>NC_142291.1:39505355-39830651 GCF_965620075.1 Prunus avium
AGGTGGATCGGGAGGAAAGACCTGATGTGGATAAGGTGAATGATACAATGTAATAAACCTGTGAAGTTACCATCATTACTTCGAAGAAAAGTTATTAGCCAGGCTTTCCAAAGCTCTCTAATATATGACCTGCGTTCTTTTCACTTTTAGTTTCTTTATGTCTCAAGTTGTTATGCTATATGTTCAACTATATTGAAGGTGACCTCTGTGAGGTTTAGTACCTTAGTAATGCGCTTCTGAATCCTATATTTACTTACAGGTAGAGATGTTTTATTAAGGTAATACATTTGGGCTAGACTTTGTTTTGGGTCCAAATCTTTCCTAGCCCAAATCTAAAGAAGAAGAAAAAAATGTTGAGTATGCATTTGAATCCAGTGCATACATTTTTGGCATCAGTGGTTCTAGTTTGGAAATAAGTACTTTTAAAAAATAGAACAATAAATTTTCACCACTTATACTGGTATAATGACGTGCTAAGAACTCTTTCTTTGTTGTTTTGTTCATTCTTACAGGTATACATGACCTATGTACAGGCTCTGTATGGTGGTGGAGGTTGGCCGCTGAGTGTCTTCCTTTCACCTGATTTGAAACCTTTGATGGGTGGAACTTACTTTCCCCCCGATGATAAGTTTGGAAGACCAGGATTTAAGACTATACTTAGGTGAGGAGACGGTGGTCTCCGAGACAGTTCAACTTATCTCCCTTCCCCCTCCCTGCCCTTTCTCTTCCCATGGTTCTCTTGATTGGCAGAAAACCTCGAAGTTACGACACAAGTGATTGTTGAGTTGGACTCTGCCTGTTACCTGCACACTTATTGCTGTTGTTTATTTTGGCTTCCGCTCTCATTTTATTTATCTTCTGTTTCAGAAAGGTGAAAGAAGCTTGGGATAGTAAGAGGGATATGCTTGTTAAAAGTGGAGCATTTGCAATTGAACAGCTATCAGAAGCATTGTCAGCAAGTGCGAGTTCTAATAAGTTGCCGGATGGGCTTCCACAACATGCGTTGCATCTATGTGCTGAGCAAGTATGTATCTTTACATTGGGAACTTTCCTATGTTTATCTCGTCCATGGTATACCTACTTTTGAGTTTTTTGTGTTGCAAGTAAACAGTCTGCTGACCCTCCCTCCTTCCTTTATTTTTTCTTTTGAATAAGGTCATTCCAGAAAGAGAAAAAAGAAACGTCATTGCTTTTCAGAATAGAAGCATGCATTGAAAATTTGGGGTCAAAACATAACTCATACATTGTTGGTTCTCTAGTTGTAAGAGAACATAGCTATTGTGTATTTGCATTGGTTTGTGGCTGTTAATGGTTGATCGAGATATTTATTTATTTATCCTGATCCTCCTGCTTCAATGTGTTTATAGCTTTCTGGAAGCTATGATGCAAGGTTTGGTGGGTTTGGATCTGCCCCAAAGTTTCCTAGACCAGTTGAGGTTCAGCTCATGCTTTATTACTCAAAAAAGTTGGAGGAAGCTGGAAAGTTGGGTGAGGCAAAAGAAGGTCTGGAAATGGTTTTCTTTACCTTGCAATGCATGGCAAGAGGGGGTGTCCACGATCATATTGGAGGTGGCTTCCACAGATATAGCGTTGATGAGTGCTGGCATGGTCAGTTTTTCATAAGAAATCTTTTCTGTCAATAGTCGGTGTTTATTAACTGATAAGGCGTCCTCATATAGTGGACTGTTTATTCAATCAAATGCCTATGTCTTATACCATTATATGCTTTATAGCTACCGTGCGCCGGCCCAACTCTTCTCTCCTCTTTCTTTTTCTTGGTTGTTTCTGCAACAAATTGTTGAAGCAGTAGTGTTTTATTGCAGTCCCCCACTTTGAGAAGATGCTGTATGATCAAGGGCAGCTTGCCAATGTTTATTTAGATGCCTTTTCTATTACCAAAGATGTCTTATATTCATATATTGCTCGGGATATTCTTGATTATCTAAGGAGAGACATGATTGGACCGGAAGGTGAAATATATTCAGCGGAAGATGCTGACAGTGCTGAATCTGAAGGTGCTACAAGAAAAAAGGAAGGAGCCTTCTATGTTTGGACTAGTCAAGAGGTTTCTCAGTGTCTCAACCTTAAATTGACTCTTTTGATTGGTGTTAATTCTAATTTTTCAAGTTCCCTGTGGAGCTTGAAGTAGAGAACACTAAGTATGAGATATCTGGCAACATTTTATGGTCATTAGTTACTCTATTCTTTGTCTCCCCTAATGTTAAACTGGTTATTGCCACTAGGTTGAAGACATTCTAGGAAAGGATGCAACTCTTTTTAAGAGCCACTATTATATAAAACCTTCGGGTAACTGCGACCTTTCTACAATGAGTGATCCTCACAATGAATTCAAGGGAAAGAATGTACTCATTGAGAGAAAAGACTCTTCTGAAATGGCATCAAAATTTGCAATACCTGTTGAGAAATACCTTGATATTCTGGGCCAGAGCAGGCAAAAGTTTTTTGAAGTAAGGTGTACTCGACCAAGACCACATTTGGATGATAAGGTGTTCTCTCTTAACACAACGAATAAGATTGTGGAAGAAACAACCTCATACAGTTTTGGTTTTTCTCTTTTTTCAAGCACAATTTGATAGATTAGGTTCCTTCTAGGTAATTGTTTCATGGAATGGACTGGCTATCTCAGCTTTTGCAAGGGCTTCTAAAATTCTCAAGAATGAACCTGAGGGGATCAAATTCAACTTTCCTGTTGTCGGCTCTGATGTAAGTTTGTACCATCTTTGAGTTCATCTGTGGGTAGCTTAAGATTTGTGTACTGTTTTTTCTTATCCTTTTCCAAGTAGCTTGAGTTGTGGAGGAGAAGGTTCTGTAGTTGTGGCTGTCATGTTGACTGAGGCAGACATTTTAAATTCCTCCCCGCATAGGCTTGTGCTCTGAAAGCTTTAATACCATAGTGGATTGAGTGGTCTTATACTCATAACCGTTTGTTCATCGGATAGGCGGCTGTTAGGTTTAATAATTTGACACAGGAGGTGACAATGTTGTATGTGGCACGTACAATTTATTTATTAATTTCCATTATTCATATTTTACTGACCATTGTGGTTTATTACATCCAAAATTATCAGCCAAAGGAGTACATTCAAGTTGCAGACAGGGCTGCATCTTTTATCAGGAGACACCTTTACAATGAGCAAACACATCAACTACAACACAGCTTTAGGAATGGCCCATCTAAAGCGCCTGGATTTTTAGATGATTATGCATTTCTTATTTCAGGGTTGTTGGATCTTTACGAATTTGGTGGTCAAACCAACTGGCTAGTTTGGGCAACTGAGCTGCAAGACACCCAGGCAAGAACTGATATCTGCCATTTCCAAGTTGTGTAGCTTTCCACTTTCTTCTTTGTTTTGATGCTAGTTTACTTGAGATTTTTCCAGGATGAATTATTTCTTGATAGAGAGGGAGGTGGATATTTTAATACACCAGGAGAAGACCCCAATATTCTCCTTCGTGTGAAGGAAGATCATGATGGGGCAGAGCCCTCTGGAAACTCAGTTTCTGTGATCAATCTTGTAAGATTGGCATCCATGGTAGCTGGCAACAGGTCTGATCATTACAGGAGGGACGCAGAGCATGTTCTGGTTCGAGTTGCTTAACCAAAAATTAAGTTTTTATAAGTTATCTGGGGAATGTGTCTCATCTGCTGATCACTTTCTTATTCTCTGCTTCATCAGGCAGTTTTCGAGACAAGATTAAAAGACATGGCTATGGCGGTACCTTTAATGTGCTGTGCGGCAGACATGCTCACTGTTCCTTACCGAAAGCAAGTTGTCTTGGTTGGCCATAAGCATTCTGTAGAGTTTGAGAACATGCTTGCCGCTGCTCATGCATCATATGACATCAACAAAACAGTGAGTTTGGGGATTTTATGTCTGAATTCACAAGTTCATCTTTTCATACTCTTGTATCCAAGTCTCTTACGATTTCCAAAAATAATATTTACTTTCGTGATGCAACCAAATGGCAGGTTATTCACATAGACCCAACTAATTCCGAAGAGATGCAATTTTGGGAGGGCAACAATAGCAACATCGCCCTCATGGTAAAGAATCATTTTGCTGCTGACAAAGTGGTTGCTCTTGTGTGTCAAAACTTTACTTGCAGTGCTCCTGTAAATGACCCCGAATCCCTCGTGGCTTTGCTCTCCCAGAAATCATCCTCATCTGCATGAGTGTAATTGGAGTAGAATATCAACGAAGGATACTTTTAATGTATTTAGCATGACTTTCGTCTCCTTTGGGACAGTGCAGTAGTATGTTCATATGGAGTCGAGACTGATTCTGTCATGTTGCTCGATACTAGATTACTAATGGGTGTGGGTGTGTAGGGCGTGGAAGGAAGATCCAAGATAGTGTTTGAACTTATTTATTGTTTTTATCTTTTGGTTTTGGTCTGTGGTCACGGTTGAATATTGCGATTGTGAATAGGTGAGGAGGAAAGATGAAGTTTAAAGTATAAGTTGTGTAAAATGCAAAATTTTCTTAGCTCTATCAAAGAAAGGAAACAAAGTTGCAATACTCATCGGACTACCACATTAGTACTTAGAGAAAAACTGCCTGTCAAGTCAAGGATTTGCTTTTTTTTTACTTCGTTTTGTATGGAGTGATACTGCAGGAACTCTCAAAATATATAAGAATTAAAAGAAATGTCTTAAAATCGCCCAGCTTATACCTAATGCCCAGCTTATACCTAATGCTCTACCGATAGCTTTCAGTTTAATAACGACGAAACCCTAGAGAGTGACTTGAATAAAACATCAAAATCGATATTTTCATTCATCAATCGATCCAAAGCATGGCAGCGCTCTACATTCTCAAGAGCCTCAGATCCGCACAACCATTATTCTCTTGTTTATCTTGCAAAAACCTGCTCGCAGTCGAAAGGTTTGCAGTAGCAGATTCACACTTTCCTCTTCAAAATCTATCATTCTGCAGACCCGTCACGACCAAAATCTCAGCAGAGCAAGATGATTTTACAGTCTCTTACCTCGTAAACTCATGTGGGTTGTCGCCGGAATCAGCCATTCGAGTAGCCCAGAAGGTAAAGCTGCGATCTTCAGAGAACGCAGACTCCGTTCTGGCCCTTTTGAGAAACCATGAATTCTCCAACGCCGACATCTCAAAGCTTGTAAGGAGACACCCACTAGTTCTCATGGCCGATGCCGAGAAAACCCTTCTGCCCAAGCTTGAGTTTTTCTGCTCTACAGGGATATCAAGGATGGATCTTGCCCGAACTCTGAGCTATGATCCGGCCCTTTTGAAGATAAGCTTGCAAAACCAGATTATACCCGCTTACAACTATCTCAAGAGCTTGCTGCTCTCTGAGGATAAGGTCATGAAGGTTTTGAAGAACAAGCCATGGATTTTCCTGGAAAATCTATCCAAGAACGTCGTGCCCAATATTGAGCTGTTGAGAGAATTGGGAATGCCCTCCTCTGCCATTGCTCTGTTGCTAGCTCATTCTCCGAATATCGTGATGAAAAAGCATGAGTTGTTCAGTGAGATTGTGGGCGAGGTCAAAGAACTGGGATTTGAGACAATGAATTCGAGGTTTGTGTCTGCCATACGCGTATTGTCTGGGAATAAGACAATATGGATCAGAAATAAAGAGGCTTATAGGAAGTGGGGTTGGTCTGAGGATGACATTCTCTCTGCTTTCAAATTGAACCCTTTGTGCATGACCAAGTCAGATAAGAAGATCATGGAAACAATGGAATTCTTGGTAAACAAGATGGGATGGCCCTCAGCAAGCATTGCAAAATTTCCAACGGTCGTGTGTTTGAGTTTGGAGAGGAGAATCATCCCAAGGTGTTCGGTTGTAAAAGTTCTGTTTTCGAAAGGATTGATGGTTGAAGAAAATTTGAGTTTGGCCAGTGTGCTTTGTCCTGCGGAGAAGCCCTTCTTGGAGAGGTTTGTGATCAGATATCTCGACCAAGTACCTCAGTTGTCCAATGTGTACCAAGGGAAAGTGGATATCCACGACATATGATTGATTGTAATAGTTTCAAATCAAGATTCATCATCAATCAAGAAAACAAATTTAGAGATTTTCTTTGACAAATAATTTGGTTTTAGTGTTATAATTAGAGATTTTCTTTGACAAATAATTTGCTTAAAATGGTAAAACTTCCATCTTGTTCTACATAGGGGCGTCATTAATAAACAAATAAATAGGATAACGGTGACACTTCAGACAAGCGTGGGGATGTAGCTCAGATGGTAGAGCGCTCGCTTAGCATGCGAGAGGTACGGGGATCGATACCCCGCATTTCCATATTTCTTCCTCTTTGTTTTTTGCTTGTGGTTTTCTATTGGCTTGAAAACCACGCAGCTTTACATGGAAAATTTCTTTTCTTCTCTCTTTGGTAATTTCCCTGGAACTTTTATTACATACACAAAGTTCTGATTTCATGATTGTACGTTGGGCCCAATTCGAATTGCAAGTCAAGTCACTGATACGCAAAAAGGATACGAAATTCATGACCGTCAGGAAATATCTCCCAAACTCGCCCCGAATTCCCAATTTTTTTTATATAAAAAATATTGATTATATATTAAATTATCATTCAACACATGCATTTTAACTATAAAATTGATCTCCACTACTGCATTTAGTAACCCCAGACATGTGTTGAAATTGGGTAACCAAGTACCTGAAGTTCATTGTTCCTTGTATTTCGTCAAGCTACTTGATTCAAGCAAAACAAAGTGTCTCCATTTTCTAAGTAACCAAACAGGCAAACAGGAAATAAACTTAAAAAACAACTTAAGACTGTAACCAACCAAACCACTGAATCAATCAAAACCCACTAATTTTCACACAAACCCAACAAATCTAAGCATATCCTAAACTTAGTAAAAGATCCAAATATGAAACCCAGTCATGGTTTCTAAACCTTTTAGGATTTTTTTTAAAAATAAATATATAATTATCTGGCTGAGTTCGGGGACGGGGATATTAATACCGTACCCAACGAGAATTTTTAACACTCGGAGAATACCCGTACCCGTACCCAATCTTTCCCCGAAATTGCCTCTGGTTAGGGTAGGGGACCAGGAACTGCCATTCCTAAATGAAAGTATTGTGCTCGACTGATTAATTTTTTCATTCGAAAGTGCTACATGGAGTTTTTTTAAAGTATTAGACATGATATTGTTTATAAAAAAATTATAAAATATCAAGTTAGAATGAGACAATTTAGGAAAGCTATGTGAGGGATTGGACTCGTACGCATTGTTTCAAGATTTGTGTTGGACCCAAGAGTTTAGTAGTCTTGGTACATGGCCAAGTTGCAAGTCCGTCCATCCAGATTTGTGTTGAATTGAAGCCGTTGCAGAAGCAGAAGGCAGACCAACTTGCAATAAGCTCCTTCATCGATTTGCGCTATTTATATTTCAGTCAGTCTCATCTCTTCTCACTCTCTCTGTGTATAATATGTAAATATTTGTCTGCATAGAATTCCATTCTATAATGGTGGGGAGGAGGAGGAAGCCTCTGGTACTCACTTCCACCAAAACGCTAATCAATTCCGTACTGAGTTTGTCGCGACCGAGTGAAGACCACCGAGTCGACGATGCCGATGACGCGTCGACTAGCTTGCAGTTGCCGCCGGGAATTCTCCGAATTTCTAAGGACAAAACGGCCATTTCAAGCCCCAAATTGGCTTCTTTCGACGACTCTGCTTTGGTCGGGCTTTCCACTTCTGTCCTCAAAAGGCTCTCCATCACCTCAGGCTCACTGGTACTTATTCCGATGCTCATTCATATACTCTGTGTTTTCCTTTCCCTCAAAGTTTCCTGCTTTTGTTTGGTTGCCGGGAAAATGACTGAAAAGGACAAGAATTTACACTTGAACTCAAATTAAATTACGCAATTAAAGACTTAAGTTATCCATTTTTTGCTTTTTTAGGACAACTGAATTTCGTTAATTGCTTTAGAATCTTTGGCCTTGAGATTATAATGCAAACTATGAGCTAGTAACTGATACCAAGAATTCTATGTTTTTTTTCTTTCTCTGGTTTGGCTGGATTTTCAATACACAAGGTGGTTGTAAAGAATGTCGAGACAAACATACAAAGAACCGCTCAGGCCATTGTTCTGGATCCTCCGAACAGCCATGACTGCGCCGCAGATGTTGAACCATCCTTGTCCCAAGTTTCTCACACAATGTTTATTTTGCCATCTTATACTTTCCCTGAAAATGACCAAATGTCGTTAAACCGGGAAGTTGCCTATTTATCGCCTCTGTTAGCATTTAACCTTGACTTGCACACATTGTGCTTGAAATCACTCGTTCATAGAGGGGATGAGACTCTGGCATCTTATTTTGGAGTTAGAGTGGATGATGAGATGAGTGGGAAAGGCATTGAGGCTTCCGTAGTTGGATTACTGTTGGAACCTCAGCCTCAGTTGCCGAGATATGCTTCACACTTGAGAGCTTCTTTCGTGAAGATACCGGAGTGTGGTATACTTGACTCTCTTAAAGGAAATTCTTCTGTTGATTATGAAGATCGTCAAGAAATGATAGATTTGGCATTACAGAACTACTTTGGAGTTGATAGGTATCTAGCAAGAGGTGATATTTTCAGCATTTGTATAAATTGGAATTGCAAGTCAATGATGTGCATTCCTTGCAACCAAAGATCGCAAGATGGAAGCAATAACATCTATTTCAAGGTAACTTCTCTGTGTTGTTCTTCCTATTAAAAAAGAAATCTCAATGTTGTTCTCTGGTTACTTTTATACTCAACACATGTTATAGTGTACCAAGTCCAATCACAATGCAAAATTAATATTGCAAGGTTGTGGCTATGGAACCTTCAGACGAACCCATTCTTCGAGTTAATTGCTCTCAAACGGCCCTCGTGCTTGGAGGAAGTGTCTCTTCTTCTGTTCCTCCAGATTTGTTGATTGCTGGACAACAAGGTTTTGCACCTTTGCAAGGGGACACAGTGAAAATATTGGCTTCCGTACTTATGCCACCTCTCTGCCCCTCAGCTCTATCTTCAAAGTTCAGAGTTTCAGTTCTATTGTACGGATTGGCAGGTATGTTTGGTCTTTTCTTTTGCAGTTTGATTTTGATGGTGGCATTGATTTTTTAAGTTGACAAGGTTTCTAACAAGTTTGCTAATTGGTAACCATATGCAATATTCTTTAAACCTATTACCAGTTATGAAAAATGATGGTTATGAAAAACTGCTTGTTTTGGTTAAGATATGTTTTTCATGTGCACATGTGTTAGTGTTATTGGGTACTGATTCAGTGCTTGCTGCAGGATGTGGGAAGAGAACGGTTATTAGATATATTGCTCGTCGATTGGGCCTGCATGTGGTTGAATATAGTTGTCATAATCTAGTGGCATCATCTGAAAAAAAGATGTCCATTTCACTAGCTCAAACCTTGAATACAGCTCAAAGGTGAACCAGTAAAGTGTTTAGTTGTCGCAAAATTTGTTAGTTACTTTGCTGTAGTACTCTTATTTATACTTGACAAGTCAGCCACAGTTCTATGCATCCTTGTTAAATGTTTATGTTACTATTATTATTGTTAATTCTGTTTCACTAATTATCTATACATCATTTATTCCAACTTATATGAGAAACCGGTCTATGCTATTCAATCCTTGTTTTGTCCCTCAACCATTCTGTCATTTGATGGGAGAAATATCTCAGTTACATCTGGAAATATACTAATATTTTGTACTTTATTGTCCTTATTTATCGTTCCCTCTTTTTTTTTCCTTATGCCAATTTTTCTATCAGATACTCGCCTACAATACTTCTTCTCCGTCATTTTGACGTTTTCCGGAATTTGGTCTCACACGAAGGTTCGCCCAATGATCAAGTTGGCATCACGTATGAAGTTGCATCACTTATCAGGGAATTTACTGAGCCAATTTCTGATGACGGAGACATTGATTCTGAAGGAAAGTGGAATGGTGATATGGTAAGATGCAAATGCTTTAGTGCCACATATCTTGGTTTATGGATAATTAGATAACCTAGTAATATTGATTCTCACGAATGATCAGTAGTTGAATAATGAACTTCTAGTGCTCCTGTCCCTCTTTCTTATGCATGTGTGTGTGTCTTAATCTTTAACTCTTTTGTATGTTATTTTTAATCTTAATAACCAAATTCATAATCGAGCATGTGCAGGATGCTGGGAAGATAGGTAGGCATCGGGTGCTGTTAGTTGCAGCTGCTGACAGTTCTGAAGGTCTACCACCAACTATTAGACGTTGCTTTAGCCATGAAATAAGTATGGGTCCTTTGACTGAAGAACAAAGGGTTAAAATGGTGTCACAGTCTCTGCAAACGGCCTCTGAACTCCTTTCTAATGTATGTGAACAGATGTGTTGTTTCTCTGTACCTTTTGTGTGTGGTTTTTATAGAAAGATAACCTTGATGCATAAGCTATTCCTAAAAGCTTAAGACACTAGGATGTAGGTGAATAATTATGATTCTGACACTCCGCTCACATGTGAGCATCTCTCCAGCGCTAGAACTCAACACTGTGAAACTTATGTTGAGAGGGTTCCAATTTCAGGGATTCAAACTCAGGATCTCTTGTTATAATACCATGAGCAATTTTTTGGTTTCCCATTATTTCTCAAAGCTTTAACTATTAGGATGTGACCAACAATATTTTTATTCTAACGGCCCCCACTAGTTCAATTGATGATTCATCACCTTCTATTACATGGGAAAAGCTTATCATGGGTGCACCAAGCATTGAGATTACTCAAGTGTGTCTTTGGTAGCATTTCTTTATTTGAATTCCTGAGGCGGTGTTATCAATTGTCAAAGCTATCTATCTATATTGCTTTTGAATTCAAAGCTTTATATGAATTTTGAAATCCATAAAGCAACAAGTCGTATACCCTTTATAGAAATTGAACTTAATCTTGTCCAGATAAGTTGTTATAAGATCTTCTACTTAGGAATACTCTACTTGGTATTAATTGTAGTTTTTTCAGATCATAACTGGTGACTTTGATGGATCAGATTGTTGTTTTTTGCAGACTGGTTCAGAGGATTTTATAAAGGATATAGTTGGGCAGACATCTGGTTTCATGCCTAGAGATATTCGTGCTTTGATTGCTGATGCTGGTGCAAATTTGATTCCCAGAGGCAATGTTCCAATTGACACCGTTAAGTCAGAGGAATCGGATGGATCTCTCAGAGCTGATATGGAACCGGACAGTAAGTCCTCCGAAGTTGCACCTCAGGTACTGGGGAAAGAAAACTTGACTAAGGCATTGGAGCGCTCAAAGAAAAGGAATGCATCAGCCCTGGGTACTCCAAAGGTAATTCAGAGACAAGACTAACTTCGCTACAATATTATATCCTTGCTAAAGAGCTTTACCACTAAAATCAGCAAGCAGGGAATTAGTAATCTTATGTAACATTTATGATGTATATAAAAGGAATTTTCAAGTCATTTTTCCTATAGGTCCCTAATGTGAAATGGGAAGATGTTGGCGGTCTTGAGGATGTGAAGAAATCAATTCTGGATACTGTTCAGGTAGGTTCTCTTTGTACCTCTAACCCCTTTGTATGTTCATCTTTAGATACATATAACTCTAGAACACTTTTTATGTTTTATTAAATTCCAAATCTTTTTTTTTTTTTAATTTTAATTTTAACACGTCTTCCTTTAAAGGCAATGACACTGAATTTGAGAGGACCAGAGTTCTGGCAGAGAGAGAGAGAGAGAGAGAGCGATGTCCTTTTTACCTGTTGTCCATTAGCAAGATTCCAGTAATGGGCAGTTGGAAGGCTCTTTTATTGTACTCAGTTATTTTTTGCTGTATTTGTAGTTACCTCTTCTGCACAAGGACTTGTTTTCATCTGGTTTACGGAAGCGTTCCGGTGTTCTGTTATACGGGCCACCTGGAACTGGGAAAGTAAGTTACTGTCAAACAGTTTCGAGGACTTCTCAGTTTTCCCTCTCACTTACCTTATGGGTTTTGACCGCCTTTGTTTTGCTTACTTCAAACCTCAGACTTTGTTGGCAAAAGCTGTTGCAACTGAGTGTTCCCTGAACTTTCTCAGCGTAAAAGGACCTGAACTAATCAATATGTACATAGGAGAGTCAGAAAAAAATGTCAGAGACATTTTCCAGAAGGTAAAACATTCCACTACGATCAGTATCCCCTCAGTGGAAGAAGCTTATGGTATTGGTTATATACTTCAATTTCAGAACATCCAATTTAACTCACAATAAGTGAAATTGCACATACTTTGCAGGCCAGATCAGCACGCCCATGTGTTATATTTTTTGATGAACTTGATTCTCTTGCTCCAGCACGGGGTGCCTCTGGGGATTCTGGGGGTGTTATGGACAGAGTGGTTTCTCAGGTGAAGTCTCCCTTTTTTTTTTATGCCTTCCACAGAATATTTTCTTTAGCTCCATGATGTTTTCTTAATGAGATAAGTTTTCTGTTTTGCTAGATGCTGGCAGAGATTGACGGCCTAAACGATTCAACACAGGTCATTTGTTCTATCTAATATACCTGCCTTTTCATTTTGATACTATTGTCCTGATAAAGAAACTAAACTCATGTTTCTTTTTGTTTATTTTAGGACTTGTTTATAATTGGAGCAAGTAACAGACCAGATTTAATTGACCCAGCTCTTCTACGGCCTGGACGATTTGATAAGCTGCTTTATGTTGGAGTTAACTCTGATGCATCTTACAGAGAGAGGTTAGTATTCTCATAATTTCAATTTCATTCTTTTATAATCCATACTTAATGAGTAAATAAATTCTCTCTTCCAAAAATAAAGAAACAGATCATGCATATGTCATTAGTGTGATGATGCTTTTTTTTCACTTTGTTTGCATTTCATCTCTTCTAGGATCCTCAAAGCACTTACCCGAAAGTTTAAACTACATGAAGATGTACCACTTTACTCAATAGCAAAGAGATGTCCCCCGAACTTCACTGGTGCAGACATTTATGCCTTGTGTGCAGATGCTTGGTTTAATGCAGCAAAGCGCAAGGTGAGTCACCCAAAAACTGGATGTTTGGTTCTGATAGACTAAAACTATTAGTACATGTTATCTGTTATTTGGGGTGTTAAATGATAGTTACGAGCAGAAGTGCATTGATTTGGGGTCGTAATAGTAGTTGACTGTATAGTCTGATTATCACTGCATATTACATGTTTTATTTCTGTTAAAGTTGGGAGTATCCAACCCAAAGACAATTAACAAACTGAGTTTATGCTGAGATAGAAAGCATAGAGAACCAGATTAGGACTTTGTATGCTCAACAATATCCTGGACTTTTCTTATTGACACTTGATTATTCACAAGGTAGAAATTTTGATCATAATACTTAGGTAGATAAGGAATGCTCCTGTGCATTGACTGACGATTGGTTTCGTGTAGGCTTTGAGTTCAGGTTCAGATGCTTCTTGCATGGATGACCAATCCAACTCGGTTATTGTTGAATATGATGATTTTGTCAAGGTATGGCAATAGTTTTCTCCATTACGTTTGAGGGAAATTATGAATAGTTGTGTGTTTTACAATACAAAGCGTTGCCCTAAATCCTGTTTCCAGATTATGGCCTGACTGCCTTGTCCTAACGTGTTAGGTGTTAGGGGAGCTTTCTCCCTCCCTCTCCATGGCCGAGCTTAGGAAGTACGAGTTGCTGCGAGATCAGTTTGAAGGAGCTCCCAAGTAAACCCCCCGCAGAGGGGAATTGAAATTTTGATCCACTTGTTGCATAATCAACTGTATATGATATCTGTATGTACTTGGAGAGAAGAAGGAAAATAAAATATAAAATAAGACAGAAAATAAAGAAAGAGTGAGTATTACTATTCCCATTGCATAATTCTTAAGATATATCATCCCAATAAATAAATAATATGTTGTTGCAATCTGATCTGAGTGACATTGGATAGTGAAATTTTAATGGTACAAATCCAATCCAAGCATATTCTTTCATAATTAGCAACGAGTATATTCCAACAAAAACCTTTCCTCTCTTTCTCCTCCAACTATTATGCAGAGAAGAAAGGCATCCTTCTCCTCCCAACCCAACCCTGTAGTGTAGGACCCAATTATAATTAATAATTATTGATTTGATTATCAGATTACTCAGCAAGGCACGTGCTGTCTGTGCTACAATTGTATTGGCTGCTGTTAATGATCTTATCTATTTTTTTCTGTTGCTTGACTTTATATGCCTTTAATTAATACTTGTTACTGATAATAATATCATCCATATGTTTACCTTAATAATTAATTCCAACAGGAACAGGAACAGGAACAGGAACAGGATCATTGTTCATTAATCTGTTGTTCTGTTATATTGTTTCGTGTATGTTAACTGTTATATTGTTTGTTTGGACTTTGGACTTTGGACGAAGGAAGCACAGGAGTCACATATGATATGAATCATGAATCATGAATCATGGATGATATATGATCATAATATATGTATAATGTTTTTGTCTAAACTCAAGTTCGTTACAAACTTCAAAACGACATCTTGTCTGCACATGATTTGCATTGCATTGAATTATTGTTTTCCACGACAAGGTGAAAAAACACACACAGCACAAGCAGAGCCGCATAAACAAAGGGAGCTCAGGGACATTTTTGTCCCAGAAAATATGTAACCAGAACAAGGTCAACCAGCGCTTCTTCTCCTCCTCTTCACCAACCAAACACAAGCATGTATGTATTTACTTTTCTTTTTGTGGTGAAATGAAAACAGTAATTTTCTTTTTCTTTTTCTTTTTCTTTGTGGGGTGGGTGGTGTCACTGCCAATGTGGTGAAAGTGAAACACTTGGGTAAATAATCAATTTTGTAAAATAAAAGAGCATGTTGGATTCGCCAGCTGACAATTGGCTCCATGGAGAGTTTTCGCCCCCAAACGCTTTCCAAAAATCTTGAAACTCAACTTCCACGTGTGCAAATGACAAAGTTACCTCACAATAACGGCAATAAAAAAAACATAATGATAAACCAAATTTAACCAAACTATTGATTATACTTAGCAGTGTTTCTAAAGCCGAATTTACATTTTCTAATAAATGGGAGAGGGGTCTCATATCGAATTAATTAACCATTAATCGAGCTTATACGAAGCAATCAATTTATAATTTGTTATACTTAAGCAAATTGAAGAAATATAATGATTCTTTTAACACAATCGAATTTGTTATACCTAATTGTAATTTTTTTTTTTTCTATGATTCTAAGAGTTTAAATCTAAACACAACAATAGATTCCAAGTTCGAATTTGTCCTTCCCAGCCTCACAAAAAAGTAGAGAACAAAACATTCATAAATTTTATTAATTATATTCATTCACCTTATAATACGATCTTTAGAATACAATAAGTATATATGTCAAACATTTCATACAAGATAAGTATATACATGCCAAACATTTTATACAAGATTCTACTTAATAAATAGTCTAGATTTATAGTCAAACAATACAAATAAGATTCTACTTTATCAGTGGTCCAAATTTACGAGATGTTGCTGAATCAATTGTCTAAATTTACAAATCATACCTAATTTTCAAATAAATGGCCCGAATTTACAGTTTGCTAGCATATCATTATTATAGTTCATACAAGATAACACCTAATTAGTAACTCCACTTACAATTAAGATAACACTTTATTAGTTCAATTAAGATATACTTAATTAATGACACAAATTTTCAAACAATTGTCTAACTACTTAATGTCCAAAATTTACAGTATGTCAGCATGACTTGTCAAATGAAATGGTATATTTTTATTACATGCTCTTGAGTATAATATATATATATTTTTTTTTTGATGGTTTAATTGTTTATATTGTGTTTATGTTAGAACAACTTAGAAGGCACCACCACACAATTTTACGTTCTTGCTTTTCTCAAGGGTCAAACAGGGTGAAGCGTGTCGCCACGCGCATCTGATTGCGTCTTACATTGGAAATCCTGGTGCTATCAGGACATAAAAAAACATGAAATAGAGGGCTGAAACTCTAATAAAGGAAAGTATGTTACCGGGAATGTAAACGGTGAATCTGACCTTTTTTTCTCCATCGTCTCTCCTCTCTGGTTAGATCCCGGTTCTTTCCTAATTCTATGTGGCCACCTATAATATATAAATAATTAACTATTTTGCTTCAAGAGAAAGAAAAAAAAAAACACCAGAAAAGAATAGAAAAATTGAAAAAAGACCGGCTGCTGTATACACCAAAAACCAGAGAGAGAGAGAGAGAGAGAGAGAGAGAGAGAGTTCTGCTGAATCAATTTCAACTCCTATAGAATTTGCACGCAGAAAGTGTCTCCAAAGAAATATCACGCACAAGATTGTTGTGGTCAAATTCGTGGTTTTCAGAAACCAATTAGTTTTTCTTTTATTCGTTTTAATTTGGAATAATTCGGTGGTTGTGAATTTGGGGTTAGGATATTGATTTTTGGGGTGTTTGTGTGATCGGGTCTGAATTTGATTGATTAGGAGAACTCTGTTGAATGGGTCGTAGAGAGTTTCGTGTTTTGATTAGAAATTGAAGGCTTTGAAAGGTTGGGGTTGTGTGGATGATTTCTGTGGGGACTAGGGATGCGAGGAAGGAGCTAGGGTTAGGGTTTGGTGGTGGGAGAGAGATGGAGGATACTGAGCTTGAAGAAGGCGAAGCTTGTTCTTCCCATATCAATGAATACGATCCCAACATCGACCCTGATGTTGCTCTCTCTTACATCGTAAGCATATAACATAATACGTGTAGATATGAATGTAGATGTGTGTGTATGTGTACTTTTTGTTGCATACAAGCTTGATCCTAACATGAATATTGGTTTTGAATTGCTTTGAATTTTTCGGGTTGACTTGTATTGATGTCTTAGATCCAAGCTTTGGAGTTTGATTGAATTTGAATTTTACTTTGATTATGTTAAAACTTTAAGGGCACTGAATGATATAAATACTTTTCTTAAATTATATTGTATAAATCTTTTATTTGAATTTCAGACGTGTAAGACTTCATAATTGTTTATAGGGAGCAGAAACTGTAGTTTAGGACTTCGTTACCTAGCTCATGCTTATTGTAATGTAATTGCGACATTAACATATCATAGTTGTCCACTTTGTAATAGAAGGTAGTATCCCTTTTTGGCTTATGGTAGGGCATGACAATGCTGTTTTGAGGGATTGGTTCATTCGAATAATTGTTTTCTATGCAGAACTCACTGATTATGGTAACAGTTTATTGTGGCATATAATGTGCCTTGAGTTCTATTCAGGTTTGGAGTCTTTAGATCTATGTTGCCCTCCTGTCTAGTTATGAGTTATGTGCTGTTTCGAAATTTGAATGTTATAAATCAAGTTAGGTGGATTTATCTACGATAACTTCAAGTGCAATACATGATCTTTCGGAATTTGAAACTGGGTGTTGAGTTTCTGCGTAAGTATTGTAGGGTCATGAAGTGTAGTTGTTCTAGGGTATTAATAGTTGGTAGTTCTACAATGTAGTTTCTTAAATTTTAAAGATGCCTAAATATTTTCTAGCCCTTGTTATCACTTTTTGTCTCTTTATATGAGCTTGTCATTTTAATGACTCATACTGCTCTGTCTGGTAATAGGATGATAGGATTCAAGATGTTTTGGGACAGTTTCAGAAAGATTTTGAAGGTGGGGTTTCTGCAGAAAATTTGGGTAAGTCAATAGAAGGGAATCACACTTTCTCTTGTGCTTAAGAGATTCATTATTTTGAAGTTCCTCTTCTTTAAGTAATGAATTGGCGATCAATACATTGCAACAGGGGCAAAGTTTGGTGGGTATGGCTCATTTTTACCTTCCTATCAGCGGTCTCCGGTGTGGTCCCATTCGAGGACTCCACCAAAAGTTCACAACTACAGCTTACCCAAATCCCCTTACAACGTGAAACTTGAGGTATCAACTCTATCAGCATTTTTTTTTTCTGATTTATTTCTAGTCCTGTACAGAGGAACCAACGTCATTTATTGGTTTATTTGACAATTCTCAGTCATCTTTGATTATTTTACTGCACAGGGTGGTCAACGTAACAATGTAATTTGTTATACTACGCCTCAGTCAGTGGGACTTGGGCCTGCTTCAACGGGTTCCACTTCGCTTGTTGCACCAAAGGCGCCATCAGCGAACGATCCAGTCAAACAAGAAGGAAGCATGTCATTAGATCAAGCTGACCAGTACGCTTCCCGATATGAATCTGCAAACAAGAAAGCTGTTAGTTTATCTGACCAGAAAACACTGAAGGTGCGAATTAAAGTGGGATCGGATAACTTGTCGACACGAAAAAATGCTATCTACAGTGGGCTTGGCCTTGATGGCACACCCTCTTCCTCACTAGATGATAGCCCTTCTGATAGTGAAGGAATATCTCATGAGCCTCAGGATGCCCCATTTGAATCTCCCACCAGTATTCTTCAGGTGAATCATCTCCCTGTAACATTCAGATGTTTTCTGTATTTGAACTTAATGTGCTTAAACTGAAACATTTCTTTTCATCGTGCTCTGGAGTAGATTATGACATCCTTTCCGGTGGACGATGGTATGATGTCACCTCTTCCTGACGACCTAATTTACTTAACTGAAAAGGAAAAGCTCCTAAAAGAGGGTAGATCTGTGACTCTTCCAAGGGATGGCTGGGAAATGTCTGGCTCCCTAGCGAATGGAACTCATACCATGGAGGGTGGTGGGAAATTGTCGGGGCAGAGGAAAACAAAATCTGTTGAAAGAAATGATTTTTCAGCAGAATCAAAGAATGGGAATAATAAGGATGGAATTGGGCTTCTGTCAAAGAAGGAACATGATGTGGACGCGTTTGCTTGTGAGGAGCTTGTTTCTAAAACCTTGCAGCTCCCACTTCTCTCCAATTCATTTTCTACTGTCAATGACGTGATAAAGAGCAAAGAACTGGATAAGAAATATTTATTGAAGGATGGTCAAGTAGAAGATGAACCAATGGACCCAATGTCCAACCAAGAGGATGCCTGGGTTGAAAAGCGAAAATCCAGTTTGGCTGGAAAGGTTCAGGAAGATAGAAAAGTAAGTTCCAGCGATGATGTTTTGGTTCATCCAAAGAAAGAGGGCCCTTGTAGACGAGAGAAAACTTATGAATCAGTAAAAGGTGACTTAAATGTTTCTAAAGGGAGGAAAGCTTTAAATACTGAAGTCATTGACCATTCAAAGCAGAAGGTCAATCAGAGGGCTACGTCCCATGAGGTAGATGATACGAGACTACTTTCTGGGAAGGAGTATCCATTACCTGCGGAGAAAAAGAAATCGAAGGAAAGTCACAGGACCCTGGTTGCAGAGTTGCCAAAAGAAAGCTCGATGGTTGGTTCCTCTTCAGGGCCCAAAATGAAGAGCACTCATGTGAACAATTCTAATACTGATCCAGAAAACTTCAAACTATGTAAAGATCTTGATAAAATCAGGGATACAGACAGAGGTTTATTTGGGGACTTTGATGACGGGAACCAAATGGAATTATTTGAGTTTCCTTCTGAAGATAAGCTTAAGGACTCCGATACTGTTGCAAGAAGCACATCTGCAGTTAACAGTGGATCAAGGGAGAGACCAAGTGGCAAGAAAATCGATAAACCATTAACTTCAGCCTCATTTCCTACAACAGCTTCAAATATAGCCCCACGCTTTGGAAATGGACCAATTTTTGCTGCAGCTCCTGCACTCATAGAAGATAATTGGGTATGTTGTGACAAGTGTCAGAAATGGCGGCTTCTTCCACATGTTACAAACCCGGACAACCTCCCTGAAAAGTGGCTGTGTAGCATGCTTAATTGGCTGTAAGTTACTTTATAGTAGGCATTTTCTATCCTATAGCTATTTTCATTGCATTACAAGGTATATTGACAAAACCTGGAGTGGTATTTTGATATATGTCAGTTTAGAAATTGTTAGTGACTGTTTGTTCCAATCTCTCTCTCTCTCTCTCTCTCTCTCTCTCTCTCTCTCTCTCTGAAAAGTGGCTGTGTAGCATGCTTAATTGGCTGTAAGTTACTTTCTAGTAGGCATTTTCTATCCTATAGCTATTTTCATTGCATTACAAGGTATATTGACAAAACCTAGAGTGGTATTTTGATATATGTCAGTTTAGAAATTGTTAGTGACTCTCTCTCTCTCTCTCTCTCTCTCTCTCTGAAGCTTGATGTCTTGATTCAAATGTAGGCCTGGGATGAATCGGTGTAGTGTAAGCGAGGAGGAAACAACAGAAAAAACGAAAGCTCTAATTGCGCAGTGCCAAGTTCCTGCCCCTGAGAGCCAAAATAATGTGCCCAGAAATCCTGGTGGGTTTATGGAAGGAGAGGCATTGCCTAAGTCTCGGAACCCTGACCAAAACCTTGAAAGTTTTGGTTTGCATGCCATGCCTAGTGGTGGAAAGAAAAAAAATGGACCAAAAGAAATGTCAAATGCATCTAATAGAGATGGTTCCATTCAGTTGCCAAACTCCATGAAGAAAAACATACAGGCATCAGTGAAGAGTAGAAGCTTGAATGACGTGAACCAGTCTCCATTGCTAAGTGAACCAGATTTGCAGCAGCTAAGCAAATCCAGTGACATGGCAGTGGAGAAACGAAAGCATAAGTACAAAGAGAAGCGTAAAGTTTTAGAGCCCTCTACCAATGGAGGTACGTATATGAAGCAGTGATTTTTTGTGCTTGGAAGACTTCCTTAATTATGTTGAATGCTATTTACTTATTAATAAAGCATGTTAAAACGGAAACAGGTGATATCATGGATTTAAAGATCAAGAGCAGAAGAGACTCCGATCCAGATTCTTCTAGAGCTTCCAAGAAAATCAAGACTGAAGTTAAGCGTATTACTGATGAAGAATGGGCGTCAGACTACAGTGTGGCAGTAGGGGAGGTAGGTCCTAGCTCAAGTAGTGGTTTTCGGACTGCTGCAGCAGGGAAGGATCAAATTAAGAATAGGCCACAGGCAATTACAAAAGCAAAAGATGAAGTTTTAGATAATCGATCCTTAGATACGGGAAATTGTGATTCTAAAGGTAGATCAAAAAAGAGAAAAGTGAAGGAATTCCCTGATACTCAAATTCATATGGGTTCCATTCCCGCTACAGGGAGCTATGTCCAGGATCGTTCAGTCGTTGCAAAGGAGGAGTTTAGTGAGAATGACTACAGGAAGGAAAAGAAGGCAAGGGCATCTAGATCTGACGGGAAAGAGTCTAGTGCAAGCAAAGGAAGTGGTAGAACAGACAAAAAAAACAGCCATACAAAGAACCAACAACTTAGAAAAGATATAAGTAGTGGTCTAACTCACCGGAGTAGGAATGGTACGGATTCTTTGAAAAAAGATTTGGGATCTGTACAGGTTCCTATGGCTGCCACTTCAAGCTCTTCCAAAGTTTCTGGTTCCCAGAAAACCAAATCCAGCTTTCAGGAAGTTAAAGGTTCACCCGTAGAATCTGTTTCATCATCACCTATGAGAATCTTGAATCCTGATAAGCTTACATCAGTACACAGGGACCTCGTGGGAAAGGATGAGGCGCAAGATGCTGGTCATTTTGCAATAGGTAGCCCAAGAAGATGCTCAGATGGTGAAGATGATGGTGGGAGTGATCGATCTGGGACAGCAAGGAGGGACAAATTTTCCACTGTGGCTAATCATGGGTCCCTTGATTCTTCTGTGCTTGATTTTCAGGACAGAGATTCTAATCACATATCTGGTGGTAAAGTTAGAGGACTGGTTGTCCCATCTCCTGATATCACAAATGGTCTTTCTGTTAATGGTGCTTTGGGTAATTCAGGCCAAGATACTCGGTTCCCTAGTAAACCATTAGCTTCAAATCAATTTGGTGGTGAAGACAGAGATAATGGCAACCGTTATCATGGTAATGGTTCTCGCCCAAGAAAGTCAGGGAAGGATTTCTCTTCTTCACGGTCGAAGGACAAGAATGGAGGAAGCTTTGAGTCTGATTTGGACATGGGTGAGGGCAAGAATTCTAATGTTTTCAATGAACTGCAAGATCATTCACTGTCCCATGGAATAAAACCAAGGGATGGTAAAAACATGTTGCAGGAGAAATTTGGGCTCAAGTCTGGTGAAACTGAGAACAAAAATGTCGGCAAGAAAGATTTTACTGGAAAACCCTCCAATGAGAGTAGTAAAAGGGAGAGTCAGTCAAATTTAGGGGGTAATGATGGCCCAGATGTTAGACTAGACGCTATTTGCAAAAAAGATGCAATTTCTACTCTCAAGCAGCATTCGCTGCAAGACTGTGATAGTGAAAGGCCTTCAAGGAGGATTCCTTCTGAAAAAACTGATCGAGTGGATACAGGCTCAATTAGGGGGAAGTCACTACCGTTGCCACCCTCTGGAGGAGCTCAAAATGAGATGACGACTCGTTGCCCCCGACCAGCTTCTGGTTCTCACAAAAGCAATGGAGCAGATAGTATACAAGTTGATGCCTCTGAAGGTAATAATGCTGTGAAGGTGCAAATACAGACCAGAAAGGCTGATAATCAGAATGGAACTCAGCATATCAGTTCAAGACATCTTACACAGAATGGGCACAGGGCCAGGGATCTTGATGCCCCTAGTCCAGTCAGAAGGGACTCCAGCAGCCAGGCTGTTACAAATGCTGTGAAAGAAGCTAAAGATTTAAAACACCTTGCTGATCGTCTCAAGGTTTTAACCTATCATATTTTCATGATTAGATGTTTATGTTCTCCTTTCTGTGATAATAATGTGTAACTCCAATTTTTGCAGAACTCTGGGTCATCTGAAAGTACGGGTCTTTACTTCCAGGCAGCTGTCAAATTTCTTCATGCAGCATCTCAGTTGGAATTGACTAACAGCGAGGGCGCCAAGCATAATGAGAGCATGCAAATGTATAGTAGCACTGGAAAACTATGGGAGTAAGTCAACATTTAAGCGTTATAAACACTGTTCTCGTGGCACATGCACTGATTTTGGGTCTTAGTGATTCATATCCGTTTGACGTGTACACCTTGCATGCAAGTCCCTGCCTACCCTTGATGGAGCCCTGCAAGTGTTAGATTAGGACCCATAAATAGACTTGCAAAATTTTAGATAGTAATTCTAATATTAGTTGTATTTTGAGGTTTTTACCCTCATGTAAGCCTTTATGGATTGGGTGGGAAGGGTTGACAGAGACTGTACTTTTGGGGTAGGGTTAGTTTTCAAGATGTAAGCAGTAATTTTTACGATCTTCTCATACTTAGTGAAGTGGTCTCATCTGTCTTTGTGTGTAGCTATATGCTTTTGGACCATAGTAGGTAAATCATTGTGCTTCATGATCGACTGTATATTTGGTCATTAGAATAGTTATTGGTATTTACTGTAGTAGCATGAATAGGAGCCATTTCTTGCGGATTTTATACTCTAATGGACTATGGAGCTTCCACGCCTCTTTTTATGCTTTTCCTTATTAATTTAAATTATCTTGTAGGTTTTGTGCTCATGAATACGAGAAAGCCAAGGATATGGCTGCTGCTGCTTTGGCCTACAAATGCATGGAGGTGGCTTATATGAAGGTGATATATTCCTCGCATGCCAGTGCAAGCAGAGATCGTCTTGAGTTGCAAAATGCTTTACAAATGGTTCCTCCTGGTAAATTGACAAGCGTCATAACTGAGCTATTTTTTTGGTGCTAAAGGATATCCAGGGCTCTTAATAACCTTGTTTGAGTTGCTTCTTATTTGATGTCCTTGTTGCTTTTCTATCAGGTGAATCTCCTTCTTCCTCTGCCTCTGATGTTGATAACTTAAACAACCCCTCAACGGTAGACAAGGTTGCCTTACCCAAGGGTGTTAGCTCTCCCCAAGTTGCTGGAAACCATGTTATTGCTGCCCGAAACCGTCCCAATTTTCTCAGGATGCTCAATTTTGTAAGTATATATAAATCTTCTATTGAAGCTTTAATTTGTTACTCTTATACTAATGCACAAATCTTTATCAAAATATTTCTTTACATCTTTAGCACGTATAACATGGTCAAAGAAGGTCATGAACAAGAGTTGACTACCAATTTATCTAAAAAAGGGTATTCTCCTTTCACATGTCTACCATAAGAGAAGTGTGGATATCGGCCACTGCATGCCTTTCTCTCTCTCTCTCTCTCTCTCTCTCTCTCTCTCTCTGAGTCTTGCATCCTATTGTCATACATTGCCACATGATTCAATCACTATACCTGTATATTGGACGGTGAATGAACAATACATGATCAAATATGATGAATTGCAGGCTCAGGACGTAAATTTTGCAATGGAAGCATCAAGAAAATCACGGAGTGCTTTTGCAGCTGCTAATACAAACGTGGGAGACGCTAAGCGTTCAGAAGGCATCTCTTCCATTAAAAGGGCTCTTGATTTCAACTTCCATGATGTGGAGGGATTACTACGTTTGGTGCGGCTCGCGATGGATGCCATTAGCCGTTGAAAGAGTCCAAGTGGTTGTGGGATGATTTCAACCCTTGGAAGGTCTGTGAATCTTTTGTCTCATGCCTTAAGGAAGGAGGAACAAGAGGCTGACCTTGATACTTATGCTGAACTGCTTGGAACTTCTGTCGGGGGACTGGTGGTTTCTGTTCCCGTTTGAAATACAGATAAACTCCTATTCGTTTTAGTTTATTTGGTCCTAAAATCTGCTTTCTAGCACAGACAGTGACCAAAGAGGTTATTCTGATCTCAATATTCAATATTCATTTTGAGGTGTTGTGAACAATCATTGATTAAGGCTCTGCTGAGAAGATTCTGAGCAACTTCTGAAGGTGGATATGCTTCATCAGGAATGTGATGGAGGACATAATAGTTGTATATAAGGAGAAGAACGTTGGTTCTAAAAACAATAGGGGGTTTATTTTAAGTTCCAAAACACAACTTTGGGGCTTCTTTTTTCTTCAGGCTGTTAATGTCTCTTGATAAGTTGTTATCGTGCATTATGTGGAGACAACCTGTGGATGGCAGCTTCCAGTATGTGCACAAGCTGTCTCACAGTTTACAGATTGCGACCACACCAACGCTATGAGAGAGAGTGGAAAAAGATGAAAATCGTAGGTATGCTGTTTCTTTAATAGATACCCTCTATTTTCCCCCTCAACTTTTATTTTATTTTTCTTTGTTTTCTTTTTAGTTACCAAAAATTCCTTTCGTAAAAAAAAATATATATTTGCATTTATTTTTGTCTGAATTGAATTTGGTTATACGTGCAGGTTGTCTTCATCACCCTTGTTGTAGTTAGGATAATTATCCTCTTTGCGTTAATAGAGATGAAACCAGAAGAATATGTTATTAGAAAATTATTATCACTGCGATGCATGAGCTCGCACTGCTGCACTTGCCCGAGTTTCTTTCCTCAAAGGTTTGTGTAGCTGTAATTGTTGCGAAAATTTGCTGCTTCATTCTATGTGCCTTCATCTCTAACGATTTCTCTGTGTTTTTACTTTCTCCTGCCAGTGGAGACTATGTATATATACAAATCATTGAATCAAGATTATTGAAGATTCGGCATGTGTTTCCGTCTGTAAAGAGAAGGGGATGATTGGATATTATTAGGTCATTCCTTCAGATCAAACAGGTAAGGTTATCACGGTTTGGCAATGTTTATTTATTCTCCGACTTCAGATCAATGTGTGTACTTGTAAGGTGTGAGTCTCTCAAATTAGAAGCATGTGTCTAGAAATTAATTGAAATTCCAGTTGCCGAGCATGAGAGGAGAGAGGGAGAAGATAGTAAATAAATAATAAGAAAAGCATCAATAAATCTATCATCCTGCAACTTGAAAATTAAACATTCTTTCTAAGAGCTAAATATTGTCTATGCACATGATCATCCTTGGTTGTAAATTGAATTTTAAGATATAATATTGGTTTATTTGCAAACTTCCTTCTTAATCTTGTGTAGAAAGAAATGATGGAGCGTTGTATATTCGTATAAATGGTCATATATAACCCTCCCACAGTTCTATATTGTTTTACCCTATACTTTTTAATTTTAGGAGATTAGTTGATAAGTTGCTAACCAAACAGGGTCTCTGCTTGCAGGCTGAGCAACCGGGATAGTTGCGGCTGCAGCAGCTCTCGCTAGTAGGCAACTGAGTTTGATGTGATTCTCGTTTTCAGTTTTGCCCGATGCGGGTGGGTAGTATAGTTTCCAAGTTTCCGTAAAAATTATGAAGATTGATTACCCATACTGATAACATTTATTATAGGTTAAGATTTAGACAATAAAATTTTGAATTATTTTTTCATGATTTCCCATAGCGATTGTAATTATCCGGGTTTCATTAATAAAGCTTTCGATTGTTTCAAGTGACGACATTCATGTCAAAAGCCAGAGATGCCTGTGTTACGTCAAGTTTCAAACTCAGCCTTCTGTCAAATATTCAAGTTTATCTTTATACTCGCTGCAAATTATATAATACAGACACACAAACACTAATAAATTAAGCCTGAACCAATTAGTAAATTTTCTTTTTGGTCGAAAATGGAATTCAACCAATTAGTAAGTTAAGATGGTATTAATCACTAGAAAATATTTGTCAATCATAGTATGACGTGTCTAGAGATTTTTCTTTTTGTGTTTTTGATAAATTATTTTTGCGTATGTGTCAAGCTTTGATTTGCAAGTATTAGGAATGCCTTTTTTTATGGAAGAGGGAAGCGGTGTCCTTAATCAATCATTTTGGACTACTCAACAATCTCGAAATGAAATCCACCACAAAAATGCAGAACTGAACTCCAAAATCCATCTCTGACGTTTTGATCAAAAAAAATAATATTGGAACTCCAAATGCCAAAATGCATTTCCAGTAGAATTTAATATGATCTGGTGTAATCCAGTATAATCCAACACCTAAATTTTTTTAATTAAATGATAATCCTTATTGCATGTTCTCTGTTAGAGAGATGATTTCGCATTTTAGAGTTTCGTTAATGAATTGTCGCATTTTTGTGGTTCACGAATGAATTTTCACATTTTGGGTTTTGCTAAGTAATATTCGCATTTTGGAGCTTCACATGAATTTTCTCATTTTGTGGTTTCGCTAATGAATTTTCACATTTCATGGTATCAAGAATGAATTTTGGTATTTTAGGGTTACGCTAATGAATTTGTCGCATTTTGGGGTTTCGTAAATGAAATTTCGCATTTTGAGGTTTCGTCAATGAATTTTCGCATTTTAGGATTTCATTAAATACTTTTCGTATTTTAGGGCTTCACATAAATTTACGCATTTTGGGATTGCGCTAATGAATTTTTGCATTTTTGGGTTTCATCAATGAATATTTGCATTTCAAGGTTTCCCAAATGAATTTCCACAATTTAGGATTTCGCTAATGAATTGTCGCACTCTAGGGTTTCGTTAATGAATTTTCACATTTTGGAGTTTCCCAAATGAATTTTTGCATTTTGGAGTTTTGCAAATGACTTTTGCATTTTGAGGTTGCAAAAACGAATTTTTGGTTTTTTGGGGTTTCATGAATAAATTTTCACATTTTTGGATTTCGCTAATGAGTTGTCGCATCTTGGGGTTTCGTTTGTGAAATTCCAAATTTTGGGGTTCTGCACATGAATTTTTCGCATTTGGGGCTTTTGCAAATGAATTTTTCCATTTTTGGTTTCTAAATGGTATTTGTCATTTTGGGGTTTCATTAATAAATTGTTTTGGATTTCACTAATGAATTTTCACATCTTTAGATTTCACTAAAACCCGAAAGGCGAAAAATTAATTTTTGAAACTCCAAAATGCAAAAATGTATTAACGAAACCTTAAAACGTGAAAATCATTTGTGAAACCGAAAATTCATTAACAAAAACCCCAGAATGAGACAATTCATTTGTGATAACCCAGAATGCGAAAATTCATTAGCATAAACAGAACATTAGCCTATGAGACGTACTTTTGACACGTTTTGCTTTTGTTCTTACCCAGAACAATGTGACACACTAATCAATCACATTGTTTAAAGTCTGATAAAATTAAATTTTCTATTTGAAGCTTAAAATTCCCAAAAACAGATACACAGTGAGTCCAACAGCAATCAAACTTTGCAATCTATCTCAAGTTGAAAACTTTTCAAGATGTTTGTTGAATCTTTATCCAAAATAGTCGCCGGCAATCTCTAAACTCCAGTTGAACGACTCGGACAACTATCATGATATCATCCTTATAAAGAAGGGGCTGCTGCGTCTAGAAAAGCATAAAACGGAACAATATCGAGTAAGAGCGACAACAAATTTTATCAACATTCCCATATATGGATGGATATATGGGTGAATTGCACAAAACTGGCTTTTAATAGCGAAGAATTGCACAAAAAATTCTCCACTCCTTTTCAAAATCCTAGAATTTTCTAAAAGAGCTGCACATAATTTACAGCAGATCCCAACTCCAAAGAAACTACGATATTCTTCATGTTCCTGTACTTCAGGGCATCAATTGTACCTCCACCACCATATCCCAAGTAAAATGAAAACTCTTGACACTCGAATCATTCATGCAAGATACTTGAACATGTTAGGGTTTTCCTTGTCCCTCTCCAGGTAGTCACGAGTGATGAGATCTTCAATGCGCTTCTTAATTGCTTTGATGTCAGGCTGCACATATTTCAATCATAACCATGTTAGTAGAGAATTATTCGGAACAAGAAATAACACAAAAACTATTTATACGGATATGAGAGACTTCCATTTATTCTTTTGGCTAAACTAGCCATGACCTCTAACAAGGACTATTGACTGAAATCTTGTACTTCAAGTTAATTATTATTAAACCACATATGACACCTTTCTCCTGAATTTAAAAGCCGAATTTAATACCTTGAACATACGTCCCAACTGCTCAACACATTCCATGACTAATTGTTGATGACCCAATACTTTCCGACTCTTCATAATCCTCACAATCGCAGCATCAATAGCATATCGCCTGTCTTTGTCAACATCTTCAATTACCTTCTTCCTTTCATCCACTGGTGGGAGAGGAATCTAAGGATTTAAAATTTAAAAAGAAAAAAAAATTGTCAGAGTTATGAATCCTCAAATCCTAATCTAAAATTGAAATGAAAAAAGTATAGAGGGATCTCAGACCTTAATTCTTCTCATTCTGTCTGTGAACTTAGAGTTGAATTCAAAGCTGTCAGTTGGAGAGATAGTCTTCGTATTTGGCTCCTTAAGGAGGATCTTGTACTTGGCACATGACAGCGAATGAAGCAATCTAACCAAGTCGTCATGGGTAAGGTTCAACTGAGTCAATATCTCTGAATAGCTCAATTTATCAGCAGTATTGAAGAGGAGCAGGAGAGCAGCCTGTAAAAGAAGGCAAAGAAATGTATAGTCCCCGTACTAGAAAACGTCTTGGAAAGGAGACATTGTGCCAAGACTCAATAAGTGAACCAAAATACTGCCTACTAAGCTACCTGATACGTTGACACGACCAGTTCAATGTTTTTGGGTTCAAACTTGCCATTAACATTGCAAGTTCCCAATGAGTAAATCCATGTAAGTTTTCTGTGCTTCGTTTTTGTTTCATAGAATCCCTTGAAAACTTCAACACACTTCACCTGAAATGAATATATACAACAAATTCCTTAGCCAACATTTAAACTTTTCAAGCATAAGCTATATTTGCAGTGGAAATCTTAAACAAAATATGGAAGCAAATGTTACCATCTCTTCAGGAAGGTTCAGATCAAACGATTTATAACTTGGCCAGTAACCAGTTGTAAGCACAGTGACTGTCAAGTCCATCCCAGGATTTACATCAGGGTAATTGTGAAGATATTCCTCAAAGTTGGCCTGATTGTCCCGAGCTAATGTCAAATCTGTGACCTGCAAGAAAAATCCAACGCCAAATTTAATCTCCTACCACAAGAGTAACATACAGAAAGACACCCAGAGAAAAACAGGTCAACTCACCATTCCCTCCATTTTTGAGGTGAACTGTCCACCACATTGCTGCTTAAGCTTTGTCAGAATACTTTTTTCATGGTCCTCGTTGGCACTCCGATCAAAAAGTAGCCGACGGGCAAGTTTTTTTCTGTGAATAAAAAATAATATATTCATTTATGACTTGCAAATACATACACACACATATATGGGAGTGATAGACACTTGCCGGTAAAGCATTTAATAAGGTATCTACCATTTTCTAAGTCATTGGATGTAAATTCAATGGCTAATATGATTGTGGCACTTGCTTACATAACCTAAGACTCTACTATTTTGACATGTCAAGTGCCTTATTAAAACACTAACAGGCAAGTGTCTAACAAGAAATGAACTTGTCAGTGACACATGAAACTGAATCCCCGCCAAATTGAGAAACAATGTTCTACCTGTAGAATTCTGCAAAAAGATCTTTGTCACTGATATAAGCAAGTAGCTTAACTACCTGGAAAAATTCAATGACAACCGTAAGATTAATTGAAAAACCAACTGAATTCTGCAAGAATCCAAACATAACACCAGCAACAAATGAAAACCACAACAAGAAAAAACCCAAAAGAATAATACCTTCTCAAGTGTTTCTTCTATGGCCTCGTCACTCAACTTCTCACTCCCACCCTTCTTGAGGATATTATCACAGAATCCAGCAAGTAATTCAGCACTTGAACTCCCAGAAACAGCTTTATTGCAAAATACCTCAAAAGCCTCTTTCAGAGCCTATTATGCAAACAAATGAAGAGGGCCTTTTAGACAAAGTTATAAGATCAAATGTAAATGACCAGTAACTACAGCACCAACCTTGTGAAAGAGAGTGTGATTTAAAAAGCAATCGGTGACATATGCCATGTACTTGTCATGCAGCTCAATTATTTTTCTGACAAGGACCTGAAGACCACAAACTTAAGTCAATCATGGACTTCCAATCACTTCTAAAATTCTTAAATATAATAATTGAATAATTTACCTGTTCCTGTGTGCCAGCTCCACTTGAAGCCTGCAGAAGCATTGTTGATACCACTTAGCACCATAATAATAAAAGGCAGGATAAACAATTAACTCACGCATGAACCCATGCTAACAACATAATCACACACCATCACACATAATCAAGAACCGTTTAACAAAAAGAAGAAAAAAAAGAATATACTGACGGGCCAAAAATGACAAAAGTCCAATTAAACAATCATCTCCTTACTATGTCTCTTTTTTTCTCTTCTCTATGATGAAATTACTGTATCATTTAATCAAATATAATAGAGCATATAAAATTAAAAACTATATACATGAATCAGCTCCTATAGCCATATCGATTTGAAGTTAACAAACCTTTGAAACAAAACTCGAACATAAGTGATTAACTGTGCATGAAGCAACCATCGCAATAACCTCAAAATCCATTTGATTTAGTTGAGCATCACTAATAAAATTGTGAATTGTGATTATTTCATGAAAACACACATCATCACTGAAGCATATTTCATATATGTTTTGTGCAGAATACCAAACTATTAAATTAATCACAAAAAATGTTTGCACCCTCCTATTAAGTAGCCAGAATTCTAAAATGGGACCAATGATTTCAAAGGCGTCTATTAGACGTGTCGAATTAACACACAAAATCCAGACAATTTACACTCCAACAAGCATACAGAGTTGTAAGCAGGATGAATCAAATAACAGAACACAAAATATAATGGAAAGCAGCAATTACACCAACAAACTAGCTAATATATCTCTTCCAGGATAAACAAAACAAGAGACTGAACCTGGTTACTTGCAACATCTTCAGCCTGCTGGACCAAGGCTGTACCTTCAGCAGTAACATGCTGCAAACCATCAGTGATATTAGTACTGTCGTAATAAAGAAACAGCTCACAGAGGTCAGAAATAGAAGATGCACAGAAAACTAACTAACCTGTTTGAATACACTACTAACAGGTTCCAACCCTTTAGGTATTTTGTTGTAAAGTCTATATATCCTAGAAAGATCTTCCACCTGACATAAATAAGTAGACAGTCTTAGAAATGCATTACAAGAATGACTGGATAAAAAGATCATAACCTGCAAGGCTACAAAATACCTTATCATCTCTAAGCAAAGCACGACATCCAGAATGCTCCTTATCAAGCAGTTGAGTTGCATAAACCACCAACAACTCATGTTGCACTTTCTACAGGGAATATCACAATATAAGATAACATATAAAATTAAAAGTAGTGCAACAATATCAAACTAGAAATTTTTATGCTGCACTTTCAATCATAGAAGCAGGCTCACAGGATTAGGCAAATAATTCCACTTCCAATGTAGCATGACAGAAATTAAAAGGCACTTTATCTATTCCTAATAACGTATCAGTGTACGCCACACCACATCCCATGTTACATGAGTGCTGATAGATTTGGTAGATAGGTACTTCCTCATATATTCCTAATGCATCAGTGCTAACTCGTCTCTAAAAGCTTCACATATTAATCAATGTTCAATTATTATTCTTGGAATTCCTGTAATCAATGATTGCGAACAGAAGTATGATTCAAGCTAAATATTGGTCTGCCCGCTGAATCACACACCTTACTTTTGAAGTGGTGCAGCTGATCTAATACCTTAATGAACTCCTTAGGTAACAAACTAAAAGTTTATTCGAGATCCTACTACATATAGGCACCAGAGCTACCACCCACTAGCACAACAACTTGTGAAACAAACCTCACACGCACACACTCTCTATCTCTCTCTCGTATCTATACATATAACAAATCTTTCCCAAATTACAGCTACCACCCATTACCACTCTATATATATATATATATATATTATGTACTGACTGCTATCTGATTACATATTAACTAACCTCCACCAGCTTCTGCTCACTACTTGAATGAAGGTAATGAGACACTCTTTCCTTCTCCCTTTTCAAGCATTCCTCTGCCTGTACAATTCCACAAGAGATTTAGACACGAACTTACTTGATAAGCCATACCACACCCATAAGCATATCTAAATCATACACTTTACCTTCAGCATGTAATCGGGACAAGAATCCTCCAAAATCCAATTTGATGCTTTACGAGAATAGTATTCACCACTATCTCCTAGCATGTATGCTTCAAAGTCCCCTTCATAAGCATCCATGTTTCCCATCCCAATCTCAACAAATATGTCAATCACATTCTTCAACAGCGCTCTATCAATCTGCTCTCCCTCGCGTTCTTTATCAATCTGGTTAAAAAGTATTGGTTATATACAGCCGCTACTGCGATCATCATAGACAGGATACATACATATGCATATTTCTTGAAATACAAGATCAGGAACCAATAAACTTACAAGACCAATAACAGCAACTCTGGCATTAGCATTGACCTCCCGATAAACCTGCAATTACAGATTTATATCAGACATCATTAAAGAAAGCTTTGGACAAGTGGCAAGCATATAAAAGGGTGTAAGGTTTTTTGCATAAAATAGGCAGAAGCATATAAAAGAGTGCAAAACTAACCAAATCACGGAAGCAGGTGAGTCCAACTTCATTGAGAGCAGGAAGTGACCTTCTTGCAATGAAGTAGCGATCGAGATAATGAAAGAAACGTGATAGCCACCTAACCATAACTTTATGATTAGCCCATCTTTTAACAAGCTCCCGCAGCATAAACTCATCATGCTTCTCTCTTAGAGAGGGCAACACCTAATAGACGAACAACCAAATAAGACTACGATTCTTTGTAAGTTCAGAAAGTAAATGAAACCACATCACTTGAGTAACCGATATAAGACATAGAAACCATAAGTAAACATATCACGATGTTCCTCAATCCTCACCGTTGAAGTAATGTATTCCTCAAATGCCTCTCGATATTTGTCATAAAGCTGCTGAGAATAATCGTTCGGCGGCTTTTGGGTACACATGTTGTAGATAGTTCTGTACTTAATTAAGGAAAGGTCACCTCATGGCACACAACCATAACGGAGCAAATAAAAGAAGGAACACACACATACACGACAATAGTATTTGAATAACACATGTAAAATAACAGAAGGATACGTGTAAAGCATCATATATTCCTCTGAGTTGAACTGAGGCTCCGGTATTCCCTCTAGGATCTTCTTTAGCTTCGTGATCCCCTTCTGCATATAGTCCCATCCTTGATCCAACTCAATAATTTTCCGTTCCATTGTCGTGCAATAAAAGATTTGCTATCCTCCAACTATAATTCTATCAACACAGAAAGAAAATCATTAAAATGTTAACACATGATTTGAGTTTGAGTACAGGCGTGTTTTAATTTGGGAACAAATCCAGATTAACACCTAATAGTCACAACAAATGATTGACGAATGAATAACAATCGTAGAGTCCGTAATAACTACCAATAAGTAACAACAAATGAACAGGGACAATATTCTAAAGGCACATAACTGAAGGATGCGTGATGTTTACCCAGAAATCGAATTCAGAAACCCACAACTGGAATTCTACAAGCATATGTATATTTAATATTTCTTAAAACTTAATACAAGTCAAAAAAGCAAGAAACCCTAGATAGATGATGAACAATCAACCATTGATTTGAAATCTTATATTCTGCACAAAACATATTACAATGCGAACGAAGAAAAGCGAAAAATCTTTTTTAAAAACAATGAAAAAACAGATCCCTGAAAAACATAGTATACTACAAAGGGCAGTACCAAATATAATTGAAGAAACAATAGCTCAAAATCCTATATGAAAGATAAACATGAAACAAATATTACACGGAGATGAAAGAGACAAACGAACGAGAAAACCCTTAAATCGAAGCAAACGAACAAGAACAAGAGGGCTGTGCACGAGTTTACGATATTCCAAACAATGAGAAGGAGTTATAAAGGAGGAGATGGTACCTTCGCTAAGAATTTGGGAAAAAAAATGAAGAAGAAAACCTAATCGTAGAGAGAGTGGCGTTGGTTGAGAATTGAGAGCTAGGAAAAATCCCCAAATCCAATCCCTGGAAATTGAGGACAAATAGTGGAGGACGAGACTAATCGGAAGTCAGGTATTTCTTTTATATAGAAAGACGGAGGAAAATAAATTACCAAGCCTAAGTCGGCATTAAACGGAACTGCGGAAATTAGTAGCAATTGATTATCATAATGTTATTTAAGGTAACGATTTCCCCACTCCAATTTTATCCACTTATACTCTCTTTTTAATTATAAAATGAATTGTAAGTGGATAAAATTGGAGTATGGGAATCACCACTCTTATTTAATAATGCAATTTTAAACTATTTTTCTGCCACTGATTAAATAAGCCAAAAACTGTTTTTTTTTTTTTTTATTCCTTATTTTTCATCAGGAAATAATCGATTGGTAAAATACTTTCTCTGATGTGCCATGAATAGAATAAGTTATTTTGACCCTTAAAAAAATTTAGGGAGTTTCACTAAAATACCCAAAATGGGGGCTGAAATTATAAAAATACCCAACACCCAAAATACTTTATAAACATACCCAAAACTCATCATTACACACACTCAAAACCCATCATTACACACATACCCAAAACCCATTTTGGGTATGTTTTTATGTTTAAATAGTGCTTGGGTATTTTTATAAATACATGTCTAGGATTTGGTATTTTTATAAATATCTAAAAAATTTAATTAAAATAAAAAGATAAGCACGAGGGAGAAGAGACGCCGTTATTGTTGAGGTCCGAGATTTACTAACTGGGCTCTGAGGCCCATTTGTTCCTGTGGCATGTATTTGGTAGGATTTAATCCAACTTGTTTTGTTGCTTGTGTGGAAAAAGGCCTTAATTTGCCAAAATAACTTATATATAATGGGAATATAATTGTTTTGTTATATTCGGCCAATAACACAATGACATGTGAAAAAGTTATATTACGTATCATTGAGTTATTGGTCCGAGATAGTAAAAAGTGTTATCCCCATTACATGAGAATTTCTCTCATTGACGTGCAGATTAGAAGTCTCAAATTCGAATTTCCGTGATATTAATTGTGTGTACGTAAGAAACCCCTTCCCTCTAATTTAAATTATTGTTTGTAGAATTTCTCTCATTGACGTGCAGATTAGAAGTCTCAAATTCGAATTTCCGTGATATTAATTGTGTGTACGTAAGAAACCCCTCCCCTCTAATTTAAATTATTGTTTGTTCTAAAAAAAACAAGAGAAAATTGCCAAATTAATATGCCCGTGACGGGATATTAATGTGATTATTTTCCTTTCTGTTATACTAATTTTCTTAATAAATAAATTATGTGTGATTCCATCAATTAAAACTTTTATCTTACAAAAAAATTTCGAGGGTCACAAACTTATATTTCGTTAAGCCCGGAAACTGAGAAAAGTCTAGGCCCACAAGTCAAGCTCCTTAAAAACAAAATGCTACAACCAATTGGGGCCTTTATTTATTTATTTATTTAGGCATGGAGGCCCAAAAGACCTTTATTCAAATCATATCAGCAATATGACGTGGAGGATTCGAGCTTAGGACATTGTTCACCAGTAGCTCTTATCCAACATTGAAAATAGCCTAAATTGCACAAATCATCTATATTGTATGTCAATGTTACACTTGTGGTTTGTTTTTTTGAACTCTTAATAATACCCTTATCGTGATGTTCTTGGCTAAGATATTACTTCATTACAAACATTATGTAATTAGCTTTCCTAAAGAAAATTTTGTTGAGACAAACCTATCCCGGCGAAATCGAGTTATTTTGGATACTCGGTTAGGTCGAGTTACGTGAGTATCCATGCCTAATTGAATCATAAGTGCCCTAGAGTAGGATTACAGTTGGAGTTCGAGACTTGAAAAAGATTTTGGAACAAGTTCGAAAGTTAGGGTTTTTGGTTCGAGACTTGGATTTGGGATTTAGTCTAAAATTCATTTGTGGGATACTAAAATAATTTTCTAGGAATTTTAGATAATTGAAACTATTTTAAAAATGAGTTTGGAAATAAAAAAATAAATTTAAAGTCCACTAAATTATTTAATCTAATTAAATATAATTAATTACTATTTATTAAGTAATTTATTAAATAAAATAAATATTTAAATGCTAATTATTCATTAAAAAAAATTATTAGAACATAATCACTAGTTAGTGTAATTAAATAAGGCTTAAGACATTACTTAATTACAAATATTAAACAAAACAAACTAATTTTGTACCCAATAAAAATTCAAAAAAAAATCCACAAAATAATTTAAAATCATTAATTAGTATTTATCAACTATTTTATTAAATTAATTAAAATATTTAAATACTAATTCTTCACTAAATAAATAATACTTAAAACATAATTACTAATTAAAGTGATTAAATAAGACTAGATATTACTTAAGTACAAATATTAAACCAAAGAAACTAATTTTCTATTTAAGGAGTATAGCCGCCGGGCTATACCCTTTTAATTATAGCCGCGCGGCTATACTCTTTAAATATACACATGCGGTGGCCCATTTTTACTGCGTTTGGAAGCCACACAAGCATGGCGAGGAAGAGCTCTAAAGTTCAAGCTCTACACGAACTCTGCCAAAACATTTTCACGCCATTGGGTCTCCTTCCCCTTCTTCTGCAGCAATCAACAAGCTTTGTTCTGTTCTGGGTATTTCTCTCGTCTTTTTTTAAAAATTTATAATTACATGGTTTAACATATATGTGAAGTGTATAACCAAAGTTAGGCTCAATTTTGCATATTGGTTTTGCAAATTATGTTGAAACTCAAATTGAGTTTGCCTGTTTTGGTGGTGTAATTGAGAATTGAGCGATATATTTATGGGGTTTCTTTAAATTGCTAGAATATATTGATTTTGTAACTCTACTAGGAAGTATGATGTTTGCTCTGAAAAGAAAGACTTTACCTCCAAAATGCTAACTTAATTACCGGATTGCTCGTCAAGTTGAAAAACCAGCTGGATGGAGCATCACGTTTCTTTCCTTTGTGCAATTTGTGGCGAAGTTTGATGGTTCTTCCTTTTCTTGAGAATATAAACTTGGCTGATAGGGCTTTGTTGCTTATTGATAGTAATGCCTAGAGACCAATGCTACTTCTGATATAGATTTCCATGGCCCCTGGTATGTGGAAGCAGCTTGGTTGAGCTTTTATATGAGGAATGCCTCATTGGTTAAGTCATAATGATGTCTTTGATTTTGAGCTTTCATATGAGGAATGCCTCTAAGAAAGATGATGTCAGTTTCAGTTCCTTCCTAATAACTAGAAGACCAGGTTACTCAAATATGATTCATCAATTTTATAGTTAGGATAAACCATGTCACAGTATCTTGCCTTTATTTTTCTGATCTTGGTTGGAATTCACAGACACAATGTCTCCGGCTGATGTTGGGCTTAAAGAGGAAAATATGGATGATGATCGAGGCCATGGATTTTTTGGACTTGACCAACTAAATAGAGTTGCTCGACAGGCTCAAACCAATAACAAACTTGGATATATATGAATGTGATAGTTTTACGGTATGCATTTAGTGAAGAAGAAGAATAGTTTTACATTATATTCTATGTTCTCTGTTCCCAAATCAAAACTCTATTTTTGTTTTCCTTCGAGTTTCTTATTTACGGTATTTGGTACTGTAAGGAACAAAAAAAGATGGATCCTTTAATGAACTTTTGACATTATATTCGTTTGTGTGTCTTCTCATTGATGCAAAAGATCTATATGTTGTACTACTGCATAATATGACCATTGGGACCACCATTCGTATAAGTTATCACTCAACAAGGAATTTAGGGCGAGTGCTTCTGAGAAGGCTAAAAGTGCTTATGACAGTGTTTGGTAGAAAAGTTTAGAAGTGCTTTTGGGTTGTAGAAGCACCTGTTATGTGCTTCTTTAGGAAGAGCTCTCAAGTGCTTTTCCATGAAGCACTTGGATTTTTTATGAAAATTTTAACTTATTTATAATAAAAGTGTTTTTGCTAGAAGCGCTTATGGGGAAAAGTGCTTCCTGGAGAAGCAGTCCCAAAGCCCTTAGATTGTTGTTATATTCACAGATTAAGTAAATGATTTTATGCAGATGTGTATACTCTGTTTTCCTACTTCCTCAGTCCCAAAACCACTTCATGACCATCCTGGGATGACTGTTTTTAGCAAAGTTCTCCATGGCTCTTTGCATGTGAGAGCTTATGATTAGGTCGAGCCTCCCCAGGAAAGCAAGGGACCAAATTACTTTCAGGTCAGGTTTTTCATGTAGTTTTCAGCTTGTAAATGGCTCACACAGTTACACTTCTTGACAACAGTATCAGCTTCACATTTTCATATTGCTATTCCGTAGTTTCTTGGGCTTCACTCACACTGTTTAAAGATTTGTTTTCTTAGTATTTACTTTATGATCAAAGTTTCTACTATCTTTTCTGTTGTTCTTTAGTTACTAAGAAAATACTGTAGATGATGAAATTATTCATATGATTATATCATTTAGTCCAATAAAAATGGCCATTTTAGTGATTTTAAAAGGCTGGATTCTGGATAAGAATGCACAGATTTAGTTCTAGAGGTTTTATGTTTCATCTCAGATGTTTGTGTTGTACTTAGATGCTAATAATCTGATATCGAGGGATAGAAATCTGACGGTAAACTAACTTAAAATGCAGGTAATGAATCGTTACGTTTATCCGTTGGTGGTTCACTTGAAGGCAATGTTGAATTATCGAAAGTTCAAAAGTTGACGAACATGTGAAGTCTCCATTAAAAAAACTGCAGCATGGATTTTCAACTTTCTTGCAATTCATTTGACTGCAAATTAGGAAGTACCTTGTTTAGTTTGCAACTTCTTCCGGCCTGTTTAGGCTTAAGCATTTTTAGAGTAGAAGTTAGAACGGCAGCACAAAATAAAGAATATTGTGAGGGTGCCATATATGAACCCCTCATGTGGACTTTCATATTAACAACATGATCATTTCATTAAACTTAAGTGAAGTTATTATTCAGACATTCCACCCTCACCATAGAACGATTCGTGGTTGGTGAAGTGGGTTTTTGTTGTCAAACCGATATTATCTGTATTTAAAAAAAATTATTCCTCTCCCAAAGTCCATGTAGTTTAATTATTGCCAGACCTATTGTTCCTTCAAGGGTCCAATTGTCACCCTCGTCACCATCAAAATCACCCTGAAGAACAACTATTTCCACCTTGGCTGACGATTCAGGCCCAGTAAAGCAATCAACCAAAGCTACTTGTATAGTGGAGCATTCTTCTACTTCAATTCGAGCTCCGGTAAACACCGGAAGAGAAAGATTATTTAAGAACTGTAGCTTTAAGATTCGTGATTCAGAATGATGTGTTTCTTTCCCACAATTCCTGAATAGAAATTACTTTCATTAGTAATTATGTTCTAACTATTATTTCTCTAGTGAATAATTAGTATTAAATATTTTAATTAACATCATGATTCATAAATGATATTTCTTAATAAATAGTATTTAGTTTTTAAAAATTTTAAATTTAATAAAATTCTTAAATACTAATGATTCACTAAGTAAACAATAATTAAAACACAAGTAATAATTAAAGTAATTAAAAAAGAGAATTTCGGATTATGTTATTTATAGAGTATGGCGGAACGGCTGTACTTTTAAAATATTCTATTTGTATAGTATAGCCGCGCGGCTATACTCTGTAAAAAAATAAATAAATAAATTGAGCCGCTAGGCGATATGCGGGTCCTTTTAAATATAAAAAAAAAAGGTATAGCCGCGCGGCTATACGCTTTAAATATCTAATGGGTGCTTCTTTTTAAAATAAAATAAATAAATTTTTCTCCATGATTTTCCTTTGTCGATAAGACTAGTATAGAGCATTATCCATTATGTTTAGGCCATTCCCAAGGTATAGCTATTGTCCCCTTTGGATTTTTTACTTTTCTAGAGTTATTACCTGTATAAAGAATTTAGCATTTTCCCATTTAATACTCGTATTATACACATACGTACTTATTTTTTAATAATATTTTCGTTTTCTGTATATGTCTTGAAGACTTGGTATAATGAAAACAAACATATAATACATGTATACACGTATTTTAATTATTATTTAATATCAAAGAACAAAAACAAAGTCCACAAAATAATTCAAAACAATTAATTACTACTTGCTAAGTAATTTACGAAATCAGTAAAATATTTAAATATTCACTAAAGAAATAATAATTAAAACATAATTATTAACTAAATTAATTAAAAAAAGGCTAAGGTATTACTTAATTACATGTATTAAATTAAAGAAGCTGGCCAAAAAACAAAAGTAAATAAACTAATTTTATATTTATAAAATTTAAAAATAAAAGGCAAAACAACCTCTCCCAACGAAATTTTGTCAGCACAGGTCTATGCCGACAATATTTGCTGGATTAGACATCTCCCGACGAAATTTACCTCTATCGACGAAACTTCGTTGGAAGAAATCTAATCCGGCAAATATTTGCCGGCATAGACTTGTACCAACGAAATTTCATCGAGAGAGGTTTTTTTTATAAAATAAATATAAACTTAGTATCTTTATGTCAATAATATACCTTTAAAATATTATATTTATATAGTACAGCCGTGCGCCTAACGGTTAAAATATTATATTCATAGAGTATAGTTATACTTTTAAAATATTCTATTTAAATAGTATTTTATATTTTTAAAAAGGAAAACACATCTCCCGACGAAATTTCATGGGCACATGTTTATGCCGACAAATATTTACCGAATTAGATGTCCTCCAATGAAAAGTACCTTTGCCGACACAATTTCGCTAGTAGAAGGTCTAATTCAAATTTCGCAGGAATAGATATGTGCCGATGATATTTCGTCGGGGGTAGGGTTTAAAAAAAATAAATTAAATAAATAAATAAATATATATATATATATATATATATATATATATATATATATATAAACTTAATATCTTTAGGTCAATAATACTTTTAAAATATTCTATTTAAAGAGTATTTTATATATATATATATATATATATATATATTTTTTTTTTAAAAAAAAGTAAAACACCTATCCCAACGATATTTCGTCTGCATAGGTTTGTGCCGACAAATATTTGCCGGATTAGACCTCCGATGACGAAACGTACCTCTGCCAATGCAATTTCGTCGGTAGAAGTCTAATCTAGTAAATTTCGCCGATATAGATATTTGCCGACGACATTTTGTTAGGGGAGGTTTTTTTAAAAAAAAAGAAAGATATAAACTTAATATCTTTAGGTCAATAAATTTTTTTTTTATTTTTTTTTTTAGTAATTAAATAATATCTTATCCTTATTTAATTACTTTCATTAGTATTATTATTTTTTTAGTGAATAATTAGTATAATTAGTATTAAATATTTTAATTAACTTTATAAATTATATTACGTAATAAATAGTATTTAATTTTTTAATAAAATATTTAAATACTAATTATTCAAAAAGTAAATAAATATTAAAAGTAATTAAAAAATAGAAATTCATATTATGCTATTTAAAGGGTATAGCCGCGCGGTTATACGTTTAAAATATTCAATTTGTAGAGTACAACCGCCCCGCTATACCTTTAAAATATTTTATTCATTGCGTATAACCACGCAGCTGGCTATACGTTTTATATTTATTTTTTGGGTTATTCGCAGCAATGGTCCCTCAACTATACTCGTATTTACAGTTTGGTCACTCAATTCAATTGTTAGTTGCAGATGTCACTCAAGTAGGTGTTTTGTTGCACCATTAGTCCTTCCGTAAAGTTTGTGACTTTTTATGTTTAAAATGATGACGTAACAAGCATCTCTTAGATTATTGATGGGCAAATGTGACTTTTCAGTTAGGATTATTTGTAGCAATGATCCCTCAACTATACTCGGAGTTACATTTTGGTCACTCAACTCCAAAAAATAGTTATAGAGGTCACTCAATTAGGTGTTGTGTTACACCGTTAGTCCCTATCGTTAGAGAGACTTGACGGTAGGGACTAACGGTGCAATACAACACCCAATTGAGTGACATCTGCAACTAATAATTGAATTGAGTGACCAAACTGTAAATACGGGTATAGTTCAGAGACCATTGCTGCGAATAACCCTTTTTTTTATTTATACAAAAGGTATTAGATAAAGGGTAAATGGAAACTAGAGAGGTGCATATAAATACTTTCTTTTACCAATGCAAAAACCGGATCCGAATAATACACGCGCCAATTGTACCTAGCGCTCGTGCGACGTGGACGTGTTTTGGGTTTTACTCTCCTACTCTGGTTCTACACTGGTCGTCTTTCTCTTTCTGGAAATCAAAGCCTAACCCTAACTTTATCTCAAAACCCCAAAATACCTGGTTTCGAATTCCTTATGTGCTACATTTAGCGTTGGGAATTGGAGCTTGGAGGCTGGCAATGGAGGATCTTTCGGAGATGGAGATTGGGAGCTCCGTGGAATCGTTCCAGAAGTTCTTGGACTCGCAGAGGCAGCTATTCCACAGCCAGATCGATCAGCTTCAGAAAGTTGTTGTCACCCAATGCAATCTTACCGGCGTCAATCCGCTCTCCCAAGAGATGGTGCGTTTTAAAATATGAATTTTGTTTTGCGTTTGGTTTCCGAGAATTCGAAGAATTAGCCCTGCCGTTGATTTATCTTTTTCTTTGTCTAACTGAGAAGAAACAAGTTCCATGTGCAAAAAATAATTCTAATAATTTTCTTCTTTCTTTTTGCCATATGCAGGCAGCTGGTGCTCTTTCTGTTAAGATTGGTAAGTCTTGGAAGTGTAATGTTTGATGTTTATGTTTCTTGAATATGCTCCTTTAGCTTCAGTTTGTAAGATGCTACATGTCCATTTGGCTGCTATAATTTTCCATTCACAATCTTTATACATTTGCCTGTCTGTTTCTTGTGGCCACCATCTTTTTTTCTAATTAGATGGTCCATTTGCAGGAAAAAGACCTAGAGATTTGTTAAATCCAAAAGCTATAAAGTATATGCAATCTGTTTTTTCTATTAAGGATGCAATTAGCAAGAAGGAGTCTCGTGAGCTCAGTGCTCTATTCGGCGTTACAGGCACACAGGTTCGTACTTTCATTTAGTTGAATATTTCTTTCTTGCTTTTTTGAGTTCACTTGTTCCTGTATATGCTTTTGTAGTACATCGAACCGTTAGCCCTCTCCCATGAATGCCAATGCAGATCAAATAGATAATAACACATGGTTTTACACTCCTACGAATGGCTATTTTAGCTTATGATTATTTCTCCCCAGTGTGGTTTTGTTTCAATTTATTTCTTTTTACTAGTTGGAAACTTGGAAGAGCGAAAGGCTGAAGGTTTACAACATCTACATGATTGCATAATTCTATTTCAACCTATAATTGTTTCTGACAGACTTGGGTTCCATTGATTGACAGGTTCGTGATTTTTTTAATAGTCAACGGTCGAGAGTTAGAAAACTAGTCCAGTTGTCAAGGGAAAAGGCTACAAGATCCAGTGAACATAAAGAATTGCAGGATGGGGTCTCAACAAGCTCTGACCCTCTGACACCAATTGATCCGGTTCCCTTAAATTCTGTTGGTCCCTCCAGTGTCGAAGATGCACCATCTTGCTCAACTCAAGATGATGCACTTTCTGGATTAGATGACTTAGATAAACATTTTGTAGACAACATTTTCAACTTGATGCGGAAAGAAGAAACGTTTTCTGGGCAAGTGAAACTGATGGAGTGGATATTGCAGATACAAAATTCTTCAGTATTATGTTGGTACTTACAAATCACTTTATAAGTTTGATAATATGTCACCATTGTCTCTTTTCATGGTCTTGACCAGACAAACTTGTATGCATGCAGGTTTTTAAATACAGGCGGTGTCATGATTTTAGCAACATGGTTGAGTCAAGCAGCTATTGAAGAACAAACAAGTGTTCTCCTTGTCATCTTAAAGGTATTTTTTGAACTGAAATCTGTTTCTGATGTGCTTTATGATTGCTGCTTGAAATTCTAATAGTTATCTGCTGCACAGGTTCTTTGTCATTTGCCTTTACATAAAGCTCTTCCTGTGCATATGTCAGCCATACTGCAAAGTGTTAATAGACTGCGGTTTTACAGGACAGCAGGTGGGCTTTTGTTGCAGAAACCACTATGGTGCTTTGTCACTTCTATATACCTTCCTCTGTCTCTCTCAAATTCTTCTCTCGTGCTTATCTCTGTGTGGTTAAACTTGTTCTTGACTCAATGTTAAAACAAGCTTCTCCATATGCGTAGATAAACCATATGTTTAGTGACTCTAAAGTTTGTTTTGTATGAATAAGCAACTGCATATGTGCTTGGGTTGTATTTGACTATAAACCATCACATTTTTCATCTCATTTTCTGTGGCATCTATAAAGCTTCTTGTGCATGATAAGCAATTCTGTATGTGCTTCATTTGTCATTTTTATAAACCATGAAATTTTTGAATCTCATTTATCTGAGTTGAAGATCAGACGTATCAAACAGGGCAAGAGTTTTGCTATCAAGATGGAGCAAGTTATTAGCAAGAATCCAAAATATGAAGAAACCAAATGGCATGAAAACATCTAGTGATTCGCAACACGAGTTAGTAATGCTGAAGCAGAGGCAAGTACATTTTTCACTGCCCATGCACTAAAAAATGGTGTAATCAGCGTGTAATTATTTCTAATTTTCTTACAGTATCGATGAAGTTATGGGTGATGAATCATGGAAGTCAAACATTGATATTCCGGTAAGCGCTCCACGAATTAGAAAAAAAAGATTTGTTCAAATTGATTTAAATTGCCTATCGTTTACAGATTGTAACTTTCTGTTGTACAGGAAGACATCTTTGCAACGCCTTTTGAAAATGCAGAGAATTCCAGGTAAGAAGATTTCTTTTAACTGACATACATAGGATAGTATTGTTTCTGATTGTGTTTCTGGTGTTAATCCTATCCTAAATGTCTCGTTTTCAGGAGATCAGAGGCTTCAGAACCATTGAAGCTATTGACAGCATCATCAGATGAGTCAAATAAGAAGCAGATCCTAGGTGTATCTTCATCTCGTATCCTGAATATCATTTTTTAAAAATTTATCCCAAATGATATTTTAGAATTCCTGAGCAACATTTACAGTTTGTTTGAAAGAATAAAAATTATATTCCTTAGTTAAGACAGTAGGCGTTTGTTAATTTTTAAGTTTTATTTCTATGTTGGTTATCAAATAAGTTTAGGAAAGATGTTAACAGTTCATATAGCTTCCTCATTTTGTGCTGTTACGTGGTCCCCTATACTTTGCTTTTATTTTTTTGGTTATGTTTCCATGTGGATGGCCTAAAAAGAGGTTATATGAATGATTCATGTAAAACATATAAAAGTGAAGGAGCTCATTTCCTTAGCTAGTAACAGAATTTCGAGCACGCAGAAAAGTTCAGTTGGTGGAACAGCCTGGCCAAAAATCAGCTGGGAGAAGTGTACAGGTCACAAGGGCAACACCTGTGAGTAAGGGTCGTCCAATGTCTGCTGATGATATCCAAAAAGCAAAAATGCGGGCACAATTTATGCAGAGCAAATATGGGAAATCTGGTTCATCTAATGAAAATAAAGAACTGAAGACCGAAGGTGGGAACAAACTTTCAACCTCTCAGGCCAGCATTTTGCCTGTGGTACCTAAAGTTCCAGTTCGGCCTAATATTGAGGAACCCAAGAAACCTGTGACACTTCTTTTGAAAGAGAGGGAAACTCCTAATAGGCTGGAAACTTCTCTTGCTCCAAAGCTGAGAATGGATTTGAAGGAGTCCATATTGGAGAAGTGCCAGAGAATCCAGGTCCCGTGGAACACACCGCCAGGTACATATGCTTTTAGTGGAACTTTGCTGCTTCCTTTGACTATTTGTTCATAATATTAGTGTGAAAGCAGCAGGCATTATAGAAGGGAAAACAAATATAAAAAGATCCTCCTAAGTTGTTTAGAGTTTTGGGGAGAAAGTGCCTTCAGTATTTCCAACATATTTCGTAGAGGGAGAGTTATTTGCTTGTGTTAATAGCTTCTAAATGATGAATAATTTCCTTTTCCAACTATCTATGTTTGCTCACTGATATGAATAGAATGGGATAACCCTCAAATACGTTTTTCCATGGAAAACTGGGGTAGTAGTTCAGTTGTATGAGTTAGCAGGTGAAAGATTCTTGAAATTATTTCCTCCTCATCCTTTTTCTTTATTTTTTCATAAAAAAAATATAATTAGTTACTATTAAGTCTGAATTCTTGATCCTGCACAGCTATGGGTTTTGTTTACTCTTTTCTACTGATGGTCTGTTAAACCATCATATATAGGAAATCTGTGGATTACGTCATCATAATAATTGGGCCTCAAATGACTTCCATGGCAAATTGAATCTTAAATGGTATTTCATTTCTGTATTGTAGAAAATATAAAATCAATCTGTCATAATGCCTACCAGGGTTGCAAAAAAAGAAAAGAAAAAAGAAAACCCAATCTTAATGTGACAGTACAGGCATCAGTATTATACGGTAGATTATACGTGCTGCATAGAGCAAAAGATTGGAGAATGTCATTTCTTCCATGTGACAATTGTTGGGTGTTTGAACGATGGTGCCTGAGTGGGTGTTGCATGCCAGATCAAAATGGGATTATTCAGTTTGGTTTTCTAAGCATATTAATGGCTTTGTTTGTTTGTTTGTTTGTTTTTTACAGAAATAAATCACACCTAATTACCATTCCTTACTTCCCCTTCTATTCAATCACCATTGTGGGTTGCCAAACTTCCGAGGGCTGTTTTACAACACACATCGTTAAAAAAATGTGCTACAAGATTTATTTGATTTGGTCACTTGTTATTTGATTTTGTTGTTCATGTGGTGTTTCATTGCCCTGGATTGCTTTCATCTTGTGACTTACAAATTTAAATTCAGTTTTATTTCTTAGAAGAAAAAAAACTTTAATTAGTCTGGTTTTAGTAAGATTTGGACACTCTTTGAGGTCCCCATGGGTTTTTACCTCTACGGAGTCAAATCCTAGATTATTACTATGGTGGGTTCAATGTGAATGATTTCCAATCTACATGTTTGCTCTAATTTAATTGGGAAATTCTTCCAAGCAGGCTTAAGTGAATGGAAATATCCTCGGTGTTGAATTTATAAGCATGAAATAATGAATGAGGGGTTGTTGCTGATGGCTAGTCTGAACTTGAACCCGCACAAGTCTCTAACTGATTACTGTCCGATACCTGTCTCGGTCGAACTTGGTAATAGGACTTCACTATGCAAAGGTCGTATTGAAACTCCGGTAACAGGCCTCATGTTCTGTATCTCGTGAAGGACTTTTTATTCCCAGGGGTTGACTATTGGTAAACATAGTAACTGGATGACACCCGAATATAAAACCAATGAACCAGCCCAAATTATTTTCATTAAGGCATGGGCAGATGACATTTTGATGCAGAAGCAGACAGTTTCTGGATAATGATGAATTCAACCATTAATTTTCGTTCTGTAAAATAGCATGACTCTTTATTTTCAGTACCTTGCCTCTTTCTTGGCAAGGTAGCTTGAAAACTTGACTACTAGATACCCCACCTATGAATGGAGCACAAACATGACTTCTTGTATAATGAAGTACCTGTTTTTGTTTCCTTTTTTCCTGATTTACTTTGGTACTTCTTTGGTTGGTTGGCGGGCTGACGACTTTTCTAAGTGTTAAGTAACATTTTCTGCGGATGTTGACCTTTTTTAATGAAGTTTCCTGTCCTTTCCTTTCTGCAGAAATAAAACTGGACCCTGAATGGAGGGTCGGTGGTGGTGAGAACGGCAAAGAAATAGAAGTCCAGAGAAACAGAAACCACCGCGAGAAGGAAACTGTCTACCAGAGAGTCCAGGAGATACCATCTAACCCCAAGGAACCATGGGACATTGAAATGGACTATGATGATTCATTGACCCCAGAGATACCAATTGAACAGCCCCCTGATGCTGACGGCACCGAAACACAAGCTTCCCTAAGTAGAGAAGTAAATAATGCACAAGCATGGGTTGCTTCTTCTCAAGGAGTAAACAGTGCTGCTTCTTTGGCACCCGCCTTATCTCAAATGAATGGTGCAAGCGCAGCAGCCGAACCCGATCTCGAGTTGCTTGCTGTACTGCTAAAGAACCCAGAATTGGTGTTTGCCTTGACTTCTGGGCAGGCTGCTAACTTGTCAAGCGAAGATACAGTAAAACTGCTGGATATGATTAAGTCTGGCGGGGCTGGTAATTTAAATGGGTTAGGTAGAAAAATGGAGGAGAGGGTGGAAGTTTCTCTTCCATCCCCAACACCTTCGAGCAATCCTGGAACGGTGCGTTACTTGGGCTCATTTTGCAACTTTAATGTGCACTGTATTCTTACCCTTCTCCTTCTCTAGAACCTTGACAGCGAAGCAAATAGAACGACAAAATGAGAATTTAGGATAGAGAATCTGGTCCATTAGTGGTTTTGAACTGTAGGGCCTTCTTATCTCTTTCCCTTTTCTTTTTTCTTTTGGGTAGGAGAGAGACCATCGATGAAACAAGTGGCAAATCCAGACTTTGGGTGCATGCCATTTTCCTTTATGGGTGGCTGGTAGGGACCTCTGTGCATGGGCCATGGAATCATGGCCTGGCATTGGAGCCTCATATTGATTTGATGCCCGTATTCTGAATAACACCAAAAAAGGAAAGGAAAAAAAAAATGATCCGTTGGGAAATTCAATTAATTCGATAATAAAAATACTGAAACTTTTAAAAATATATTCTTTCTGCTCATCAGCTACTTTTGATAATATAATTATTCACAAGATAAACTGATTGTGTTTCTCTGTTTTCCAATTTTTTTTTTCGAATTCACAGAGTGGATGGAGAGCAGATGCTGGAAGGAATGCATTTCCGCAACAAATGGCGACCACCACCAACAGCTTAGTTTCGTCAGCTGTACATATGATTCCATCACAACGGCTATCAACTTCCCAAGCAGCAGTGCCGTCATACTCTCCAGACTACTTTCCTCCCTCTATGCAAACACCAGCAGCGTCAGAGATGGCTTTAACCATGAAGAACACACACTTGAACAACTTATCTAACTCATATAATGTAGCAGAAAGGCAGCCAAATTCGTTCCCTCAGCCCTTGGTTTCCACTCCGGCACGGCAGCAAAGGCAGCCGCAACCGCTGCAGCAACCCCGTTTTTCGGAGCCTCGCCTCCTGACACATATGTACCCATCTAAACCACAAATGGGAAAACCAGGCCCTCCTCCTTCTCCATCTGATTCATGGAGAGCCAGGCAGGATGTGCCCTCAAACTACCATTACTTAGAGAACCAAAATCAGTATAATGCATCATATGGAGGACCTTTGCAGCAGCCTCAGTTGTTGCCAAGTCCTTCTTGGGAAGGAAATGAACACGTGGGTGGCAACCAAGACTTCGAATCATGGAGTCCGGACAATAGTCCAACTAGAAATCCTGGGTATATGTACGGAAGAGAACCCAGAATGAATCCCGCACGGGATTACATGCCTGACAGGTCGAGGCAAATGAATCCTTCTGGATACAGAGGCCAAAACAGGCTTGGGAACAGGTGGCCGGACCGCGGCAGACACTGAGAGTTGTTTATATCCGGACGGGATGGCGCTGTGTTGTGGAGATTGTGATACTAGTGGAGCTTGTAAAAGCCATTGTGACTTTGACTATAATAGTTTGGGATACTCATATTAACTCTTTACTGATCATTAATATGGTGAAAAGGAAAAAAATCCAAAGTTTTGGCAACTTATTCTTCCGCTTCTACTAAACAATATATAAAATTGGGGTGGGGCCCTGGGCCCAAGACTTAAATGTGAGCATCGGGTTTCTTGAAAGATCAGAGTTGAATGTGTGATTCTGTATGGCATTAGAGTTCTAGTTCAGAGATACATAAAGTTGAAGTAATTCAATTTAAAAAAGGATAAATAGATTGGCCAATTTCTTGGTAGAAAGTCTCAAAAAGGATAAATAGATTGGCTAATTTCTGGGTAGAAAATCTCAACAAAAATAAAAAAGTGATTAAGAAATAGACTTGTATTGGCTTAAGAATTAAATAATTAGAATGTTCATAAAAAGCAACTAAACAATAGAATAAAGCCGTTCGGCCCAAAGAAAAAAGATGTTGGATGTCTTCCCATGGGCTTGGGCTTCACTCATTTCTGTTTGGTTCGCTTGAAGAGTTTCAGGGAAACGGCCCAATCTCAGCTAAAACAGTGTTGGTAGTCATAGGCCCAGGTCTAGGCCAACTTTCGAGTATGGGCCTGATCCATTAAGCCCAAGAGCATATAGTATCGGTGCGGTAAAGCAAATTCCATAAATAAAAAAAATAAAAAAGGTAAAACCACAGTAGGTAGCTCATGGCTTCACCTTCAAGTTCCAGGCTTCTAGCTCAAGCTCCGTCAAGTATCAGGAAATTAGAACAAAATGAATTTTAAGGTTTGATCGACGGATTTTCTCTTTGGAATTTCAAGTATGGGATTCAGATTTTACAATCTCAATTCCCTCCATAAAAGGCTTGCTTTGCACATACACAAGCACAAGCATCCTCCTCATCCTAATCGCACAGTAGCCCAAGAATTTCTCACTTCCCATCTCCAAGGCCCTTCTTTCGTTCCCTCTCAAAATCCCATTTACTCAATCCCCAGAAGATGGCACTTAGGTCATTCGCACCACCACCATGATGATGAGCACCGGCACCAGCACCGTGGCTCTGGCGAAGAGGGCGAGAAGATCTTCAGGCTGGGATTGGCGGCTGATATTGGACTGGCTACTGGCAAAGCTTTGACTGGTTACTTAACTGGAAGCACTGCCATCATCGCTGATGCAGCCCATTCAGTCTCCGACGTGGTAATTTCTGTTATTTTGCTCTCTTCTTGCTTCCCCATGTTGGTTTTTCATTTATTATTTTCTAGTTTTGGGTGAATTATATGTTATTATTGTTGTTTTTTATGCATCTAGGAGCTGAATTGTGCTAGATTGCCCATATTACTGATTTTTTTCGTTTTTGTATCTTGTACTTCAATATCTGTTATCCTGTAGAATTTTGGGCTCAAGCATAATTTGATGTATGTAAGATATTTCTTTATCTTATATCAACTCTATTTTAAGATTATCATGCATACTTTGTTCGTTTTCTGCTTTTATTGTAGGTTCTTAGCAGCATCGCTTTATGGTCATTCACAGCTGCAAAGGCTCCCAAAGACAAAGAACACCCATATGGTCACTCTTGATTTGTACCTACACGCTACTCCATTGATCTCACATTATGGATATACACCCTTTCTTTTGTAGTTCATTGTCGTCTGTATGTGCTGGGTTCATATACAACTGTTTTCTTGTTTCACTTGTTTTTCCAGGACATGGTAAATTTGAGACTCTTGGAGCACTTGGAATCTCTTGTATGCTGTTGGCAACTGCTGGTGGCATTGCTTGGCATGCTTTGGATCTTTTGCTAGTAAGTGTTACTTTCTCCCTCTACCTCATTAAAGAATGGTACTCATATGTAGTTACTTTGCGGTTTCCAAATGGATTTCAAGATTGATAGTCTATTGACAATTTGATACTTCGTGGTGAATTTGTCTCTTGATACTGGATCAGATTCTTGTTTTTGTATTTGTCCTTAGAAACCATTGTCTTCCATGTGCAGGGATTGTTTTCAGCGGATCCTGCTATAGTTAGTCAGTCATTGACTGATCATGTGCATAATCACCATCATCATCATCGTGGACATCACCATGGAGTTGACATGGAGCACCCTGCTTTAGCTTTGAGCATGACTGTTTTCTCGATATTTGTTAAAGAAGGGTACCAAAGTTTATAAAATCTTAATTTTTCAAGAGTTGTCTCCTATTCCATGTCACTGAAAAGCAGATTGAATTTCCTTATCTGAACCACATAGCTATCTAGGTCATTGAATCATTGGTCCTTGTTGCTTATGTGTAAACCATCTCAACTGCATGTTTATTTCAGACTTTATCCGTGCTGTTCTCTCTCTCTCTCTCTCTCTCCCCAAAACACCACCCACAAACAAACTAATGTGTCTTCCCTTTTTACTTCCAGACTTTATTGGATCACAAAACGGGCAGGAGAAAGGCAAGGTAGTGGACTGATGAAAGCAAATGCATGGCATCATCGTGCAGATGCCGTTTCATCAGTAGTTGCTCTCATTGGAGTTGGTGAGACAATTTGGTTCTTCCTACAGATAATTTCTATTTCTATTTTTCTAAAATACTGAGTTAAATTTTAAATAATCAGCTCAATTCAAGATACTGCATCCAAACACAGGGATGTCTTAAGGCCACATAGTTACTGACCAAAATAGTTTTATGTAAAAATAAACCTAAGCGTATGCATTTTTCATTTTCTTACGTTAACTACTATCATTCAGTCCCGTGATTCTCAACTGAGCATGGTTCATTCTTTTTTATTTTAGGAGGTTCAATCCTAGGAGTGAAATTTCTAGATCCACTTGCTGGACTGCTTGTCTCAGGCATGATCCTAAAAGCGGGACTTGAAACTGGGCATCAGAGGTCTGATTTTTGTTGTCCACTTTATCTGCACCTTTGTATCACTCTTGCTTCTTAGACTTCCATTGGAGGTCGTGTGAATGTTTAAGCTATAGCAACTTGCAAGTGTCGATTGGCAATATGAATGCAGTTGTAAGATATTTTAAACATCTCTGTGATCCACATCCATACTTTCATTTTGTTTTTTCATTAATTTTTTGTTTAGAGATTCTGCTGGTTTCCTGATTGGGTGAGGCCTTTAAGGCTATGTATAGTCTCCTCAACTGAATAAAACCTACTTATAGCAATCATATCTCACCAAGCCTTTTGGTAGTATAGATGGCGTCTGTAGTCTTTAAACTTTATGTTCAATTGTGATGCAGCAAAATCATAAGACTAGTGTGAAGGAATAGGGGAGCATGAATGCCCATTTAATGACTTTGTGCTAATGATCTTACAGTAGTACAATGTTTCTGTCAATCTTCCAACTTTGACACTTCTATGTGTCCCAGGATGGTCTTTAGTTTAATGCAAGCTTGTTATATGTTTATTTGTGTGCATGTCTGTTAATTTTTCATCTCGCTATCTGATGTGTATGTGTGTTTTTGGATGGTGGACCCAATTTAGTGTCTTGGAACTGGTGGATGCGGCAATCCCAGCAAAGCATTTGGATCCTATTAAACAGACAATTGTACAAGTTGAGGGTGTGAAGGTATCTAGTGTAAAATTCTTATAATGTGTTCATGAAATTATTGGTCTGCTTATCTGATCTTTGAAGTCCCCCTTGTTATTTTCCTTCATGTATTTAAGCTTTCAAGCAGTGCTTCTGTAGAGGGTGCCATCAATATTGGCTTATGGATGCTCTTACGTTTAATAGTATTAGCTAAGATCTTACGTTCTGTTTTGTCCTGTTTCAAATTATCTTTCAAATTGTGTGCAGGGATGTCATCGCTTGAGGGGAAGGAGGGCTGGTTCAACTCTATACCTTGATGTACATATTGAGGTTGATTTTCCTGTTCTGCACTTTCTCCTGCTTGCCTGGAAATTCTCTATGGGGTTGACAAATATTGTGCAATGTTTCTCCTATAAGGCGTTTTATTCGTTAATTTTACTTGGCAGGTTGATCCATTCTGTAGTGTTAGTGCTGCACATGACATTGGAGAAAATGTTCGTTATCAGATTCACAAATCCCATCCTGAAGTCTCTGAGGTTTTCATACACATAGGTAGGCACAGTTTCACTGGCGAATTTCTGAAATTGGGCTAGACAAACTCTAATAATTTTTATCCAATTTTTTCTTATATAAACATTCAGCATTTTCCTACATAGAAAAAAATGGATAAAAAACACTCAGCATTTTCCTTCCATATATTAGTTCACTTATGTTGGATAAAATGATTTTGGTTTCTCACTATATCGTTTTTTATTCTCATTTTCTTCACTCCACATAATTCTCATCACCTGCTCTAACTTCTTTGTAGATCCTTCAATTCAACAAATTTGCCCCAGTGTAGATCAGCAAGAAATTCTCAAGGGAATTGCATGCCAGAAATTTTCTCCTGGTGAGGATAAGGACATTGAGGCAGCTGTTTCTCGAATCATCACATCTAAGTATGCAGAGGTGAGTCTCGTCTCCTTATCAAGTTGGAAATGGAAGTTAATCTTAACTTGTGTTTTTGCATTATGTTGTGAATAGAATTTAGATTAAGAGGGGATAAACTTAAAATTCATAGCTCAGTTATTTCGACACCAAATATGTTTTTCTTCTGAAGTGCACATTCTTGAGCCTTTTTATATACTATTGCAAGTGAAAATGACGTTGTGTGTTTCAGAAAATGGTTGTTGAGCGCATAACGCATCACTTGTTGCGGGGCAAGATGTTACTCCAAATTGAGGTTTCCATGCCTGCGGACATCCTGATTCGGTAAAAACTTGTATAACAACTTGGTGATTTTGATGCTGTTTGTCTAGTTACGTTCCACAACGGCCTTTAAGTAATGTTTTTCTTTTCTTTCCAGAGATGCAGTGGAGCTGGCAAAAGAAGCTGAGGAAGAAATTTTGAAGGCGGCGACCAATCTAATTCATGTTAGCATTCAGCTACGTCTGGGAAGTCCAATTCCACAATTGAACCATGACTAAAACAGGGCAGATAGAAAAGAAGGCTTCGTGAGAAATACCATTTCCAATGGCAATAATAAGATCTTATTATTGTTTTAGGTTCTTAATGATTTTGCATATATTACAATAGAGAATAATAGATTAACCCCATGGCAGACAGGGGAGAAGAAATGATAGGATACATTAACATTTGCTTTGTTGTTAATGTAATCTTTTAATGTCATTGACATCGAAGAAAGTTATCAACCCTGACATTCGTTTCTGTAATTTTGTTCCCAGTTATCATTTCGAGCAGACGACCTGCCATAAATTTGGAAGAAACTCATCTAGTCTTGTATTCCAGTACATCATAATAATAGGAATTAAGGGTTAAGAATATAACGGTAGGATAACAGGTAATGATGGGCATCCATATTAATCTTTGGTGTTTAGTAACTTAATGTTTTAATATTTGACGCCCACTCGTCTTAAGGGAGAACGGGAGGGAGGGAAGGAGAGAGAAGGCGGTGACGGCTAAGAGGAGAGAGAGACAGCGTGAGGTACTTTAAAGTCAAGAAAAAGAACTTCAAAACAAAAAGGAACGCGATCCGCCCAGGCCGATTTTTCGAGCACTGCTAAAGCGCATGTGTTAACACATTATTTAGAGAGCAAAATCCCAGATTTTAGGACCACAAATTTGGTGTACATATTATTTAGAAAGAAATAAAACTCCAATCGGCTATAGATTTTGGATTGAAATCTGATCCTGCTCCAATCCAAAGTTCAAACGCGAACAATTAGGCTGATACGAAAAATAATAATTGGGTTTCAAAAGTAAAAAGACCCGGAGGAAAAAAATAATAGAGAAACCATTGATCAGATAATTGTAGTCTGTTATTTTAAGTCGACACTATAAATTCCGAAAAACATATCATCACGTCAATGGTTCTCCTCAAACAGAAAATAAAAACGAAGAAAATATAAAAGAAAAAAAAGAGTGAAGGCTCAGAAGGATCCATTGGTAAATTTTGTAATCATAAGGGAATATCTTCCCTCAGAAAATAGGTAGTTTATCAACATCACAGCCTCCAACCCTTGTTTCTTCTATTCTATGCAAAATCAACTAACCAAAACAAAAACCCTATTGAATTTGTTCAAAGGATGAAGAGAGAGAGCGAGAAAACGAGACGAAAAGACAGAGATGGTTGTGAGAGAGGGAGGCTTTGAGCTCTCAATATATAGGGAAGCGATCTGAATTAGGGTTTGAGATTGAGAGGGTTTTGCCGTCTATTCATTCTTGGAATTACGAAATTATCCTTACAGCTAAAGCCCAATAGGGCCCATTGGGCATCTGTGGAACATGGATGTTAACCAAGCTGGAAATTTAAATGGGCTTGCTAATATTCAAAATCCAATAACAAAGTAAGACAAGTTTTCAATGTTGTTGACACAACACATAACATTGATGTAAAAATTGAACATTCATTCTTGATTATGAAAATAAAAATACATTTTAAGGTTTTGCAAGCTGACTTAAAACAAATACAATGCACCCAAGAGTTTTTTTTGGGTATCTATCTCATTGGGTCATAAAAACTCAGTACATAAAAAAGATGACTTGGGTTGACAGAAAAAAGGCCCAGATTTGACTATGCCCTAAAGAATTTCCAAGACCCCATCATCACAATACAATAAAATGAAATGATAATCAGGCCCCAAATCTCAAACTCTCTCACAGTCTAAGCAAATGCAAAACAAGACCTACTTCTTCTTCTTCTTCAAATGATGAGGAAGTTATAAGTATCATAACATGCATGTACTTTTTTGTCAAACATCCCAAATCTGTTTTTCCATAGCTGAATCTCCATGCGAGCGCTGTTGCTGAAAAGGGTTCATGATTGCTGCTGGTAATCTGTGCTGGCTCATTGCCTCCAAGTCCAACCTTTGTTGCTGGTGGTGGTGTTCATGCAGATTTGGTGGCCTTGACCCTCCAATCCCTAGCAGATCAAGTGTTGTGGACGGTCCCATCGCGCCCCGTTCCATTGCGTTGATTCGAATTCCATGTATCGAATTAGGACTAGAACTATTATTGGCAGCACTAATCTCATGATGATGATGGGGATCACCACCAATCCCCATGAAGACTTGGCTAAAGAGACCCATGTCAGTCATTGTAGAGCTTGCAGCTGAGTTGGTATGATGATCAAAAAGCTGAGACATTTCTTGTGGGCCGCCCTTCTGCATGAGCTGGTTGGCGAATCCTCCAACAACCATGTTGTGTGAATTATGTGGTTGATGATGATCAGGCGGCTGTTGCTGTTGGAACTGATGATGATGATCATCATATGATGATGGCGGTCTAATATTATTATTATTATTATTGTTATTATTATTAATGGAAATAGGATTAACAGAGAGCTGATCAGGGCCTGCCATGCTACTAACAAAGCTCTTCTGCATCATGGGGGAGTTGATGGTAGAGTTGCTTGCAGTGGCACCCATTTGAGCTGCTTTTTGAAGTAAGGCAGTGGCAGACATTTGAGCTGCCCCAGTAATGTTACTTTGGGTGCTCCCCCCATTTTTGGTTTCTTGATGGTGAAGGTAATTGAACCCAGATGAGCTGTTGTTGTTGTTGTTGTTGGAGCTCAGCTGAAGGCTAGAGGCCGAGGCTGATGAAACGCTTCTTGGCCCGCCAAAGAGTGAACCTGAGGTGCTTGAAAACATGCCTGGCCCCCCACCACCACCACCTGCCATTATGTTCATGTTCATCGACTTGAATGGCATTGGCACAAGATCGTCAGGGAAGGATTTATTGAGTGAGTTTTTATTCGAAATATCGTAATTGAGGACGTCGGATCCTCCTCCCATGGATGAGTTGGTGTTCATGGCCATTGATGATATGAGCTGGTCATGAGGGAGAGGCATTTGGGTCTGTGAGCTCATGAGGCCGTGGTTGACTTTGTTGTTTTCTTCTGCCAATGCGTCGCAGAAGGCTCTGTGGGTGATAAAGCTATCTCTCCTGCACAAACACAATCATGATATTCAAGTGTTGCCTTTATTTCCTTTGTTCATATATATACTTAATTAGATTGGTGGGAAGAGAGAGATCATTTGAGAAAGGTCCCAGAAAGGGATATCGATGCATGTAAATATATTTCAATTGGGGTCGGACATTTCTTTCCTAACTTAATATATATATATCTTTGAAGTGTACTCCAGAAATGAACTTGCAAGGTGATCCCAATATAATCTCATATGTTCATGCACATGCAATATTTATTTTATATATAGGTCCAAACGTGAATGAAAGAATTAATTAAATCAAGGTTTTGAGTTAATTGAAGTACCTGGAAAAGATGGTTCCACAGTCACATTTGTATTCTCGAGTGCCACAAGTCTTCTGATGAGCCTTCCAATCCGACTGCACTGCATATTTCTTGGAGCACTTGTCACATTTCCATTTTTTCTCTCCATGTTTGCGGCTGAAGTGCTTTTTAATGCCGGTGAGATCTCCCAACGCCCGAGCCGGGTTGTGGTGGACGCAAGTCGGCTCGGGGCATATATAAACCCTTTTTCTAACCTCAGTAGTGGTTCTCTGCCTGAGCTTCCATGGAAGATTGTGGCCTCTTCTGTGCAGCTGAAGGTTCTGGTCCCTCTGAAACCCTTTGTTACAGATCTCACACACAAATCTGTTGGTTGCCATCAGCGTTGTTGGCGATAGAGCAATAACTTCCGCACTTGGATCTGATCATACACAATAATTAAATTAGCATATATATATATATATATATATATATTATATATAATATATGTATGTAACCTGGTGTGCAACAAAAGGTGAAATCAAGCAAACAGTTCATTTCATGTAATCTCAAAGCAATAATTAAAAAGTTTTGATTCTTTTACAAGATAACTCAATTTAGAAAACATTTGTTTTTTTAGTTATTTTGAAGTGAATCAAATAGCCATCTTCACATGCAAAATTAGACTTCATAACAATAATAACTGCCAATAAAAATTAAAGAAATATACTTGATATTATTACTACTCAAGTAATTGATTGAAAATTATTTGCCTGGAGTTCCTGGAAGGTTTCTCTTCTTCTTAAGTGGAGGCTGCTGCTGCTGATGCTGCTGTTGAGTGACAGAACCATTGCTGTTGCTCTGGGCACCAGAAGCGCCTCCGGAGCCAGAGGCTTGCAAGTGGTTTTGCTGCTGGTTTTCTTGATGAACTTCTAGCTCCCCAGTATTGTTCCCTGAAGAGAAGCTGCCTTCTTCAACATCGCCTGTAATATTTGACATATCTTGACAGACAAAAAGGATTTGAGATAATTATACAATTATAATTAGCTTGTCCTTTCTACACCTCTTCAGAATTTTTCTATGTTGCTTATAATTAGCTTGTTACTAGAGAAAGCTAAAGGGAGGGGCTTGTTTTTGGTGAAGAGAAGAAATTCAGGAATTTGCTTTTGGTGGAGGAAGACAAAACCAGGGAACTCAGCTCCTTCATTTCTGGTGAGAGGATGAGAGAAGCAACTATTTTTGCAATTAGACTTAACCTTGGAACCTGGTCTTCTTTGGCCTTATATAATTATATATACTGCTCACAAGAAAACATTATTGCAAACTTAAGTTAATTACCAAATGCCCTTCACTTTTTGGGTAAATACAACCATGGCCTTGCTAGCTTGTATTCCATTCTTCTTCTTTTTTCTTTTCTTTTTGGGTAAGGTAACTATGTGACCAATTAATGAATCACTATTTGATCCTTATAATTTATTATAGTTAATTATTTTTAGTGTACTCACTTTCTTGTTTAATGATCTAGGTATGCTCACTTCTATAACTTTTTCTTTTTCTTTTTTAAGCATGCAAATTATCAAGGCCCGGGCACATTGAGACCTATATTTATAAACAAAAAGATAAAGAATTGAAAGAAGAAAAAAAATAAGTAGATTGTTTTATAAATAAAAATCTAGAAGCTTAGTTAAACTTGGCACACAAAGGGTGGGTTTGGGATTTAAATATGAGGATGCACTGAAATTAACATGGGTTTTAATATTTCGTTTTTCCTCTAAAGTCTAGACGATATGTCCTAATCAAACTTACTTACCCAAAGGCCATTTTCTGTAGCTTTAGGTTCTAAATATAGTATTAGTTTAGATGGGAAGAAATATAGCTATTCAAACAAAGGATGGATTTCTTAAGTTCAAAGCATCGCTAACTGCATGATGTCAACAGGGTCTAGTCCAATGAATAACTTGCAGTGGTCTCAGGTACATCATAATAATATTTATGAGAAAAAAAAGAAAAAAAGAAAAAAAAGAATGAGCTGCATTCTTTTCCAAACAAATTTCAACTTTTATTTCTGTGTCTATCGTGCTTTCATAACAGACCTTACTGACTAGATGCCCTTGTATTTTACCATGCATCCTACCTGTTAAAATCAATTAGTTTAATTCAAACCCAAGTCAGTAATTACTAGTTGAGAGCTGCCGAACCCTTTTTGTCTTATTTCTTCCAAACGATCGAAGGGAACCAAACAAGTCCATTTATGTTTTTTATTTAAAAAAGAATTAATGACATAATAGATGTTGCTGCTTTGTTTTCTAGGTCAAGTTCAATATCAATGAATAAGGACATTATCAACAATCTTGAAGAAGAGCACTAGGCCAAATTATATTCATTCCCGTTCCGCTAAGCTATACTTAATTAACACTAATCATCTTTGTAGAGGTGACGTCTGACTTGTTAATAATGTTCGATTTACGGAATATGTACAAGTATTAATTAATTTTCTACCAATAAATAAACTATTAATCTCTCAACAATCTTGATGTGATAAATAGTGTTGGGTATTTGCTAAGCTATGTGAAAATTTTAGTTGAAGTCTAAAAGAAAGAAAGAATTCATGTGGGCATGCAGTTTATCCTCAGAAGCTTAATGGGAAAAAACAAGCAGCAGCTGGGCTATAAAATGGAAAACAACAAGGAGACAGAACCAAGAATATCAAACATGTAAATATTCAGTCAATAATTATTTTTTATATGTAAAGGGTTTGGCATCCAAGATTCTCTTTCTTGATCACAAATCATCTATCATTTCAAATGGGACCAAAAGAGATTGCTTAGTAATCATCGAGGAAGATCGATGCAATTGATGAAGCTAACATCAACACAACAATGTAAGGACAATAGCATCCAAACATCACACGCATTCTTCCATGTTTTCCTTGATTATATTATAATTAAAACCGAATTTAGGGCGACCGAAGCAGCATTTTGATGTTAATTATAATTAAGTTTTTCATAATACTAAGAGACTAGTGATTCATGAGTTGCTAATTGACATGAGCAAAGGAGCCCCATGGATAAAACCAACACAAGAGACGGTCAAGGCATATTAATTTATGAATTAATATTATTTGTATCATGGAAAACGATGTCTGAATAAACAAAATACAAAAGGGTTATCTTATTGGGAGGGGTTGATATGGACATGTTAGGGAGGAGGATATTTTAGAATTGTAGTCAACCATCAAAGCTTCAACTTCGTCAATTGAATTTCCAATCAGTGTTTGTCTTGGTATTACATTTAAGTAGGGCACTGCTGTCAAAGTTTTTTCCTCATTTGCGTGATTATTCGGCAACTAGTGCTTTGCAGTTTGGCCCCAGAACTATAAACTAATCCTTCCTTCATTACAATTTACTATTTAGAGACCCCTTGATTTTACAGGGCTGTTTGTTTGACAAGTCAAATGAGCTACTGTACTGTGGGCCCAGCCCATCTTGATGAAAATAAATGTTGCTAGAAAACTTGAAGTTCGAAAGCCGAAATGTAGAATTCTGTAGTCATTGGATCAAATTGATTAGTTTGATCCAACGGTTAAGAGATAAGACCTCATCTAAAGGCCTTATCACTATAGAATGACTCGAGTCGAAAGTCACCTCCAAGGCCTAGCTAGCTGCATGAGTCTTGAGGTTTTGGTTTCTTATTGATAAAGGAGAAATGAACTTGACACATCTTCTAATGTTGGAAAGAGAAGAATCGTTATGTTAAGAATTTACTTGGTTTCTTGTGATAGAATTTGAGAAAACAAGAGATTCTCATTCTCTGTGATGTAGGATTCAGACTGACATACAATAGAATGACATATCATCATAATTTGGTCAACATCATTTCATGTTCAAGTTTCTACAGAGGTAGAAAGCTGGATGATGAGTTTATATGCAGATGAAGACAGAATAACAATTACTTTGTTCATGGAGTTTATGTCATTATTTCAGGTAAGCCCTCAAGAATCAGTGAGAGAAGTATAGGCCAATATAGATTAAAAATTAAAAAGATGAAGGCAGAGAGAAGGAAGCATGCAACAAAATATGGCCTTGCTTGCCTCATCTCAGTCACCTGTACTGTATATCAGTATATACCATGAAGCTACTAAAGCTTCAGAAACTTGAGCTAAACCAGACCATTCAAACACACTCTTGAGTTCCAGTCAAGCCAATTTCTGCAGGTCAACATACCAATTTGCTCCTGCCAAGTGAAAAGAAGTGCATTTGATTCTCCACATTGGACATATGGCCTGCAACTAATTGGACGTTCTTTAATATGATCAGTGCATTTCTTCTTGCATCAAACCTGAGGCACACCAACCGCGTTTGCATTGTCACTTTGCTACAAACTCTTAACCCGTTTTTCTCCCCTATCCTGGTGTTCATCATAAACTGAACTAACACTAGTGTTTCCCCGATCTATTTGCAACCTTGATATTGACTTATTTTGTAGAGTCTCACCCTTTCTCTTCCTCTTTGTCCTACAGAAATCAAGTTCAAGAGCTTCCCATGCTCTTGTGGTCAATGGTCGGTTCCTTGTACTCTGCCTCTGGCTCTTAATAGTAGGTTGTTGCTGCTCCATACTCTCCCCAACTTCAGGAAGCTTCAGTGGCTCAGGCTGCTCGCTTGTTTCAGATAGAGATGATGACTTGTTTTCACTTGAATTGTCATTATTTTGCATCATGCACTTGATCAACGGTTCATCAGTTCCTAAATCTGGTGAAACAGGAGGAAAGTTCAAGTCAATCAATGTCCACGGTTGAGATTTTTCAGGAGACCCTTCTCTATCGAGGCAATTCATAGTGACACTGCCTTCATTGCTTCCACTTGGACTGCCCTTTCCCAGAGAACTAGCTGTTGAAAAATGTTGTGGATCCACTTGATATTCCATAACCTCACATGCATTTGGCAAGTTTGATTGGGGATGAGACTCATCTTGAATTGGCTTCCTATCCACAGAGATAGTTTCACCACTGCTGCAGCTTGACTCTCCATGCTTACAATCAGTCAAATCCTTCTGTCTCATTATAGGGGCCAAATATTTTAAGCGGCCCGACGTCAGTTTCCGGCTGAATTTATCCTTCACTATCTTGCTTGGACACTTATCATTAAGCAGACTTGTACTTTGGCTTTCATGATTAAGCAGACTTGTAATTTGACTTTCATGATTTTCCACTGCTACCAAAGCAGGATCTGGGGTGTTAGGCATTCCAGTATTCACATTACTAGTTACGCAATATGAGGAGTTAACAAATGCTTCCCTGTCAATCATATCCTCTTCTGGGTTTGAGGTATTAGTTTCTTCTGCATAATCTTCAAACTCTTTAGATGTATCTTGTTCATTTTCACTAGAAAGATTATAAAGGGTGCTTAGACTTGCAGTTTGAACATGCAAACTCCTCAGTTCTCTTACCTTTGGTTTTTCTGCTACAAGAAGCATACTGGTATCCACAATTGTAAACTTCCTTAGATCTCTACTGCCATTTACGCTGCGTGGAAGGAGGTAATGGTGGTGTTGCTTATTTGGCAAATCATTTGGACCCTGACTTTTTGGCAGATCCCACCTGTCTTTCCTATCTTCACTTTCACTGCCTTTAGGTGGTTCATTATCAAGCTCAAGAATACCTGAGTTAGATGCCACATTTTTCAAGACATCACTGACAGAGTCAAAGTACTGATTGCCTTTCACAAGACTCCTTGAAAACTTCTCGATACCAGGTACCAGAAACACCAAAGACAGCTTAGGCTGTTCAGAGTGCCATCCTCTTGCTAAAAGACGGGGCCACACAGCTTCCCAGAAAAGATCATTCATTCTAGCTTTACTTAACCGAAAATTTCCTGTTAGAAATTTGATGATCTCTGAAGCTGTGAGGGAGGAACAAGCTTTGCCAATCGGTACTTCAGGACGAAAAGAAATTACATGATTGTTCTTTATTGGCTCCAAAGCAGTGCCAGTAAGGTCTTGCTTCCCTTTTCCAATACCTACTGCTTCTAAAAGCATGTGGATGCCAACAGTATCCTTTATCTTGAATATATATTCTTCAAATGAAATCTTTCCCGCTACAAAATATCTTGAACTCTGCACAAGAGATCGAAACTTATTAAGTTATCAGGACATGGCATATTTTTCCATTACCAAATTTGTAAATCTAGCTTCAAACCACAGTAAAAGCAATATCCGGGTGAGCTTGTGAATTCAGAATGTCAGAAAATGAAAATACTTGAACAATAAAAAGAAATGGTTACCCAGTATTGACTATCAAAATCCCAAATAGCCAAATCTAGTTTCTAAAAACAGATTCCCTTTGCAATAAAAAAGATAAAACCCCCGCTTTCCTTCGCTTATTAACACATCTTAGTCCTGTATACATTTGATCAGTACCACTTTGAAAGTTGTACTGCTGATTTGCACTGGTTGAGGAGGATAACACAAGAACATGATATTCAAGAAACCATTAGAAGTATGCATGTCTGCAAACAAAATTATTCATGATAAGATGACAGGTTGTATAGAACAAAATTGGAAATCTACCTCCATCAACATATCTTGGCATTCCTTTGACACATGAGGAATCAATCGTGATACCAGTTCCTTCTGCCTCAATCCTGTAAATATCTTCTTCCCATGTATACGGCGTCTACTTTTTAACTTCCGACATTCTGACCATCTGCGATATCCGTCAGAAGTATAAAAAGTTCCATAGTAATAAGACAGTATATCCCCCATCTCCTTACTTCCAATAAATCTCTTCACAAGCCTAAGATTCTTCCCAAAGATATATAGACAAAGGAGAAAACTATCTTCCTCAAGTTTGCTCCAAGATTTCATATTTGATTCCAGAGGTAAAACCAAGCCCCTTCCAACAGTAGGTGCAAGGTTTGAAAATTCTTCCATGTTTTTTGCATCTTCCAAAACAGGATTTAGATGTTTAACTTTAAGTTCTGAATTGTCATTGTTTAAGGTAATCCTGCCCTGTTCAAGACCCCCAGACTCTAGTTTTCCATTGCACTTTTTAACTTCACAATTTCTCCATGGGATAGGTAAACCCAGTGAAAAATAATTTGACAGATCAAGCTGGGCTTTGGAATCAGCAGGCTTATTTGTAATCTTCAGATAATCAAAATGAGCAATTAGGGGTGGAATCTCTGCCTGATATTCATTTCCAATTCGAGGAAGCACCTGTGGATCCTCAAAATGATTAACTGGACTAGACGAACGTGGAGACACTACTTGCTCAACATATTCATCTTCAACACTCTCCATATGGTCATCCAATTGATTAGGACCTATCTGCCAAAACAGGAGAATTTGAACTCAGACATTAGGATGACCATTAACTTGAGCTCTTACATCACCATCAAGGGGAAGTTTTCATAATTTTAAGAGGAAAGGAAAGGTAAACAGATTCAGTTTTCTAGTATGTCGTGACCTTTATGATCACTATGCATCTCTGGATGACTTGACAACAAGAACTATTCCCTTGAACATCATTAGGTTAATGCCACATTCAGTTTCTTTCAATAAAAATTGAGCCTTTACTGAAAGACTAAACAAAGCATTTTGATTGTCATCTGTTTTAACTTGGTTTTTATTGTATGGTTCTCAATTCTCATAAAAGTAAGAAGACAGATGCTTCAGCTGTCAGTTTAATTGTCGCTGATCTCAAACCATACAAGCATATACGTGTGTTTGAGTGTACCATAAGTGAAATATATGCAAGATCTACTGAAACAGAATCAAAAAAATTTGCAGTTGGTGTCAAATAGCTATCTGAGTGCATAATTAAAATGCATTGTTCACCACAAATTAACTAATAAATCAACAGTAAATACTGTAATATGAATGTGTTTTTTAAACAACCAGAAAAAGCATTAGACAAATACAGAAAAATAAGAACAAAAAATCAAAGAAACCCAAGTAAATATTATCAACCACATTATCTATAGCATAATTACAACAGTACATTAAATAATAAATCAACCAAATATAGCACGTACTCATTGTTAAGTAGTAATTCAAAACAGAAAATGGAAAAATGAACTCGTCAAGATCGACAAACAGAAACATACAAACAGATACACATGAGATATGCATAAAGAAGAAAAAGCAAAGCATGCAAAGATGGTTGGAAAGAGAACATGTGCGCAGCGCAGCTAAACTAAAACCTCCATGACCATGGAGGAAGTTGACGTTAAAACCCACGTGGGAAAAAAAAAAAAAGAACCTGGGTGGGTAAATGGGTCTTTTGCATTATTAACCTCGATTGTCAACTTTTATTATAGAGAAAATCAAAGGAAACAAGAATATTAAAGAAAAAAGATAGAGACTAAATAAATAAATATAATAGAAGAAGATGGATATGATGGACAGAGAGGCTCAGGCTAGAGAGAGAGAGAGAGAGAGAGAGAGAGAGAAAGACAAAAAGCATTCTAAAGAGAAGAGAAGAGATTTTACCTTTGTACAAGACTCGAGAGAGTTGAGCTTTCATGGATGTGGAAGTTGGGTTCTCGAGGAGAGAGGGAGGCACAGAAAGAAAGAAAGGAAGGAGAAGAAGAAGGCCAAGAGAGAAAAATAAGAAAATAGCAAAAATAAGAAAGAATGAAAAAGCTGAGAAATTTTTTCGATGTAGAGAGAGAGGTTTTGGTTTGATTTATGAGAGTGAGACCACACGCGGTCGCCGGTCATGTGGGTGACTATACGTAGATTGATTTACGAAAATACCCATAATCGGGTTGGTCTTGTTGGCAACTTACTATACGTAGATTGATTTACGAAAATACCCATAATCGTGTTCTGTCTGCTTGGGTTGGTCTTGTTGGCAACTTACTTTCATGGCATCTTTACAAATTCCTATCAAAATAAGGAGTTGAATTCCAATGATATTTATGCGTCTACTTCACATGAAAGAATGAAAATGTGTGTAGAACCCACACCAAATTGGGAATTCAACTCCTAATTTTGGAGGAATTGGACCCTTGGATATGAGGTGGTATTCTAATTCCTGAAGAACTAACACTTTAGGAATCTATCTATTTTATTCATTATTTCCTCACACATTTTTAAAATTCTTAATTTTTCATGTATTTCAACTCAACTACGAGGACATTTTAGTAATCAATTTGGTTTCAATTCCGATTCATGAAAATTTATAGGTTTTTTTTTGTCAATGTAATTCTATTAAAAAAGAAATTGAAAAAAATTACAAAAGGTGGAGAACCACAAGCTAAAGAAAAACCTAACACTAGCAAAACAAACGAACAACCAAAGGGCCAAACAGTAAAGTACATAACAGACAAAATGAAGGCAAAAAAACAAAAGCCCAAACTGAATAAACAGAAAACCCTAGGTATGAGCATAAACCACAGCTGAGCCACCCAGAGACCACCTGCCTGCAACACCATCGCAAATCCGCAGTCATTGAGAATAAGTAACTGGTAACAACACATACCAGAGGTGGAAGATTGGGGGGGGGGGGGGGGGAACTAGCCACCTGCACAAAACGTGCTCTCATAGGGACAAGAGTTTTAAACACATTCCCACACCACCAAAAGAGATAGACGAAAGTTGTACCCACAGAGCTGAGGAGCAAAAGGTGGTGATTGAGAACCAATAATGAAGGGTAACCGTTGGCCAAAGGAGAGAGAATTGTAGAGGGGATAAAAAAAACTCATATCTGAGAAATAACTTCGAGAAAATGCACCCATGGGGAATAAGAGGAGCTGACGACTCACAAAGTAAGGGAGGAGGCAAAGATGAGAAGACAATAAACACAAACAAATAGAAAAAGTAAAAACTCTCATAGTGGAGAGGATAAACTCTCATAAGGGAGAGAGGAAACTCTCACAGAGAGGAGAGAAGAGGAGGATGTAAGATCCCACATCGGCCAACGCTAAGGGGGTGATGTGCCTTATATGTACATGCCCGCCTCCATATAGCACGAGGCCTTTTGGGAGTTCACTGGCTTCAGAGTTATGAGAACTTCAAAGTTAAGCGAGTTGGAGCCAGAGAAATCCCAGGATAGGTGACCTACTGGAAAGTTGCTCGTGAATTCCCAGAAACAAAACCGTGAGGGCAGAGAGAGGGACCCAAAGCGGACAATATCGTGCTATGGCGGAGCCAATCCAGGGATGTGACAGAGGAACCAAGACTAGGAAGTGAGGAGAGGGGAGGAGGAACCAAGACCTCCTCCCCCAGTGCGGCGCCGAAGAGTGTTCTGTCTCTTAAAGAAGGGTTTTTTTTTTTTTTCACGGATTCCTTTCCATGGAAATTTATAGTAAACAACTTATAAGGGCACTTCCAGCATCATGGGATGGTGGGGGGGTTTGGGCCAAAAAACAGTTTCCAGCAACAAGGGTTGGCTGGGGCCCACGAAATCATGCCAGCCCTCAGGCAAGATGAGCCCGAGTTCAAGCCCGGGTTTGCTGACTTTAGCAACAAAAAAAAATTTTAAAAATTTCAGATTTTTTTATAAATAAATACTTAGTCATAGTTTTCACTTCCCACACCAAAACTCTATACAAATTTCTCTCCTTATATCTCATGTGAATAGTTGTTGTCATGGCAATGGGTGGAAACACCACAACCTTTTGCAAGGGTAGCCACTATTCACATGAATAGTAGCTGCCCTAGCCCCCCCCCCTTGCCATGGCAAAAGGAAAACTGCTAGAAGTGCTCTAAGGAATCAAAATCAGGAATTCGACTCCTAATTTTGGAGGAATTGGACTCTTAGGCATGAGGTGGTATTCTAATTCTTGGAGAACTAACCCTTTAGGAATCTATCTATTTTATCCATTATATCCTCACACATTTTTAAAATTCTTAATTTTTCATGTACTTCAACTCAACTACGAGGGCATTGTAGTAATCAATTTGGTTTCAATTCCGATTCATGGAAATTTATAGTTTTTTTTTTGTCAATGTAATTCTATTAAAAAAAAATTGAAAAGTATTACAAAAGGTGGAGAACCACAAGCTAAAGAAAAACCGAACACTAGCAAAACAAAAGAACAACCAAAGGGTCAAACAGTAAAGTACATAACAGACAAAATGAAGGCCCAAAATCAAAAGCCCAAACTGAAAAAACAGAAAACCCTAGGTATGAGCATAAACCACAACCGCGCCACCCAAAGACCATTTGCCTGCAACACCATTGCAAATCCGCAGTCATCAAGAATAAGTAACTGGTAACAACACATACCAAAGGTCCAGGCGGAAGATTGGGGGGAGGGAGTGAACTAGCCACCTGCACAAAACGTGCTCCCATAATCCAAGGGACAAGAGTTTTAAACGCATCCCCACACCACAGATAGATACCACCATCGAAAGAAATCGACGGAAGTTGTACCTGCAGAACTGAGGAGCAAAAGGTGGTGATTGAGAACTAAAAATGAAGGGTAGTCGCTAGCCAAAAGAGAGAGAACTGTAGAGGGGATAAAAAAACTCATATATGAGACATAGCTTCGAGAAAATGAGAGGACAAGAAACATAAACAAACAAAAAAAGTAAAAACTCTCACAGTGGAGAGTATGAACTCTCACAAGGGAGAGAGGAAACTCTCACAGAGAGGAGAGAGGAGGAGGAACCAAGACTAGGAAGTGAGGAGAGGGGAGGAGGAACCAAGACCTCCTCCCCCAGTGCGGCGCCGAAGAGTGTTCTGTCTCTTAAAGAGCGGGTTTTTATTTTTCACAAATTCCTTTCCATGGAAATTTATAGTAAACAACTTATAAGGAATCAATACCACTCATGCCCCCAATTTCATACCAGTGTTCTATTTGCAGCACCTAAACGTCATTTAATTTCACATCTCTTGAATTTTATGGCATGATATGATAAAATATTATCAAATTATATTGATTTTTTTTTGGACTCACAAATGATCTTGCAATATACGTACCAATTTTGGTCATAAAAGGGTGAGGCGTATTTATATATTATAGTGAAATTGGCTAAAATAGCCATTTTTCACAATTTCTATGGTAAAATAGCCCCTTATATTAAAGAGGCACTATAAGGGAAAAAAAACAAAAAAACCCTTCTAGTAAGAGCATCTCCAACCGATATGTCAAAAATGCCACATAGACATTTAACAGCTAGAAATAACATCTCACATACTCCAACCGATGTGTCAAAGCTGATGTGGAATGAAGGCTGAAGATTGAGATGTTATTTTTGACATCCCAAAAGCAAGATGTCAAATGAATATTTTATTATTTTTTTCTTTTCTATTCTTTTTAATTAAAAATAAATCAACACTAAAATATAATAAAATAATAATTTAATTTGACATATCGGGTGGAGAGTAAAGCTGTGTAATATGTCAAACTGCCACATCAACCATCAAATTTAAATTTGATGTTTGGTATTTGACATCTCCCTTGAAAATGCTCTAAGGCATGCAACTATTAGTATAAAGAACCTTCTAATAAAAAAACAGAAGGAAATAAATAACCTGGGATGATTTGACCCAAGCAAGTTTGATTGAACAATCCATGAAAGGCCCGGAAGAAACACGGACAATTTGGTAAGGCCACTTGAACTCTTTCTATTGGGCCTGATCCTCAGGTTTTGAAATGCCTTTTCGGGTCAAAAGCTAGACCCATTTACCTATATATGGGCCTAATGTAATCAAGGTGACATTTATTTCATAAAGTGTTATTAGGCGTGGGTACGGTTTAATTAGGTTTGGTTATCACAAAAAATGACTAAGGAAACCGAACCAAAACTAAACCTTAGAGCACTTTCAGCAGTCAAACCCTTGCCATGGCAAGGGGGGGGGCTAAGGCTGACACTATTCACGTGAATAGTGTCTGCCCTTGCAAAAAGTAAGTTGCACTTCCAGCAGTTGCCCGGGCAAAGGGCAAGTACTATTCAATTTTTTGTTTTTTTCACAAATTTGTTTACCTAAACAATAAATTTGGACAATATTTTCGGATAAAATTTTTGGGTTCGTACTTGTCAATACTTGAGTAAAAAGTGAATAATAGTAGAAGTAGAAGAAAATGTATGAGGATTTGGTGTTGAAAGTGAAGAGTTTTGGGTATTTTTTTAAAAAAAAATTCGATTTTTTGGGTATAGAAAAAAATTACAGAATTTTTGGGTATTTTTTTCAAAAAAATTCGATTTTTTTTCATTTTTTTATTGCACAAAAATTGGCTGCCGTTGGATTGGAGGAAAAATTCTGATCGGAGAGCCCAGAACGCGACACTTGGCAGAGAGCTGTTGGCGGCACTGTAGCGGAGCACTGTAGCATTACTGTAGCAGATGACGTCAGCAGCCTTCGGGCCAGCACTCGGGCTGTTTCTGCCTTCGGGCCAGCCCAGGCAGGTGGACCCCAGTAGTTGCCCGGGCTGGACTTTGTTGCTGGAAATGGATTTTGGCGTTTTACCCCCCCCCCCCCCCCAGCCCTTGCCCTAGGGGGCTGCTGGAACTGCCCTTAACAAGGCTGGTTTTGAGCCCATTATATTATTTTAATTTTTTCTTATTTTATACTTGGGAAAATTTGCCTGCACAACTTCTGGTTTGCCTATTTTTCAAATAGATTAACACGATTTTTCGGGTGTGGCGATCGGATTATGTTGTTCAAGGCCTATGTCAAAGGTAAAATATATATGCACCAATAAAAGTATAAAGTCGTATATATGTGTGCGATTAATTTAATTCATTTTAAAGCCAAGGCCCTGAAACAAAGATTGGTATAACATTCAAATCCTGGCTTTTTCTTCACATGCATGTATGCCATGGAAGCATGAGTAGGTGATCCAAAGATGACTCTACATGGAGTTCTATTCAGGAATTACGTACGTATATATATCTTTACATTATGTAATTAATTTCCTCATGATGACGGTGATTAATTAGGTTCCTTAAAATGGTTCCATAAAGTTTACGTTTAGTGCTTAATTACATTGATTAGTGGATTATACGTGCTAAATTATGAACACCGTAAGCTGGTTTGAGTGATCCAATCAATCTAACTTAGACGAAATCATTAAGTGTGATGTCTAAGAATGACAGCTAATTAATTTTTTTGTTTTGAAGGGTTTGTACTTTGTAGGCAGGTCCACCATTGAGATGCAGCAATAATTATTCCCCTTTTAGGTTTTAAGCAAACTTAATTATATTAGCAACCTGCAAATAGAACACTGATATTCTCCTCATTATGTGGTTTTGCTTTTCACTTATATATTTGATTCAATTATAATGAAAAGTTAGTTAGTGCGGTTTGGTTTGTTTCGTCATATTAATTTTGTATAAATCTATCGTCATGAAACTTGGGATAAATACTGTCGACAATCCAAAAAAACTTGGGATACATAAAATAAAACAAAGCACACAAATAGCATAATAAGAAAGAAAGGAAAATCCTATCATCATGGCAGCGTTTAATTACTTGCAAGCTTTGTTCCAAAAGGGCAGTGTACGTACCAAAGCCCTAAATTTAAAAAAGAGAAGATCGGATCAACTAAAGATGCCCACTAGAGCAAGCAAATTGGGGAATCTTAACGAAAGTGGGAAGGTGTGGCCCCTAGATATGAAAACTATATAGAATAATTTACATCTTCACCACGTCATACAAAGTAATTGTGATGATGCGTAAAGAGATTTTTAAGAATAATTAGAATGTCAACGGAGTCTAACTCAATGAAAAAGGGCATTGACTTATAGATAAGAGGTTTCAGGTTCAAACTCCCATGACATCTAATTATGTGTGTGTGTGAGAACTCTCCCCTCTCTTTAGTTTAGACTATCGTTTACTAAAAAACAAAGAACAATTAGAATGGCTTACCCAATTAACTTAAATGACTGCTAATTAGTTCCAAAAGGTTATGAGGTGCCCTAATTACAAATCACAAGATGAGTTGACAACTAAAAACGCTTATAGCAGAAAATTTTGAAGTACTTATGGGTCATAAAATCCTTTATAAAGAAGTATAAGTGTTTCTTGCATAAGTAGTCCCAAACGAAAGTGACTTATAATATATGGCGCATATCCTATTTAAGTCGCCCAATTAATCACGCGCATGGATGATGATTGTGTTGTAGAAACAAGAAATTTTTAAATCAATGAAGAATAAGACTAAGCATACAAAACCAGGCTGTTTGTAAAATACCATGTACTTAGAAGCTATGAGAGCCATAAGTATGGTTCTTATATCCTTGTACCTAACGACCCGGGTTGATACTTCATACTTGGTATATGTTCAGTGAACAAGGACCACAAATCATGTTCTCTAAACAGTGGCTTCACGCTGAGAAATCGTACGGTAAGAAGCAGAACATCGGTTTGAAAGCAGCACCTTTTGCGAGTAGCCTTGGAGGGAGGGAGGAACATACATTACAGAGATGTGGTGGCAATATAAAATTGGCCTGGGATGGGATATATTCTTTTGACAATGTTTTTTAAATTTTTCTTTCAAGAACAAGTAACGAATATGCATGTAAAAAGGTGCAGCCAGGTACATTAAATTTTCTTATTTGTTATCACCGTCCAATATGTTCTATCTTCAAGGAATTAGTGTACTGTGTACGTTGTGAAATTAAAGGAGAAGAAGAAGTAGATGCAACGACAAGGGCATAAGCTTTTAGATCTTAAAATAAATCTTAATCCAGAGTCTTCCTAACTAATTTTATTTCTTAATTTATCTGTTCTGTTCTGTCTGATCCTTCTCTATATATGTCTGGTTTTAATTTAAATATATATTTAACTACCAAATTTGGCAAGTTTATTGCCCTTTTCATCTGTAAACTTTTATTTGTATCCCATTTTTATTTGTTGGTCGTCTCACGTATGCATTTCGAATTAAGCATATCCAAAATGTGACTTCATAGATTAAGATTAAAAGTAACCTATGACTTTAATTAGAATAACAATAACATATAACTTTTCCTGCATAGATCGACGGGTTTGTGTTGTCGTTAGTTGCACATGTTTTCCCATTCATAGGCTAGCATATATGATACACTAACTAATGTCATATACATGTTTCTTTCTCATGATTTGTCGAGAACAATTCTCTAAACGCGAAATAAATTTTAAATCCATGACTACGAATAATCTTTTCAATAATCCATTCGAAATTTAAAACAATTTGCATAGACGAATCAGATTTCATTGCAAATAACTATGACATCGAATAATTTCACAACCCTCTTTTCAATTGTGGCGGGTGTTTGCTTTTTCTATTTCTTTTCGAGAGAATCTTTGATTGTCGAGGTTATTCAATTTAATTTGAGATGTGTTGTATACATAAGGAAAACTTATTAATTATGAATTAAAAAGTTAATTAATTACACCTTGAAAAGTGACTAGACCAAATAAAATATAATTAACCGAGTCATTTTCACAAGGGTTGGTGAGGGGAGGTTTCACAATTAGGCATAATAATCAAGATTAGGACCTCTAGATTAATTTGCACCAAGTGAAAATTGTATCGATCCACGTACGGTTCATACACTAGCTAGCTAGATGATCAACTACCGCAAACTGCCACATGCCAACCTAGGCCTATAAATAATTGTGCCCTTAGGCAAACATATCATCATCAATGCATTTCATAAACCAATCCAGAATTCCTGGACCTGGCTGTCACCTTAACAAAAGTCTAGTACTAGTATGGTTTGCTGTTTTACAGAGCCATCCCATGAAAAAAACCTAAGAGCAGTAGGTAATCAAACACTAAATTAGTCGTCCATTCTTTTTAGGTTTTGATTGGTTTGTATATCTGCAGTGCAACAAATACACGTGCATAACTTTAGTCCACAAATTCAAATTCATGGTATTATTTAAAGATTATTTCTTAATCTTATTTAGAGCTTTTAATCCAACAGATCGATGAAAGACCAAGCGGGGACCATTCTCCATAATTGATCAGTTTAGTCTTTTACTATTTTTTCAAAGCTTTTTATTGGGTCGGGGAGTAGATAGCTTCCACACAAAAACCTTACACAGTGACATGGGAGAGAGAGAGAGAGAGAGAGAGAGGGAAAAAATAAAATAACCCAATCAATACCAACCTAGAGAATTGCCTGTTGTGCTGACCAGGTATTTGTCGAAGCATGTCATCATCATATGGAGGAAGCTTTACCCTCTGTATGGTGCATATGTACATAAACACGCACATATGGACATCTGATGTTCTATATAAAGCAGCAGCTTAATTAGTTAGCAACTGAGAGGAGGTAGCAACGTGTCTGTGTTTGAGAGGATCAAAATTTCATGTGGAGATGGATAATAACATAGGCAATAATTCATCAGATAGAGAAGGGTTTAAGTACAATTTCACAGGCACTAGTATCTCTAGCGATCATCATCATCATCATGAAGATGGGGTCATCAAGGAGCAAGATCGGCTGCTTCCGATTGCTAATGTTGGGCGGATCATGAAGCAAATTCTTCCCCCAAATGCAAAAATCTCGAAAGAAGCCAAAGAAACCATGCAGGAATGTGTTTCTGAGTTTATAAGCTTTGTGACTGGAGAAGCATCTGACAAGTGTCACAAAGAGAAGCGCAAGACAGTGAATGGCGATGACATTTGCTGGGCTCTTGCAACTCTTGGCTTCGATGATTATGCTGAACCATTGAAGAGATATTTGCATAGGTACAGAGAATTGGAAGGAGAGAAGGCGGCTCACCAAGGCAAGGCCAACAGTAGTGAAGAAAAAAACGAAGTGTCACCACCAAGGACAAGTACATCTAGTCCCTTAAAGTTCAATGTGCTTGAAAGGGGAAATAGCTCGCTCTCCCGGCGATTTTGAGTGATGATCTTATGAAGCGAGGTAATTAATATACTTTTCAAATTAGTGGTGACGATGATGATGATGATGTTATAAACATGACTATAGATAATTAAGTGGGAAGGTTTAATTTTAGGTTTTTATTGTTTTTGTGTTTCTCATGTGTGCTCATACCTAATTAAGTCCTGGGTTTCTTCTTTGGTTGACTGTTATTAGCTCGAGAATTATGAGAAATTGGAGTTCATCCTTTGACTTATTTGTCTGATGAGCTTATATCTACTTCTTAATTAGTTTTCTAAGCTGTAATTAGGAAGTAATCTATGACATACTGTTATCTTGCTACTCTTTCCTTTTCAATTTTGTCCTTGACTTGAATTCAAGGAGGGTTAGTTGAATGGGATATACTTCACTCTTTATGTAATATCCGCGGGGTGGAAGCCATAACATCACTAAACTACAAAACAACTGAAACACTAGTGATGTATGTATCTCTGATTAATTTATGGATGCATCAGACTTTGCTTAGTGCAAACTGCCGTTAGGGTTTGTGGACCTTTTATTATGGAATCTACGATCACCATAGATCAATTTTGATGCTAGTCACATCTTTCTGGTGTGAGTTAGATCTGGTATGATTTATTTCAGAGATTGGATTTTTAGGGTTTTATATATAGGACTCATCTTCAGTTTTGGAAAAAATACAAATTAATTATTTCGATTTGTTTTCTGGCAGATAATATCTTATACATTAATTCTCTTGAAATTGGTTTACATTTGAAACACTCTGGTTGCTCGAATTAAAACTATCTTCGAATAACCTATCCTCCCCGTTTGGCCTCCATTGAATTGGAAACAAAATCTCTCCCAAAAGATTGTCCAGCCAACTTCCAAAAGTAAATCCAAAAGTTAAAAGTTGTATTTGTTGGTGTATAACATGCCATATGTATGGTTTTGGCCTTTTGAATATGAAACTCACTCATAAGACATCAATTATACATAATCTTTTTCTCCATTGTCTTGCCATGTTTTTTCGTCCAAAGATTGATGATTTTATATGACAAAAATTCATTCAAATGACAAAGTTAGCATTTGAGATTAGATTGCACATATATTCGTTGAGGTTAATTTTGTTATTTGCAAAAGTTTTTATGTATGGAATCATCAAATTTTTGGTGAAGAACCAATGAAAATAGGTTTTTTTGTGAAAGCCTCAGGGGGCGTTCGTGTAAGTTTTGAAACCTTAGAGAATTTTGTGAAAACACCAAAAACTTAGGGGGTGTTAGTGTAAATACCTCTATATTAATATTGGACTTGGAAATCATACCCTATGAAATTTTATAGTGAAGTTTGGTTTTACATGTCTTGAGCACTCTAACCGTTTGAATTAACTCTCTCTCTCTCTCTCTCTCTCTCTCTCTCTCTCTCTCTCTCTCTCTCTCTCTCTCAAAATTCCTGTCATCTAAATTACCATCTATATATACACACACATGCGCATGCTAGATGCCGTGTGAGTGGAAGGTAGCTAGCTAATTTGCATTGATTCTTGGTTAATTTAAAAAGGGAAACCCACATTGTCCGTCACTCATGTAGTCATGTGGCTAATTATGTTATTTAACGGCTAGCTCTAGGGTTTCCTTTGAAAACCACAGCTATACTTTTTTTTGTTTTTTAACCGGGACCACAGCTTTGGTGGCCATGGCTCAACCTTCCATGGTTAATTTTGTCGTTAACAGCACATCTAGTTTCGATCATGCCGACGATTTTTATAATGAAATGAGTTTTTGGATCATCTTCCCACAAGTGAGGATGACTAAGCTCTGATGTCAAGTTGTTTAGAAGTTTTTTGTGTGGATTCCTGGCAAATGGAGACAAACAAGTGCAAGACTGACTTATTAGGCTTTCTAGGGTTCCTCATGCCAATTAAAAAAGAAAAGAAAAAGAGGACCGAAATATATGATACAAGATTTGAAACAGGCGAATTAAAATTTCTTATGAATTTCTTTTACTCCAGCAGAATTAAAATTTCTAGCTAGCTCATGGGAAGTCACTTTCTTCGTTTCGTGCGCTTTCTGTACTTTAAATTTTTACTTACTCTCTTGGCTTTGGACTTGGAGATTATTACTTCATGGGATTAATCTCCGAAACCCATAAATCTGACAGAGGCGCAGGCATGTAGTTTATGAGTTCTCCATGTGACACCTAGCAAAGTCCCCAACTCTACACGTGCTAGCTATTCTGCATTTCTTTCCCAACTGTATCAACTTTTACCGGCCTCCACATTTTATATGTTATTTATTCAAAAAGACAGCACTAGATTGCATTTTTCACGGCTTCACTGTGGAAAGCCAATATGCTCATGTTGTATGAATTTTTGACGGCTGGACCAAGAAACTAATTGGCATTTTTGCAGCACATATATGATTAGAAGCCGTGCAGGAGGTTACACTGATATCAGATATATAAATACAGAGGGGTTTTAGGATTCAATATTGTAAGATATAATGCGGTATATAATCCATTATTTAGCTTGGATGTGTATTAACCCAACACAAGTTTGGATGTGCACCACCCAACACGGGTTCGGATGCGCATTAACTCAATGCGAGTTCGGATGCCCACTTTCAGCATGCGCTTCTGAGGAATATCAAACACTTTCTCACTCTGCCTCAAATTCCTCTTCAAGAAATTGTAAGCATAATCGATCAAAATTCTTTTGATTATACCAGCTCCTTTTGCAGCTGTCACTTCATTTTCCCCAATTAAGTGAACAACAACCCAGCTCCATGCCTTGTCTCTCTGTCCAACAGACCTTGTTGCCTCTGTTGATCGTCAAATTGCCTCACATCCTGGTTGCCATTCTCATCCTTAACCAACCCGTCATCGGATTCCCCCTCTTTGATGTCAAACTTATCTCCACTAATGCTGTGCATTGTTGTTTCTGATATCAAAAACTTATCCTTTATGAACGCCTTCAGTTTTTCCACCAACAACCCTTCAAAAGGCTCATTTCGAACATCCGTGTACCCGTATCTTGCAACACACCGAAACACATTGAGCTCCTTAGACTCTACTCTCTGGAAAAGAAAGTGCTCTTCCAACAGAACTTTACTTATAGGCAACGATATATTTTAAATCGTATAGCCGTGCGGGTGCAGCGATACTATTTATTTATAAAAAAAACAATTTTCTAAAAGCATATAGCCGTGCGTCTATACTCGTTACATATAATAATATATGTAAAAAGACTATTTATTCCAAAAAAAAATATATTTAAAGCGTATAGCTCATCAAATGTAATAATATATTTAAATTGTATAGCCGCACGGCTATAAGATTTATTGTTTTAAAAAATATAATTCATTTAAATAGTATGGCCGCGCGGCTATACGGTATGTAGATAGTATAGCCGCACGGCTATACTATTTAATTTTAAAAAAGAGAATTATTTAAAAAGTATAGCCGTGCGGCTATACGCGTTAAATATAATAATGTATGTAGATACTGTAGCCGCACGGCGATACTATTTATTTAAAAAAAAGATAATTTATTTAAAGCGTATAGCCGCGCGGCTATATGCGTTAAATATAATAATATATGTAGATAAAATGATATGCATATCAGACCAGAAAATGAATAACAAGAATAAGAACTGAAAATGGAGACCTTGGAGGCATGGTATGGTGAGCAGTGAAACTGCGTGACTCGAGGTCCAAGGAATCATATCTGCGCAACTTTTGCCATGAAAGTTTCTTTGCTTTGAGTTCCTGACTCTGTTCAGAAACTTGTTGATGATCATGATCTTGGCTTCCCTGGATTGCTCTATTAGGATGGAGGGATTCCAAATTTATGGATTTTGAGATGACATTATGTTAAGATTTGAATAAGAAAGAAATTAAATAAATAAATTTTCAAATGATTCGGTGATTTCAAATGTATAGTGTATTCTATATATAATCAGACACTCGATATATTATCAAATTTTTGGTCTCCCTTCTTCTAATTTAACTTCCACATTGTCAAATCTCGCTGTAACAAAATTTGATTATGGAGTTACTCAATATAATCTCCCCTTCTTGGGGGAAAAAAAACATACATATTAAGTGTCTAATCATTCATTCTATACGACATGGATACGTATGTCAGAATTGGATTATTTATCTATTTTCTGAAGCTGTACTCAAACTCGATCATGTATCCACTTTCTTCTTTTCTTCTAAAGTTCATAAGTCATGCCCACTTTCAACATGCGTTTGTGAGGAATATCAAACACTTTATCACTCTGTCTCAAATTCCTCTTCAAGAAGTTATAAGCATAATCAATTAAAATTCTTTTAACTATACCAGCTCCTTTTGCAGCCGTCACTTCATTTTCCCCAATTAGGTGAACAACCCCCCACCTCCATGCTTTGTCTATGGCTTCAATCTCTTCGTCCAGTAAATCTTGTTGCTTCTCTTGATCATCAACTTGCTTCACTTCCTCCTTGCCATTCTCACCGTTAGCCAACCCGTCATCGAATTCCTCCTCATTGATGTCAAATTTCTCCCCGTTATTATTGTGCATATTTCTTTGAGATATCAAAAAATTATCCTTTACGAACTCTTTCAATTTCTCCACCAACAACCCTTCAAAGGGTTCATGCTCATTTCGAACATCCGTGTACCCATATCTTGCAACACATCGAAACACATTGAGCTCCTTAGGCTCTACTCTCCGAAAAAGAAATCGCTCTTCCAATGGAACCTTGCTTATAGGCAACGATTTAATGGAGACGAAAACAAGGACCGAGTGCAATGCTGGCACATTTGCTGCATAATGATTGAAGATCGGAGGGATGCCTTGAACAAGCTCTGAATAGAACATGGCGAGGCCAGGCATTCGACAAAAGTTTGCGCCAACAGCAATTTCCTTGAGTTGTTCTGGAGAGATTTTGTGATCAAGCTCGTAATAGTACTTTCTCCGATGCACATCATTCCACACAAACATTATAATCATCAAGACCATGGCAAAGGCGAGGGGAAGATATCCACCTTGGTCGAATTTGTAGAGCACCGAACTTAGATACATTAACTCCACACTTCCAATGATAAGAACATACGAGATGACCAAAAATATGTTGGTTTTCCATATCATGATCATGATTAGCACTAGAAACGACGACGTAAGCGTCATTACAAACACCACAGCTATACCGTATGCATTGCCAATCTTTGCAGTGGTTCGGAAACCCAAAGTGACACCAACGCAAGCCAACATGAGAAGGTAGTTGACCTCCGGAATGTAAACTTGTCCTGCGTACCTGGCCGATGTGTGCACGATTTTGACACGAGGGAAACACCCTAATGACAATGACTGTTGGATTATAGAGAAAGTCCCTGAAATCATGGCTTGACTGGCTATGATTGATGCCAATACAGCCACCACAAACATCGGCCAATACAATGGCCCTGGTATAGACTCGAAGAAGGTGTCATAAACAAGATGATGGTGGTTGCGAAGAAAAGAGGCTTGTCCAGTGTATGCCAATATGAGAGCTGGATAAGTAACTGCGCACATACTTATTTGAATGGATCGGACTGTGAAGTGGCCCACGTCAGCAAACAATGCTTCAGTTCCTGCATTTTGTAAAATTAATAAGTCAAACTTAATAGTTATTTCATGCGTCATGTGTAAGGATCAACATTTGGCCCCGAAGTCTATGGGACTAAGTGGGTCGATCCAAGTTCGAACCGAAGCCCCACCTGACCATTTTTAAAATTATGTAAAGCTTGGGTCAAGGATTTAAAATCAAAGACGGCCTGAGCCTGGCCCCAGCCCAAAAAATTTGAGCCAAGCCACAAACCCTAGTCATGTGTTGTTTGACAAGAAGAAGTAAATTAGATTGGAACCTGTTATGGCTAGGACAATGCCACCAAGAGAAATCCAAGCTTCTTTTTTGTTCCTCCTGAAGTAATCTACTATGTATTGTGGATTTAGGGCTTTGACCACCGTAGGATCAAACTTGATGAAGTTGTAGACACCAATGCCACCAATCAGTGTAAACCAAACACAAATGATTGGTGCAAAAGTGTAGCCCACTTTATCAGTTCCAAATCTTTGAACCATGAAGAGGCAAATCAGGATGGCTACTGATATCCAAACAATCCGATCTGTGTACACATAGCAATAAGCATCATGAACAACAATTTGTTAACAATTACCAGTCCGACCATAAATTTTCAATCTCAAACCGAATTAGGCCCGGGTCAATTAGGCTTAGTAACTTTTTTCGGGCCAAATTGGGGTCGGGCTAAAAGAGTTGGGATTATATAATACTCAATGATTAAATACATACTAGAAGGGAAAATAAGCAATTCAACAGTCTAATAACAACTCTATATTTTTTTAATTTTGTTTTTATAGCAGAGGATGACCTAAACTTATTTGGAGTCAAAAGAACGTGGGGGCATGTGGGGTACCTTCTGTCATTGCAGACGTAGCTTGTTTGATCCCTCCAACAGCCGACAAAACTGCCATCAAATTGGAAAATAAAAAATTTGTAATAGTCAAGTCAAAAAAAAAAGAAGAAACTTTGATTTTGTCTTATTGCACAATGTTCAACTCAAATGACCATGGAAGTGAAGTGATTAAAAGAAAAGAATTAGAAACCTGAGATGCAAGGAGTGAGAACACCGTCACCAATGACCATGGAAGTACCAAGCATGGTGGCGAATAATAAGAAGACTTTGGCAAAGGGGCTGTTCTCTAATTTAGATTTCAACCTCGATGCTCTCTTTAGGCGTTTGCTCGGCAACTCCAGCTCAAAATTTGAGACATCCCGATCCTCTGCTTGTTGACTCGGAGTCAAACCAACCTTGGCATATCGACATAGCAAAGAGTATAGTGCGAACGTTCCTCCTGCCATTTAGAAAGAAAAAACAAAGTCAAAAGATAATCTGTCATATATCATGCGTATTGAAATTAAATAATTAAATAATTAATTATATTAGAATGACTATAGTCTATAGATGAGTTCGTCCTTGGTCATCGTTGTGTTGCTTTAATTCCTAGTTACAGGGTCACAAGATGACACAAGGATACATCAAAGTTAGGACTTTTGGTCAGATTAAAAAACAAAAACAAAATGACTAAAAACTTGGATAAAAAGTAGTCGTCGTGACTCGTGCATTTCGGTGGTACCTATTTAAATGACTAAAAACTTGTATAAAAAGTAGTCGTGAGTCGTGCAAATATATTTAAATAAAAAATTCAGAACAGCAAGCACAAGAATAATATACAGCTAATTTAAGTGAAATATTATGGATTTATTAAAGGATGTAGCTAGGATGAGATCTTACCGTCGCCGTTATCGTTTGCCCGTAAGACGACGAAAACGTACTTCATCAAAGGGATTAAGGTGAGGGTGTAAAGGATCAAAGAAAGAACACCCAAAATGTCGTCGTTATGGTTGATGCCTTTGGTAAAGGTGCTTGAATACACATAGAGAGGTGATGTACCGATGTCCCCATAAACTATTCCAATGCTCTGAAATGCTAGGTGCAATATCACCGACCACTCCGCACCCTAGAACAAATTACAAGTTATATACATAGATATATATACAAACAGACCAGAAATTGAATAACAAAAGAACAAGAAATGAAAACGGAGACCTTGGAGGCATGGCCATGGTGAGCAGTGAAACTGCGTGACTCGAGGTCCAAGGAGTCGTATCTTCGCAACTTTTGCCATGAAAGTTTCCTGGCTTTGAGCTCCTGATTCTGATGATGATCAGGAACTTCTTGATGATCTGTGGCGTTTTCCAATATTACCTCTTCATCAGGCATTTCTGTGATTCCTAGATGAGCTAGCTTATAATTAGCTAGTTGAAATCTGGGGAGAGAGTTGAAATCTGGGGGTGCGTAAGCATGGGGAGCTGTACTACTTCTTCCTATATGTGAGGATATGGAGGGTCATATTTAAAGGCAAGTTAAGCCCACAACTGATCATACTTGTATACTTATACGGGTATGTACTCGTATACTTATACGCATATGTACACGTACGTCACAAGTTAGAATAAAAAGAAGCATGGAAACCAATCCCATGGAGCTAGCAAAACAATAGCTTAGCTAGGACAAGAGCTTGACCTTGTTTTGTGAGATTAATGTGAAGCTTACCTAATTAACGGGACCTCCGAGGCCGAGATGTTGATGGAGATCTTTTTTTATTGCCACATCTTTTTAATTAATCAATTATTACAGGATCATGCCCTTTGTTTTTCTTATAATTATAGTACTATATATTCAGAAGTTGTAATTTTACAAGTTAAATGTCCCTAGTCCACTTATGAAATTTCTACTCGATATATTATCAAATTTGGTCTCCTTTTGGTTTGGCCTAGGAGTTTTAGTGCCCATATTGCCCACCAAATATTTATCTAAATTTGAATATACGCTTAGTTTAATACCTAATAACTTAACTTCGTCATCATATTTTATACTGGCTGTTTATAGCTGGAGAAATTTTTATGTGTTCCATGTACACCACATTATTGGTCATATTGATCACGTAAGAAAGTTATAAACAAAATTTTATATCCCGGAGTTTACTCATGTACGTACCTTTCAATTAACTTCCCTTTTTTCTGAAAAATAAGAAGAAAAAAGATTGGAATTTTTTGTTAGAATTCTTTATAAATAATTGGAAAGAAAATACAAACCAAAAAAAGAAAAAGAATAAAATTCAATTGGAATGGCAATGAAGAAGAAATTTCTAATATGAATACTGGGGGATTGTGACACAATCTAAGGTACCTAGTCAGATTGGAGGCCGTGACTAATGATCAGAAGTCAAACTTTGTGACACAATCTATACAGGCTTCTTGTACAAATGGAATTAAAACTTAGCATTAGCATGAAAACCAGAATAGGAAAAGTAATTAAACATGATAACCAAAGTTTAGGTTTTGCAGCTAATCAGAAGACGATTGTTGCTGCTTAGTTATAATCGGATAGCTTAGAGCAAAAGTCAAAGTAGTTTTCTAGTAGAAGACGCCACGTGCAATTTGGTCTTCGTCACGTGTGACATGTGTATCTGGTTTAGCCTTTATGCTTTTGGCAGTATCAGAGGAAGGTGACAACTGTTTGACTATGGCATGGCATGCATGCAGATATGCAGTATGGCGCAACCAAAGCTTATAAGTCATAGGAAAATTCTACAGTGCACCTGGCGCACTGATGCGCCACTTATTATAGACCTTTGGATGAGTAATTGGGGCATGTGGGGTAATCCAAAGCGTTGATTGTTGGTTACCGGTTAAATTGGTTGCTGTAGGTAAAATAATAAAAAAAAATACAAAAATACTTGCTCTCTCATTCAGAGACATTTCAAGTCAACTTTGGGTTGGGTTTCTCATTTCTTTATCTTCGAGTTCTATTCCTTCTACAATAGCTCTTCTCCTCCTTCTGTGACGACGAGACGATGCCGGCGATCACATCTCCTCTCCTCTCAGGTAGGTCATGCTCCTTCTTCTCCTTTTTTTATTTCATTCTCCTTTCTAGGGCTTTGGGTCTGGGTATCTTCCTTGTTCTTGCTACTTCATCGCTGGTTTTTCTTTGTTTTGTTTTTTTAGGTTTTCACAGTTATGATTTCTTTGTCTCACTCTCATCTGGATCTCCGTGGCTAGCTTTCTCTCAACCTCTCTATGGCAGGTAAGAACTCTAATTTTCTCCCTATCTTTCTAATTGTGTAATTTAGATGATTCGCATCAGAGCAGAAAGTATTTCAACTTTGAATTATGGTCTAGGCTTTCTAACAAAATGATTTATATGTCCTATTTTAATTTAGGGTTTAATGATTTGGTTATTGAATCGCAAGTCCTTATTATTATTATTATTATTTTTGGTAATATTTTGGATTTATATAGGAATTTGGTAATTTTTTGAAATTATAATTCTTTTTTTTTTCTCTTTCGAATTTTTCTCTCCCCTTTCTCCCTCTCAGAGATATCATTGCTACTTTCTTACTTTTTTTATTATTTGAATTTGAGGGTTGGAAGCTTGAGAGTTGTTCATTCTTGATAATGATATGAGACTTTAAATTGATGGCCTTGAGACTGCATATTGTTCAAACCAAAAGCATTGGGTTCTTGAAGGAAGATGCTAGACGATGGAGCATCCATTTCAACCTTGAAGAGATATTGTAGGTTTCTATTTTGTAAACTGTGTGTATTGTGTTTGATAACTTGGAATTTTATGTACTCTGTTTACTTGAGATCTCAATGTTAAAATAATGATCTAGAACTTGAGATAGGATTGAGACATTTATTGTCCTCCACGACAATGGAGCAAATTGGTGTCCATTACAACCCATGAGATCTATGACTTCTTATAATGTATTATTTTTGTGCTTCAGATAATTTAGTCTAAATTGTAGAGTAATATATTTAGTTTCTAATCTGAATTAGTTCTGATTTTTCAGTGAACAATTCAAATTTTGGTATGGATGTTGAAGACTATGTTGTTGGTGGGTGTTCTAACATTTCTTTAAATATGATTGCATACGAATGACGTTGCTGTGAAAAAAGTCAAAAAAGTAACATGTTGATGCAATGTTGTTTCGTGATCAACTGGAAATACACAAACATTTGATTCAGTCTAGTAGGCTTAGTTGCATAGATATTTGAAGAATTAAGTCAGCATGCTAGTAATTGCTATATGGCTGATTTTGTCTTGGTGACTTATGCTATCACCCAAAGTTGGAGGTCCTATCCTTGCTAGTTGTTTGGGAACATAGAGACGTGGAGATGAATCTGCACTTTGTGTTTCCCTTGTCCAATGGTTCCCGCGAGCCCTTTTTCATCATGAGTGTTTTGATTTGCTTTCTGGTTCGTTCAATGTATAGTAAAATATCGCTATATAATTTATTTCCTCTTATTTTTGTAGCGGGAGTAGCTATCTTCATTTTACTAATCTCATTTTATTCAACTCGTGAAGGTGAGGACTTCACTAGCAAGATACATATAATGCTACAATTTTTTTTGTGAAGTTATGCTGTGATTCCCTTTTTTGTTTTCTTCTCATTTGTATTTTTTCTTGAAACATTTGACAGTACAAGGAGTCACAGAGGCAGAATAATTCGACGATTCATATATTTTGTGGCTTATGAGTTGGCGGTGTGTGTTTTATTTGGTTATGAATTGGGTGAATAGTAGTTTGAGTGAGTGTCATGTCAAGGTGGTTGCATAAGAAATACACAAATTCTTGGGAAGAATACGATTTCTTGGATTGTTTATTAGGAGTAGGATGTGTTTAATTGTTGTCGACATTTTGTTTAGTTTTTCATATATGCGATTAGAATGGTTAAAAGCACAAAAATTATGTTGTTTTTACTTTTAGGTACTTAAATCATGGAAGATAAGAAAAATGAAATGACAGTGGTCATTTGGCAATTACCATTCAGACGATTGGCTTTCACAAATTAGAATGGCAATTACATAGTGCCTATTTGTCAATTGCCAACATGATGTGGCTGTGATGTAGCAATATAAAGGAATTTTGTATGAGCTTGGTGACGTAAGGCATGGGCTGAATTGAAGATGGGAGTGTAGTAGATTGTAGTTCAATTGTTTTGCTCTATTTCTACTGTTGTTATTTAGGCTTCAGATCTTGATTGTAGTTCAGTTTTTTTTTTCTTCCTTCTTGTACTTGGCATTTAGTTTGTTTTATTTTTTTGCCTGAAATACTTGGCATTTAGTTTTAATGTATTGCTTTTGATGGACAAGTTATCCATTCCCATTATGTGTACTTAGTAGGATATTTCATTAAACTCATGGTTATGAGAAATATAAATAATTATAAAAACTATTGATTTGTTTTCTTTATGTTATTGGCAGCCTTTTTAATTTTGAGAATGTAAATACATTATGTGATTTGTCAATGCAATTGACAAATAGATAGTGCCATTTGTATTTTAGTTTTGCAATTGACAAACAAAGAATTCTCATTTGCATTCCAATCGTGCAAAGGCTGTGACACCTATTGAACTTATAGGAAAATTCTACAATGGGCGTGGTGTATCCAAGCGCCCAAAATATCAGACATTGGATGAGTAAGTGGAGATGAGGGTTAAATCCACACCATTGAATGCTGGTAACCTGTTAAAAGGGTTGGTGTAGGTAAAAGTGAATAAAATAAAAATTAAATGGAAAAAGAAAAAGAAAACAAGAAAAAAAAAACAGAACGACAGAAAGGGAGAAGGGAAGATCGTGAATTGCTGCATAGGCAATCCCACCAACGACACTCTCTCTTTCATCTCTCCCTCTCTTCCCCTACATGTGAATCGCTTGATTCTGGAGATGAATTGAGAAGATCTTAAATCTCGGTGGCTGGGCATTTTTGCATGGTTCACAAAAAACCAGTGGAAACGAGTTGATGTTGCTGAAACGTATTTAAGTGGCCATTGCAAAGGTAAAATTAATAGCTTTATTATCCTTGTCCACACTTGAGTTCCCAAAGACCAGCAATATAACATTTTGCTATATTGATCTGCTCAAAGAAAACCAGCTATTTCTATGGGTAATTTTCCCTCTATGAAATCAAGTATCCCTCTACAAAGAGAATGACGTCTAGTACAATATTAAGGTAACTAGGGACATTAGGAAACTAAATTGAGTCCTTATATGTGTAAACACAAACATTTACTATATTAAGGTCTTGTTTTACTCGGTTTTGGACAGTTATGTTCCATATGATTGTAAAATGCATCCTTAGTCTTGTAATATTGTAATTTACAAAGATAAAGACATGCAGTACAATATTAGGGTAAATGGGAACATTCAGATGGTAAATTGGGTCCTTATACTTGTAAACTCGGATGTTTACAATACTAAGGTCTTGTATTACTCTTTTATGGATAGTTATGTTCTAGAGCATTGTAAAACCCATCCTTAATCTTGTAACATCGTAATTTACAAAGAGAAGGACGTCTAGTACAATATTAAGGTAACTAGCGACATTAGGAAAGTAAATTGAGTCCTTATACGTGTAAACACAAATGTTTAGTTTTCTCAATTTGTTTTTGTGAATTCCACTGATACAATTGGATTTCACATATTCAATTACCTGCTTCCTGTCTGTCAATTTGATTTTTGTAAATACAATTGCTTTTCAATTACCTTGTGTCCAACAATGTTTGTTATTTACTTGTCACTAAGTTATTAACACTTGCAATGAAAGTAAAAGTTAATTGATATGCTAAATTCTATTGTTTTTACTTTTAGGTACTTAAATCATGGAAGAGAAGCTAAATTAAATGACAGTGGTCGTTTGGCAATTACCACTTAGACGACCGGCTTCCGCAAATTAGAATGGCACTTACATATTCATTTTTTTTTAAAGGAAATAACATAATGGCAATTACATAGTGCATGTTTGTCAATTGCCAACATGATGTGGCTGTGCTGTAGCAAAATAAAGGAATTTTGTATGAGCTTGGTGACGTAAGGCATGGGCTAAATTGAAGATGAGAGTGATGTGGTTAAGTCCCAGTCCTTTTTAATGTGGTGGAATGTAGTTAAATTTTTTTTCTTTCTATTTCTATTGTTATTTAGGTTTCGGTCTACTAAATAATTGATATATGCTACCAAAGTCCTTCCCTTCGTTGGCACTAGAAACAAGCTTTCGGTTTTATTACTTTGATCTTGATTTTCTTTTCCTTGATACGCACTTAGATTTTAGTTTGAAGTTGTCATGGTCCATAGGACTTATATTTTGGCTGTTTAGTTGTTTTCTTTTTCCTGGAATCATAAACTTTCATGTAGTGATGATGTTTTGGGGGCTTGAGTTGTTTCTGTTATTCTCTGCAAGCTTGTGACAACTTCTACTGGGATCCTATTTTAATTTCACTTGTTGGCAAAGATAACAGTTATTGGGCTAGTAACAGAATGCTTATCAGAATCCCATCTCAAATATCCCTAAGCAAATGTTACACCATCCTTCCCATTACCTAACTCTGATTTCACTTTTAAATACAATCTAAGGGAAAAGACAAAAAGAACTAGCAAGAACAAACAAAGCAGAGACAGTAAAACAGCGAAAAAGCCCAAGTCTTTATGTTATTGGCAGCTTTTTCAATTTTGAGAATGGAAATACATTATGTGATTTGTCAATGCAACTGACAAATAGGTAGTGTCATTTGCATTCGTGTCTTGCAAATGACAAACAAAGCAGTCTCATTTACATTCCAATTGCGCAATTACAAGCTATAATGGATAGACATAAATAAAGTTAAGCGCTTTTTCTTCTTAAAACTTTTTTTTTTTTGGTTAAAACTATTCGGATTTATATAAAGATACCCAAGTTTTATTGTTTTGAATATGGATATGTTGTAGCAAAATAAGGAAATTTATACGAGATTGCAAGTTGGTGTGATGGCTTTTCCAAGTGGCTTTAGGCTTTAGGATCCATAACCTTGTAAAATGGTGATTTACAACATTATGGGGATGCATGAGGAATATATATATATATATACATATATATATATATATATATATATATTCATTTTGGTGTATTGTTCTATCTCAATGGGTTCAATTAGTTAATTCCAAAGGAAGTAACCATAAGATGGAAAGGGCACTGATAGATTGCCTCACCTAAGATGAAAAGGTAATAATGTAATTGACAAACAGTTAGATCGAAAATGCAAAGGAATAATGCAATTGACAAACAGTTAGTTGGAAATTGCAAACGAATAATACAATTGACAAACAATTCGTTGTAAATTGTTCCATAGAATTGTAAAACTCATCCGTAATCTTGTAATATTGTAATTTACAAGGATAAAGACATCTAGTACAATATTAAGGTAACTAGGGACATTAGGACAGTAAATTGAGTCCTTATACGTGTAAACACAAACGTTTACTATATTAAGGTCTTGTTTTACTCGGTTTTGGACAGTTATGTTCCATATGATTGTAAAATGCGTCCTTAATCTTGAAATATCGTAATTTACAAAGATAAAGACATGTAGTACAATATTAGGGTAAATGGGAACATTCGGAAGGTAAATTGGGTCCTTAGTATTGTAAACATGGATGTTTACAATATTAAGGTCTCGTATTACTCTATTTAGGATAGTTATGTTCCAGGAGATTGTAAAACTCATCCTTATTATGGTAATTTCGTAATTTACAAAGAGATGGACATGTATTACAATATTAAGGTAACTAGGGACATTGAGAAAGTAAATTGGGTCCTTATACGTGTAAACACAAACGTTTACTATATTAAGGTCTTGTTTTACTCCGTTTTGGACAGGTATGTTCCATATGATTGTAAAATGCATCATTAATCTTGTAATATCGTACTTTACAAATATAAAGACATGTAGTACAACATTAGGGTCAAGGGGAACATTCGGAAGGTAAATTGGGTCCTTAGTATTATAAACATGAATGTTTACAATATTAAGGTCCCGTATTACTCTATTTAGGATAGTTATGTTCCAAGAGATGGTAAAACCCATCCTTATTATGGTAATTTCGTAATTTACAAAGAGATGGACATGTATTACAATATTAAGGTAACTAGGGACATTGAGAAAGTAAATTGGGTCCTTATACGTGTAAACACAAACGTTTACTATATTAAGGTCTTGTTTTACTCCGTTTTGGACAGGTATGTTCCATATGATTGTAAAATGCATCATTAATCTTGTAATATCGTACTTTACAAATATAAAGACATGTAGTACAACATTAGGGTCAAGGGGAACATTCGGAAGGTAAATTGGGTCCTTAGTATTGTAAACATGAATGTTTACAATATTAAGGTCTCGTATTACTCTATTTAGGATAGTTATGTTCTAGGATATTGTAAAACCCATCCTTATTATGGTAATTTCGTAATTTACAAAGAGATGGACATGTATTACAATATTAAGGTAACTAGGGACATTGAGAAAGTAAATTGGGTCCTTATACGTGTAAACACAAACGTTTACTATATTAAGGTCTTGTTTTACTCGGTTTTGGACAGTTATGTTCCATGTGATTGTAAAATGCATCCTTAATCTTGTAATATCGAAATTTACAAAAATAAAGACATGTAGTACAATATTAGGGTAAATGGGAACATTCGGATGGTAAATTGGGTCCTTATACTTGTAAACTCGGATGTTTACAATATTAAGGTCTTGTATTACTCTTTTATGGATAGTTATGTTCCAGAACATTGTAAAACCCATCCTTAATCTTGTAATATCGTAATTTACAAAGAGAATGACGTTTAGTACAATATTAAGGTAACTAGGGACATTAGGAAAGTAAATTAAGTCCTTATATGTGTAAACACAAACTTTTACTATATTAAGGTCTTGTTTTACTCGGTTTTGGATAGTTATGTTCCATTTGATTGTAAAATGCATCCTTAATCTTGTAATATAGTAATTTACAAAGATAAAGACATGTAGTACAATATTAGGGTAAATGGGAACATTCAGATGGTAAATTGGGTCCTTATACTTGTAAACTCGGATGTTTACAATACTAAGGTCTTTTATTACTCTTTTATGGATAGTTATATTCCAGAACATTGTAAAACCCATCCTTAATCTTGTAACATCGTAATTTACAAAGATAAAGACATGTAGTACAATATTAGGGTAAATAGGAACATTCGGATGGTAAATTGGGTCCTTATACTTGTAAACTGGGATGTTTACAATACTATGAATTAGGTGAACCCTAATGTTGTATATATATATCTACCTATTTTATGGTACTCTCATATCCAAACTACTGTAAATCACTATCCAATCATATGCCAATTGCCAAACAGGAAGGGCATAATTGCATGACCCTTATGCAATTACATTTTCAAAAAGTGGAAACTTGATAACTTGTATAACCGGTAACCAATTTTTAAAAAAATCTGGGAGCATCATAAAGGACAAATGGTGCATGGGTGCACCTGGTGCACTGTAGAAGGTGCCATAAGTCATAACCCTTCGGCATTGTCAAATAACACTGCATGAATCATGATGAGGAGAGAAAGGGTGCAATGAATTATGAATCTTCCCCAAAAAAAATATATATATATATATATATAGCTGGGGTTAACTATCACAACAGGTAATTTGGTATCTGAACAGTATTAAGATACTTTTAAGTTCCAAAATTAACGCATCAACAGTTAGAATCACATCACGCACTTGAAGACGATTGTAAAAAGGTATAATTTGGATTTCCTTTACGGCCGCCTCTGTATTGTAATTTACATGAGAGCAATTATGCAGTTAACTTTTTGTATTTTTTAACTGTTGTGTTGGAGTTTTGTCGATTGGACCACCCAAAAATAATTAACCTTGGTTTATTGTATATTTTAACCTAAATTAGGTATCTGTCATGAGCTGATCATAGAGTATATGTCCTTGCGGCCTCGGTGCTTACCCCATATTGAGATGTGCACCAAACCTAAGGCCAAGGCCAAGGCCAACCCCCTCCCCTCCCTCGGCTATGTTATGACTTGTGTTGCAGAAAGCCTAATAGAATTGTTTGCTTAGAAAATGTTTTAGCTGCTGAATCCCAGACTCCATGTGCGGCCTGCTGTCTGCTGTGTCATTGCAATTATAAGTAATTGTGAATTAACTATGAAAATACAGCCAACAACAACTACCAATATATATACCATATCACTTCTGATCAGTCTGTCCAATTGATTCTGCCAACTAATTTATTTTTCATCTGTCATATTAATAAATTGATTAATTAATATGTTAAGTTAATTATTTTCTAGTTTCTTCTACCAGGTTCTTTGTTGCCGGTTCCCATGCACCAAATTGAAATATACGTATAATAATACTAGCCTCTCCGCATGCGCTTCTGCGCCTGCGAAAAGCTTTTTTTATAAAAAAAAAAAAAATTATTTTAGAATTAAAAAAATATTATGGGTAGTTGTGTTTTATAAAAATAGGATATATTATCTGATTTTTCTTTTAATTTTATTTTTTTAATATAAAAACGTGTGAATTTACAATATTATCTTCATTTAATTAATAATTTCAATTCTTAATGTTTGCATTAACCAATGACATTTTCAGGTATTTTGAATGTTTCACCATTCTCTGCCTTCTGCTTTAATATATAGATGCATGGTTTGTGAAAAAACAACAATTTGATAACAACCATTGCGCTTTTTCTAATGAACAAGGCATGCATGCTCTGATTGCATATTAAAAGATTCGGATTATGCGGATGCATATAGCTTCTACTAATAAAGCAAACAAGTCGCGTAAAAACAGTGTTGTTGACCTCTTGGCTCTACCAAATTGTTGTTGTTGTTGTTGTGCATGCACTGTGTTTCAAAAGCACTTACGCATGTCCATCCGAGAATATTCCAAACTCACAGACAAAAATTTACGCGTGTTGTGGTTGCTTTGCTTTGCTGACAAAAATTTACGCGTATTGTGGACGAATAGATTTTCGAGCAAAATAATATATCGTGTGGTTTATGCGATTAGACTTTCGCGTAGAAACGTCTGTAACTTATTCTGAAGGATAATGCTAGACTTATCATATTTTTCATACTATATTGTATACCACATTTCTAATAAAGGTAGCCCACCAATACAATGGAATCCCCCTCTCTAGTATAAAGGTGGCATTTTCCTATTTTGAACATGCTGCCGACATAACACAATTATCCAGTTGACTACTGTTCTTGGGTCTCGGAAAGATATTCCAACTCAAAGACAAAAACTTCTACGTGTTTTCTGTCTGCCATCGAAAACTAGTCACTTAGATGCTACAAAATATTGTAGATCGTCTTGACACCTATGATAATTAGGTATATGATTTGGGAAAATAATGTATATATTTTGGATTTTGCGATTAGAGTTTTCTCATATAAACGGCTACAAGATCTTGTCAAACATGTAGCTGAGACAACAGAGTTATCTAGTTCACTATCCTATATATCTGTAGCTACAGTTTATATCCCCCATGTTTTAATATCAATTTCTGGGGCTTTATGTCTTAATCATCCTTCATCCTTACAAATTAATGTCTCTTAACGAGTAAAGAGAATTAGCGATCAATGCAGGCAATAAATTTAGGCCTTCATTAGCAGCAGCACATAAGCGTGAGTACATGACACAGATTTCCTCCAGATTAACAAAATATGCACCGAAGAAATGGGAAAATTAGGTGCATAGTTTAGAGGAATAATTTATACTTACAAAATTTGTCATTCACGAATTTCACTTTGCCTGTTTTACAGGGCCGGCTGATGCAAATGAATGACGCATACAACACTCCAATCTCTACAAAAGGCAATCGTGGTTGTCCTAAGCTCGTCCCTTTCTCAGGGCCTTGTCAAAAATTGGATTTTCAACCAAATCTTTAGCTGATGGCCTCCAAACTGGATTTGGGTCCAACATGACCTGAGAGATTTGAGAAAATATAATGCAATCAGAAACGCCATCACAGGGTACTTTTATTAGCCCAAACCAGTAATAGCATAATATCATGGGAAATCAAACAATGGATATGGAGAGCCGCAGACAACAGCATTGTTAGTATGATTTCATATGAAAATGTCCTGGCCTTTTCATCTGAAGAGCCTTTTACTAATTGTAGCAAGCGGACATTTCAGGGATTATTTTCTTTCTACCTCATTCCCGCTTGCAATTATCAGCAAACCAAATTACAATTTACAATTGAAATGATATTGTACATACAAAGTAATGGGGTAGTTTTCATTATCAAACAAAATTTGATTTCACATTGCAAGATTTAAAAAGAGGAGGAAGTAAATTATTATTTCATGCATTTTTCTCAATACAAACCCCTAGTGAAGGATGAATTCATAACTTAGAAACACCTAAACAGAAAATAGTGTTTCTTATAAGACTTCAGGCTAATGCACACAAAAAGGTGAAACAGTCACAACTTCACGGTTACAAAAGAAAAGCCAACCACAAACGGTAACAAAAAAATTATAGTACCTTGAGTAAGTTCTGAAATTGCAGTGAATGGCCAGGAAGGAGTGGCAATTTTCCCTCCCTAAGATTTAAAATTTGAGGTCCTGATTCGGGCAAAGGTGAACCTCTAATAAGCTCATAAATAGCAACTCCCAAGGAGAAAATATCAGCCTTGTCAAGATCGTCATATTTCTCATTCAGGATTTCTTGAGGCATATATCGAGCATCACCCTCTTCAATTGGTAGGCTTTTATCAAGTAGAGTTGCACATCCAAAGTCACCAAGCTTATAAACACCATTCTTGACATATATATTATCAGGTTTTACATCTAAATGAGCTATTCCCTTCCTGTGTATAAACTGCAACGCCTTTGCAATCTGTGTATGTGATTGTATGAGAAATAAGTATATGCCAACAGAAGCAGAAACCTTGTCATGCTAAAAAGAACACAAATTAATTTGAAAATTTTGGCCTGCCAAATAGGATCTTGACCTCAGATTTATGTCAATTCCTGTGTGTGTGCATGCATGCGTGAGTGTCTGTAATTTGAGTAGGGACATTCATTAGATTAAAGCCATTCCATCTTGTTTAACATAGCAACATGACATTCCTTCAAGTAGGAAAACAGAACATCTAAAATTATCAAGGGATTGAAATCAACACCGCTACTGCGCATCTAAAAAAAACCACACATGTGTCAAGGAAAGGACTTATACTTCAATTGGTGACGAAAACAGAACACAAACACAAACACATAAATATTATTAGTTTTGCGTAATTAAGAATCACGAGGAATCTAAATTCCCCTGACATAAACGATTGAATGTAGGTCTTCATGATAAAGAAAGTGGTAAACAGCTGATTACCGACCTAGCAACCCTGTCTATCATTACTTCTTTTATGTGTAAATGTTCAGAGGCTCCTATAGTGTAGTGAAAACAGATCACTGCAATGCAGTCAATCTAGTAATAGATTTAATGCTAGAACCTTGTTCAGTTTCAACTTTCAAGTGAGATCTTATTAAAAAAACACACAAACCTGAAACAAGGTTTCCAAAATTTCTCCCTCTGTGAAGGTTCGGGAAAACTTGTTGATGGATAAGCTGTGATCGCATAATTCCATCTGAATGTAGAGCTGCTCATTTTCAAACCAAGACGAGTAGTATCCAACAATATTTTCATGGGAACCTATGGAAGGAAAAACAGTTAAAACATAAAAGGAATTGCTATGAGGTCAAAAAGATGAAGCAGAAACACAAACTGAAAACATATATATATATATGCATATATCATGCAAATGTACCTAAAGCTGCCAAAGATTGAACTTCCATCAAAGCCTTTCTCCTGCAAAGGATGCAAAAGAATTACGCATAAGAATATAGCTTGACCAAATGGCAGATATATCTAAAGCATGAGTAAGCAACCTTTCTGTGTCCTGATGCAACTGCTTCATGCTACGTTTCACAGCATACAAACAACCATCAATTCTGTTCAAGGCTTTAAAAACATGACTGAAGTACCCACTACCAATTTGCTGGAAAGTGACAGAAAATTACAAACAAGTTAGTCAAGCACAACAATATTAAGAATTTAGAAATAAAAAAGCACTGGTGGTATGCTTAAGTTCAAATGTTCTTAGGATCTGGTAGATACCTCAATCTCATGAAAATCAGCGCAATAGCGTGAAAGGCCATTTCCTCCCATAATTGCAGGGAAGAAAGCTGTACATTGCACCATTATGTAAGCAGAAGTTGAAAATTGAAAATGAAATAAAGGATTTCTGTTAATGTCTTAATACCGAAATAGAATTATATTAGCAGCTGACAGAAGTGTACCAGCACATTTTGATCTTTGGTTGCCAAGAGGATCAATGTCCATTTCTGAAGCATCCTTTAAATATGGATTCTTAAAACATGGAGGAGGCATGACACGACAGCGTAAAGCCACTGCAGATTGAGATACATAATTTTGTGTCTTTCGAACTTCGGTAACTGTTGCTTTCTCCATCTTAGCTTCATCTATGACAAAAGCATCCGTTCCCAGTTCCACTATCTGCTGATTTCCGGAAAATGTTGGGCTGAGTGGATTCAATAAGAAATCACCTGCAGAAAGTATGGATTTTTAATTGCAACGCTAATACCCAATAGATTTTCATCAAAGTTTACTCAATAAACAGTGCATAATTTTCTACATTGGAAAAATACAGATAAAAAAGCACAATCATAGTTGTAGTCTTAGTCTGACCCTGTCTGCGTCTCTTGGATTTAACCGTATTTGACTTCTCTGGTGATTTGGGGCAAGGGATATTTTCCTATACAAGGTAGAAACAAAGCTATTAAAACAATACTTTTAAAACGCAGCTCAAATTTACAGAAAGTATAAAATTCAATCCATGGTACCTTATTGCAATCCCAACCGCTCAACGTATGTTGATTATCTGGGGTGATATAATCAGGGGTACTGCATTAATCGGAACAAAAAAAAACCGAATTTTTCATTAATCATCTGAATCTGAGTATTAAAAAGCTTGAAAATTTATAAATAAAATCAAGGATGCGGGGAAATTTACCAGAAAAAGTCTTGGCTGAGAATGAAATCTCTGTCGTCAAAATTGGGGTCAAGATCAGTACCGAGAGGAGACGATGAGGGAAGGATGGCGTCGGCAGCTCCGGAGTCTAGAAGGTTCTGGAAGCGAGAGGGGTTGGAAGAAGATAATTTTGATGACGTGGGGAACGACAATTGGTGGCTTTCACCCAGCTGAAGCCTTGCTAGTGCTCCCTTCATTTCCCTCCTACTCTTCTTCTTGCTCGTATTTAGGGTTTCGGCCAAATCGACTGTCTCTGTGTCTCTCCGTCTACTTGACCCCTTTGGCCCTGTCTGATATATTTAAAAATAGAAACTTGAAGGGATTTGTTGGGCATAAATCACATCAGAAGCAGAAGAGTGAATTTCAAATCGCGCGGGATTGTCGAGGGCAAAATGGATTGGGTGGAGCAGGAAATACCTTACGGTTCTCTAATATTTAATCTTGTCCGTAGATCGGGAGACCCACTCTGGGCATCGGGTAATTTCGTGGAAGATTTGTGTACGACGTTAGATGGGATTTATCATGTGATGAGTCGCGTACCATGTAAGCCATTCTCGTTATGGAGGGAAATAAGCTTTTTCAAAATTAGTGCGCGCTGCACGAGGGCAACCTAAAATTATTATATTATTTGATGGGCTAGTGGGCCGAAGAAAGTGTAAAGCAATTTTCCCTTTGGCAAAACTAGATTAAAGAAAACAATATTATTATAAATAAAAAAACCCCATACTCTTTAAATAAATTATATTTAGGAAGTATAGCCACTCGGCTATACTCTATAAATATAATATCACACTTAATGTAGTGGTAAGTTATTTGCCCCATGGTGTAGATATTTGCAGCTATCTTGATGTTTAATTAATATTTTTGAATTTATGGCTGCAGTTTGCAGTGCTGTTGGAGTGTTGCCTTTTTCTCTTCAATATGAATTCTCAGTTGTTAAGAAGTACGCTACTCATGGTTGTTTCAATTATAGTTGAATCATTTCTGAAGTTTGTGATGCAGAGATTCGATTTCTACTCCATTAGTCAATGCAGATTAGGTTTTAATTGTTTAATCTGTTTTCTCTAAGTAGAGGAATGCAGTGAATATAGAGAAACGAAAACTTCTATTGCTCCTTTGAAACCAAGAGAAGAAAAAAAATTAATTGTTGCTTTCTCCAGTAAATATATGTACTTGAGAAACAATTCTGATCCATGTGGTTTTTGAGCCTCTGCATTACTCTTTCAAGAAAGAAAATGTGGAAGATAATATTTCAGATAGGGCGCATGATGTGTTTAAGATATTTCCTGTTATTTGATATTAACAGTGACTTTGAAAACAATATATATACATAAACACTGAGTGCTGATCTCGGTGTTCTGATTCCGAAAAGGCAAATTCCAGTTCACTTTCAATGCCCCCTTTTATTTAATAGGACAAAGATCTATAGTTTTGTTTCAACAGTTGATGAAATGATATGTGTATACTAACTAGGATGTTATATTTCCTACTCAAAGGGTTCTTAAAGGGAGCTTTTTTTTTTGTCTGAGTTCTTAAAGGAGCTTCAAACATTGATCAGCACCATTTTTTATTGCTTGAGTGATTGTCTTGCATTTTTTTTATTGGAAATGACGAGATGGTATGGTACATGTAACACTGGTTACATAAATATTTGTGCACAATGAACCTCATCGAAGTTCCACTTCATTCATATAAATGTATGTTTGCTTTTTTTTAAAACGTATATTTTACCAAGTCTTTAATACATGTATGGAAAATAAAAGTATTATTGAAAAATACGAGTATTAAACGGGAAATAACTTTGAAAAAGTAAAAAATCAAAAGGGGACAATAGAGACTCAGGTAATGACCTAATAGTAATGGATAATGCTCTAAACTAATCTTATTGATATATAAAAAATAAAAATAAAAAATAAAAGGACCTCAGTATATATAAAAAAAGGACCTCGGATCTCTGACTTCCAGGGTCACCATCATATGCGGGTATGCACAAAACTTCTTGGTTGAACATTTTAACAAAGTCCTTGACCTTACCCTTAACTTTGCTTCTTCCATGATTATCTCTTGAGTTCCTTGGTGAACCTTGGAAACTAGCTTTATCAACGTCAACATTCGTCAAGGAACTCCTTTTTCCATTCTGATTTTTTGCAATTTTGTTAGGGCCAACATCTACAGAAGATTTTTTGGTGCCTTTGACCACACTTTCCTTTCTACCACCCACTTTAAATATCACATCATTGCCTGCATAAGAAAATACAACTGTGGTGTGCTCGCGAACTTGTTCCAAAAGCACAGGGCTTTCTTTTCGTGGGGCTCTGCCAGAAGCTGTTTCAAGTAAAAGTTAAGGCTCTATATCTTCACTTCTATGGCATGAGACTCGTTAAATATAATAATATATGTAAATAGTATACCCGTTAAATACTAGTATAGCCGCGCGGCTATACCATTTATTTAAAAAAAGATAATTTATCTAAACCGTACAGCCGCGCGGCTATACGGTTTATTTTAAACAATGATAATTTATTCAAAGGGTATAGCCGCACGGCTATACGGGTTAACTATAATAATATATGTAAATAGTATCGCTGGGCGGCTATACTATTTATTTCAAAAAAATGATAATTTATTTAAAGAATATAGCCGCACGGCTATACACGTTAATAATAATAGGATTATTCACAGCAATGGTCCCTCAACTATATCCCAAGTTACACTTTAATCACTCAACTCAAATATTAGTTGCAGAGGTCACTCAATTAGGTGTTTTGTTGCACCGTTAGTCCTACCGTCAAGTCTCTCTAACAGCAGGGACTAATGGTGCAACACAACACCTAATTTAGTGATCAAAATGGAACTCCGAGTATAGTTGAGAGATCATTGTTACAAATAATGTTAACTGAAAAGTCACATTTGCCCTTCAATAATTTAAGAGATGCTTGCAACGTCATCATTTTAAACATAAAAAGTAACAGACTTGACGTTATGACTAACGGTGCAATAAAACACCTAATTGAGTGACCTCTGCAACTAATATTTGAGTTGAGTGACCAAAGTGTAACTTGGAGTATAGTTGAAGGACCATTGCTGCAAATAACCCATAATAATAATATATTTAAAAAGTATAGCTGCTCGGCTATACGATTTAATTTTTTTTTAACGATAAGGGTTATTCGCAGCAATGGTCCCTCAATTATACCCGTAGTTACACTTTGGTCCATCAATTCAATTATTAGTTGCGGGGGTCACTCAACTAAGTGCTATGTTACACCAATAGTCCTTCCGTCAAATATGTTAAATTTTCTGTTAAAAATGAGGGTAAATTAGGAAATTCATCCACAACCCTCCATTGTCGCAACCCAATCCTTGCTTCTCCTCTCTTGTACCAAAATCTGGGCAGAAAAAAGATGAGAGAAAGACAACTCAATTGCTTCTCCTCCCTTGTACCAAACTCGCCACCCAATCCTTCCTCCCACCCCAACCCAGCACTCACTGTAAACCATCAACCATAAACATCCATCAATTTCTATGTTTTTATATTTTGATTTTTCTATTCGTTTTTAGGAAGGTGTAAGCATCTATAAAGCCATCCACGACAAATACTTGCACCACAAACGCAAACGAAAATTGTTCTCGATTTCTTTAGCCGCCACGACGCCATTGATGGAAGCAGACGAAGTAATGGAGCTCTATGATTCTTACTGGTTTCAGCTCGGAATCTTCGAAAAGCAACCAAATTCATCAAACCCATCAAGGATTGAAGCAGACCCGGTTCTTGAAATTGAAGAAGAACCATCAAAACCAGGGCTTTGACAGACCTTCCTCCACAACCCTCCATTGCTGCAAACCAAATCCTTGCTGACACCAAAAAATTCAATTAAAAAGAAGCCGCACAGCAACAAGAATATTTTCAGACCAGCAAACAAATTCAAGATCTCGCATTTTAACCAGTAAACAGCGTCTGGTTCGTGATTTTGTTTCCATTGTGTGTCTGAATTGGCAACGATGGAAGAAGATTCGGAGGCATCCCCTCTGCGATTGGAAGATTCGGAGGCATCTCCCCTGCTTCTGGGTATCGAATTCAGCACTCACCTGCTTCTCCCCAACAATCTAAAACAACCCAAAAGATAAGCGCAGGAAAAAAGAACCAACCTTTGAATCCGATTTGGTTATCGAGACCAACCCTTCTCCTAAATCACATCGGTCTTCCATAATCTTCGAACCCAATTCAAATACACCAATTTAAAACCCGACCCTTTTGCAAGAGCCACTAAATCTGACTTATGCGTGCTAAAATTTGTAGACTTTTGAAACAAAAACGAAAAAGGGTAAGTGCTGAAATGATGAATCTTTGGACCTCCCCGAGAGAGCAAACAAGAATGGAAGGTTGAACCATAGGTTCGGCACAAGAGGAATCTTTCTTAGACTCAGTTTGCCGTCAGTTTGCAAACCATCGAGAGGTTGAGAGGGAAGAGGAGTTGGTGGGTTAGGGTTTTGAAGTTTTGTGTAGCAGAGCTGTGGGAATTTTTATTTATTTTTTTGTTGAGAGATCCGTAGGAATTTTTATTATTTGATATTCAATTTGAATTTCCAAATTTACAAATTTTGAAGTTGAGGAGGATAGGGAGGGTTGTGAATGAATTTCCGAATTTACCCTCACTTTTGACAAAAAATTTAACAGAACTTGACGGAATGACTACTGGTGCAACGAAGCACAGAGTTGAGTGACCCCCGCAACTAATAATTGAATTGATGGACCAAAGTGTAATTATGGGTATAGTTGAGGGACCATTGCTGCGAATAACCCTAAAGATAATTTATTTAAAAAGTATAGCTGCACGGCTATACTATTTATTAAATAATTAAATAAAACCCGCCTAGCGCCTGCGGCCGTCTAGCGACTGGGCGATTTCTGAGTGGGCGAAGTGACAATTGGAGCTCGATCTTTTCCTTAGTGTTATTCCAAAGGCCTCTTCCCATCTACAAATCTACCTTCTTCTACAAAATTGAATTTTTTGATTGGCCCAATTTGGGGATTTACTCGGCTCTAGCCTATATAATTTTCTGTGCCTGTCCGAGACTGCGAGCCGAAAATTATTCACATCATCAAAGTAACGTTCAATAAATCAATTTGTCACCTGAACGTGAATACTGAAGCTGTATACTTTCCCCGGGGAAGAGCTATGTAGCGGCAAAACCCATTCTGGTAAACCAATGCTCCCCAAAAGAAAAGAAAAAAAAATTACATCTCCGTGTAAAGATGTATAAGCAAACAAAGCATATGCGTTGTTTTCAGACAATTCCAGATTCTGACCAGAGCATTTCCGGTAACTCCCTCATTTCAATTATCATATTATGCACATATTATACTTAATTGGGATTATTGGATAAGCGTTTTTGGTTCTTGACCTGCGTAGATGAGGAAGAATCTGACCAAGATTGGCCCAACAAATGCCTTACCCTTGACGGGTCCGCCAAGAAAAAGGTTTTCATTTCTATTTTTAATTCTTAATTTTCCTTCAATGTTCTTGATTTATGTGTATGTGCATGTGCATGTATCAATGCATCAATGTGTGTGTATCGTTTTATGTAGTTAGAATTTTGATTTCTTAACAGGAGGAATTACCACTTTCATCACGGCTAGAAATGCTCAAAGGTAACATGTTTTTCCAGAATTGGCTGCTAGTGTTGTACTGCCATAGGCTCTTTGAGCAGAGGTAATGTTTGTTTAATTGTTTCTGAAGCTGGTGCACATGTGGATGCCTGCAACTTGGAGGATGACGTGAGCTCTGGCGATGAGGTATGCATTCAGATATAGACATATCTTATTTATGTATTGTGTGTTAGTGTGCTAGTGTAAGGCGGTAATATGCTTGCAACCTGTTTGTGGAAAAGCGGAACAATGTGCTCCCGAAAATTTATGTCACTGTTGGTGGTAAAAAGTTGCAGAAAGATGATGTTCATAGCATTGGAAAAGAAGACGGATCATACACATGGTCTGCGGCAACTAAAGAAGTTGAGGAACTTATGCGTTCGAATGAGAAAAATTCATGTTCATCGTCACATTCTTCTTACTTGAAATTGAATAAATCATCTAAAGGTACGGTCTCGTGTTTGCAAGGTAATTCTTGATTTTTGGGTTTATTGTCACAATCTGTAGTCTTTTTTTTAACTGCAAAATCAACTGCTGTAGGAGTCAAAGGCAAAGGCAAGCCAAAGTTTTCGTTCCGTTTCCCAACACACAAGGAAGGACACTCTTGGCTTTCTGTATATAAGGATGACAATGATGTTTCATTCAAGGTTCAAGAATTGCCTGAGAGGTTGGATTATAGAACTGAAGAAAATTCAGATGCTGAGCTCCTTGAGGATATTCAGGTTGAGGAGGAAAATCAGTTGGAGATTGTGCCTTTTGAAGTCAATGAACATGGGCATGGCTGTATTGAGCAGTCAATGGCAGAGCTTTTAGATGGCCTTCAGGATAAGACAACTATGGCAAGAGGAAGTTCCAAAATGGTTTTCTGTCTTCTTCAAACATGTTTTTCTCATCCTTTTCCCATTACATTTTTTCTCTCCCCTGTCTGATCCGGTGTTTGCTTCAGTATAGTAGAAAAAGATGTAAAAGGGGGCAGCCTGTTGTGAAGAGAGTACCCCCACTTGGAGATAGACTTATCGACAGTGAAAGCTCCCCTGAGCACTTAGGCCCTGAATCGCCAAGTGATAGCGAGGTATCTCTTTTTTCTGATTGCTTTATAGGCTATTTCCCATTCAAATCAGTACTCTAGCTAATGTACATTCTTAAACAGGCTGATGATCAAATTTTGAAGCTTGATAAACCGGAGGTGAAGAGGCAAACATTGGTAGATCGATTTCAGGAAGCTTTAAGTGACAGATCCCTTGTTACAGTGCCTAAAACATTAAGGTACACAGTGTGATCATGTTATACAAGTGCAGTTGGTGCTAGTAGAAGTGCTTCTATACTGATTGCTGAATGTGCTTATATACTGCCAATTTTGTAGAATTGGATTATTTGGGCAACTGCAGCAGGTCGTTCAGAGTGAAAAAGAAAGTGATATGGAATTCTTAAAGAATATTGAGAACGGAGCTAACCAAAGTAATAAAGCCTTGCGATTGTTATATTTTTATTTTATTTCTACAAGCGTAGAATACTTGGATACGACAAAGAACTTTGTATATGTGGGTTTGTACTTCTAGGCGAAAAGGAAAAAAATTCTGTAAGATATATCCTGCGGCCTATTGTTCATCTCCTGTTTCATGTTTATATCTCAGAGGAACCAAGCTGCATCGATGTGAAAATTTGTTCGAGACACTTGGATGCAAAGCTGACAGTTTGCCACTGCTCGTTAGGCAATAACTTAAAGGTCATGGTAATGATCATTTCTTAGATGTTCTTTCAGCAGCATGTTTATGAGTGAATACACATGCATATTTTCTGATGGCTTTGTTAGAAAGGATGAGTGATGATGCATATTTGTTTGTGCAGAGCCTCCCACGGTCAGGGAGCCCCAAGCACATGCTGAACGAAGAAACAACACAGACAGTTATTTTCAATCCAAGAGTTTGCAATGATGTTGACCTTGATGCTGGGAAATGGATTCGTATTCATGCTCCATGGTATGAGACTGAAATTTGAACCTTTGCTAGACTTGGCTTATTTTGCATTACTGCAGTGGGGGTTGGAAATACCACCAGAATTTGATTACTTCTTAGTTGTGTATTATTCTACTACAAATATCATGATTAATGTGAAGTATGATGGGTAAAATCTGGGCAGGAAGGAGATTCATGTGGGCAATGACAAAAGCATTATCCTATCCACTTATTTCTCCGAGATTTGAATTTGACAAGCTTTCAAAGTCCACCCCATCCGGTGATGAGCAGGCCTTACATGGGAGGTGGGTTTGAATATCAATTGAAGGTAATCCACAACCTCCATTGGAAAATCTTATTCACGATAAGAACCCTATGCTGCCAGTGCCAGACGGTTATGCTCTGCCTGAACACTGTTACGGCTATCCAAGTGGCGTAGCCAGTGAAGAAGGTGAATTTGTCTTTGAAATGAATGCTGCTTTTTATGGGAGGAGTGCTTGGTGGGTGAATTTTTTTGGTTCAGTTGGTTATGATGGTGGCTATGAGAACCATAAATATTGGTGTCTTTTAACATGGATCTCTACCTCAAAACAGTTTGTCAACTGTTTAACCCAGTTCTAGTTTGATTTGCAATTGCTATGATTGGCTCAGCAGGATTCAGGAAGCAAGGGAAGCTGCTTTGGCAACTTAATAACTCCGTTACCAAACACCATGCGTCTATGCAATCAGATTTTTGTTATTTCTAGCACCATGAACAACGTTGCTTCTTACACATGTAGTTTTGTTGGGAGTCGATCCCAATCCGTTTTAAGTGTACATAAGTTTAGTGACAGATATACGGTACTTGTAAATTTGGATTTGCCACTGTGGTTGGGCTTTTTTTCACTTTGCTAGCGTAACTTGTAAGCATACTTCTTGTTCAGAATTTTGCTTAAAAAATAGAAACTAGTGGATGTGGGGAAATTCTGTTTTTCATTTTGACTTTGGTAGATTTTAATAGAGCTGGTTCATTAATCTAGCATCAAAGTCGTTGTAGTATAGTGGTAAGTATTCCCGCCTGTCACGCGGGTGACCCGGGTTCGATCCCCGGCAACGGCGCTTGTTTTTGACACTTTTTCTTTGGTCGAGCCTTTTTAAATTAACTATGTTTAAACTTGAAAAATTTACTTTAGGCCCCATGGATTAATTAATAAATTACTGGAAAATACGACGAATAGCGGAAGAACGTGCCCATTCTATCAATCATCAGGCAGGCGTGGTTCGGACGCGAACGACATCCCGCTTTTGTCGTGCACTCCAATCAACGAATAAAATCACCTGCACTTTCTGGATCACAATTCTGAATTTCACTCGAAGCCTAGCACCACAAGGACACTATTGTCCTTCCACCCAAAAAAAATAAAAGGACACTATTGTCTCTTTCTTCTCCCTAAATTCACCAAAAATCTCCTCTCCTTTCTCCAATTCTGTGTGCAAACCCGAAAAGGAGCAAACAGTAATTTGAGCACTGTATTATCTCTTAGCTCCTGATATCAAATCAATCCTCGAAAATTCCTTCCAGATCCTCCTCCAATGGCGACCCTCTCTGCCTTCGCACCACCCTCGTGGCCTGACCCCAACTCCAACGCCACTTTCCACTCCGAACCCATCGACGACACCTCGAGCGTCGCCGATTCGTCGATGTCAGCCGACGACAACGCCCCCCAATCACCCCCGGACCCTAACCCTAATGTCCACAGCAACCCCTTCTCCGTACCCCAAGAGCTGCCAACCCCTCCTGCGTCACGCTCGCCTCCGTCGCTGTTCCACCTGTCCTTCAACCAGGACCACGCCTGCTTCGCCGCGGGTACGGACCACGGCTTCCGGATCTACAACTGTGATCCGTTCCGCGAGCTCTTTCGCCGGGACTTCGACAACGGCGGCGGAATCGGCGTCGTTGAGATGCTCTTCCGCTGCAACATCCTGGCCATAGTCGGTGGTGGGCCGGACCCTCAGTACCCCACCAACAAAGTCATGATCTGGGACGACCACCAGGGCCGGTGCATCGGAGAGCTCTCCTTTCGCTCCGTTGTCCGGTCCGTACGGCTCCGCAGGGACCGAATCGTCGTCGTTTTGGAGCAGAAGATTTTCGTGTACAACTTCGCCGACCTGAAGCTACTGCACCAGATTGAGACGATCGCGAACCCCAAGGGGCTCTGCGCTGTGTCGCAAGTGGCCGGGTCACTGGTGCTGGTGTGCCCTGGCTTGCAGAAAGGGCAGGTCAGGGTTGAGCATTACGGGTCCAAGAGGACCAAGTTCATCATGGCTCACGATTCCAGGCTTGCATGCTTTGCTCTCACACCCGATGGCCAGTTGCTCGCCACCTCCAGCAACAAAGGGACTCTTGTTCGGATTTTTAATACGCTTGATGGAACTTTGCTTCAAGAGGTATGCTTTTTTATATTCAAATTATGAAGAAAATTTCTGAATTTTGTTATTGCATCATTTTAGATTGGTATGGCGTGTCAAATGTTGATATTGGTCGTCATTCGATGCAATGTGTTCTATAGTTGAGCTTCAAGTTCTTGAATTTTGGGGCATCTTATAATAGAGAGGTGTGGGATTGCTGAAATTGAAAGCCTTGTAGTATCGATAAGCACTTGTAAGTCGCAGGTTACTGTTCATGGGCATGGTGATTAATATTTCAGTTTATATGGGAATGGGATGGTTACATTGCGAGGAAGTTTCCTCTACCATTAACAAGGTCTGTGCTAATATTTACTTAATTCATTATTTATGATACATTTTGTAAGCACTTTATGAAACTTAGTTGGTTCAGGGATCTAGATCAGACATGCATTATTACGAAGTCATGTCACAGGCATGACCTTGTAAACCTGCACATTCATGTATGCATAAACCTAGAAAGCAATTAGAAGTAAGTTTGCCATCAATTGGTCCTGGTAAGAAAAGAACAACAACCCCATTTGTTCCACCACCGCCAAGTCCAAAACAAATCTTTAACGTGATTTTTTTTAAGGGATCCTTATGTTTGAATGACATGGTGTGAGCTGTAAGTTGTAAGTTGAATGACATCGGAAAGCTTTTTTTTCTCCAGTTATGTTCTCGTTTTTTCTGAACTTTGAAGAGGGTGCATCCCTACTCCCTTGGAAATCTGAAATGGTGTTGATGTATGATTACAGATTCAAAATTTTATTTATTTATGAATTCGAGTTAATTGGATGCAAATGCAGGTAAGGAGGGGTGCGGACAGAGCAGAAATCTATAGTTTGGCATTCTCTTCAACTGCCCAGTGGCTTGCAGTCTCTAGTGACAAGGGAACTGTCCATGTTTTCAACCTTAAGGTGAATTCTGGGTCCTCTGGAAATGAGAATTCACGAACTGCATCTGATCCTAATCTTGCTGTTTCATCATCAAACTCCTCTCTTTCTTTCATCAGAGGTAAACTCCCCCCTCCCCCTCCCCCCTCCCCTCAATATTTGAATTTTTCTGATCTGTTTTCTGTCAGCACTTTTTGAACATTCTACATAGTTGACAAATTGGTCATATTGGGGATTTCCAATACCATATGCTGAAATACTAGTGAATTTTGAATACCAATAAAGAATAGAGTGCAGTGCATTGTTACTGCGGCACTATAAGATGTCTTAAACCTAAATTTAAGAGCACGATGAAGTTTATGTGGTTGCGTAAAAGAATTCCTGATATACCTTTTCTTGCAAAGTCAGATCATTCTGTTGAAAATAATTGTTAGAAATACGGTACAATCTGATTATCTGAGTGGATGAAGTCTGCTTTTCTTGTGTTTCCTCACCCTAATTTGTAATACCAAGTGGTACACCGGCAAGGAACATATCATTTATAAAAAAAAAAAAAAAAAGGTGAATGGATCTGAGTCTGGTTTTTGCTTGCAGGTGTGTTGCCTAAGTATTTTAGCTCAGAGTGGTCTGTTGCTCAGTTTCGCTTGCTTGAGGGCTCTCAATACATTGTTGCTTTTGGTCACCAGAAGAATACAGTGGTAATTCTTGGCATGGATGGAAGGTAAGAAAATAAATTTTAGATGGTTTTGCAATTTCATGTGATGAGTTTGGAATTGAAACTTTGTTATGAAATTTGAATTTGGATGCAGCTTCTATCGATGTGAATTTGACCCGGTGAATGGAGGAGAGATGACCCAGCTGGAATATCACAACTTTCTAAAGCCAGAAGAAGCCTTTTGAAGTGATTTATATATTGTACTATCCTATCCTATCCTACCTACAGTGTTCTAAGTACTGTTTGGTCTTCTGCTTTGTTTTTCTCCCCAGTTTTAGCATATGGGTAAATTATGTTGTAAATACATGAGCATGTAAATTTGTAAATTTCTGAGTGATGTACCAACAGTAAATTTAAGAAAAGAAAAGGAAAAAAAAAACTAACTTATAAAGAAAATGCTTTGTAGTGCTGTTTTTGTTTTGTTTTTTAGTATGTGAATGAAAAGTGTTAATTTTTCCCAAATCTGTGGGCTTTGGGTTTGATGGCAGCATGCGAGCCTATGAAATTGGCAGACATCATGTGAGAAGTTGGTGTAGGACAAAATCCCGTGTTTCTCTTTTGATCCCGTGTGAACTTATTGTTATTTTTAATGCCCGCAGCCTGCAGCCTGCAGCATCAATCAACCCTAACTCTGAAGTAACTTCTTCCATCTCTTGTCCATTACCATTTGTGTGGGAAATTGCAATTGACCGCTGCTGATGGCCACAGAATGGACTTGTGTTGCGTAGCTCTGATTAAAATTGGACTCGGGGTTTGTGTGGTGTTTAAAAATGAGAGCAAATCTCAAGATTGCAGGTTGCCAATCATTTTAAATTCACTGCACTGAAATCTTTGTTTGACTGGACAACACTCTTCATTTCATACAACATTAAATTATACAAAGAACAGTATATGCCCCCAATAATTATTGTAATACAACGAGAGCGTGTGTTGAGGGGTTCAATCCAGCTGTTCAATGTGGAGGAGTTTATTAATCAACGGCTATAAAGAATCTCCTTGTTATAACCTCTTAACATAGCCCTTCGTTATAGTTTATAGTTGTTGTGACATGGAAATGATATATTGCTTTGGGGCTTTGCATAGATTGATTTGAATACACAAAAGTTTTCATTATTTTAAAGGGTAGATTTAAAAATGCTATTATAGCAGGCAGGCAGATCATTGCATCGGGGCTTACATTCAGTCACGTGAAATCCAATCGAATAAAACACAAACATCAGTTAAGCAACTGTGGTTGCAATTTTTTTATTTGCAGCAGTACAAGTCCAGATGGTCATGACAGACTGAGAGTATCACAAGGCCGAAGGCCAAGTTATTTATAAGGAGGACCTTGGTTTTGGTCTCTATTCTCTCATCAACATATCCATAGACATAGAGCTATTAATTTGTAGGACTCTCTGCTCTTGCTCTGCTACTCTAACAATGGTGCTCAAGCTGCATGGATTCCCTGTATCTCCCTGCACGGCTCGCGTAGAGGCTTGTCTCCATGAAAAAACTCTCGACTTCGAGTTCGTCCCGGTTGATATTTTGGCCCTTGAAAACAAGCAGCCTTCTTTTCTTGCCAAGAATGTAAAATTTCATTTCCATTAAGTTACAAAAACTTGATAAAATTTTAATTTTATGTATATGTTTATCTAAGCTTATTGTGTTTGGTCATACAATAGCAAATGCCTGATGATATAGTTTTCTCCCCATCATGTAGCCCTTTGGCCAGATTCCAGCATTTGAAGATGGTGACATCACACTTTTTGGTAAGTGTCAACTCTCTCACAAAATCTTCACATATAAATATATAACATATGATATGTATATATTCTAAGTAACATTTTTACAACACCAGAGTCCAGAGCAATCACAGCATATGTAGCTGAAAAATTCAAGGGAACTGGATATGATCTCATTAGGCACGAAAACTTGAAAGAAGGTGCATTGGTGAAGGTATGGATAGAAGTGGAATCTCAACAATACCACCCAGCAATCTGCCCCATTGTGTATGAGTTTTTCGGGAAGCCTGTGGTGGGCTGTAAGCCCGATCAGACACTAATCGATGCTAGCTTAGAGAAGCTCGAGAAGGTGCTCGACGTGTATGAGACCAGGCTGAGCAGCAACAAGTACCTTGCTGGTGATTTCTATAGCCTGGCTGACCTTCACCACTTCTCTTACACTTTTTATTTCATGAAGACTCCTTGGTCTTCATTGATAAACGATCGTCCTCATGTTAAGGCGTGGTGGGAGGACATTTCAGCTAGGCCTGCCTCTGTCAAAGTGGCTGAGGGCATGAATTTTGGTGAAGTTGAAATTAAATGAGTGCTTCTTCTATATCTATGTATCTGTCTGGTGTGTTTTGGATATGGAACAACTTATCCCCATTGAGTGTAGCAGAATAATTTAATACAAAATGTTGTTGTGTGCTCTGTTTTTTTTCCTGCTACTGCAAACATATTCAGAACATCATAGAAAATCTGTAAAATTAATCGTGATTAAGGAGTTCTCATTGAAAATTAAAAGAAACAAAAGTACTGCATTGCCAAGTGCTTTCTTCAACCCTTTTCTAGCTAAGATAACATCTCCCCTGGGTCCTGGCCAACTTGTATATCAGCTTTGGACCACTCCATAGATTTCTCATGGCATGGGACCTCCATAGATTTGTCATTTTCACCCACCTAACAAATTTATCACTTGCTGTCTTCTCTATTGCAAGTCTCCATCTAGAGAGGGCCTTGCTCGATGAAATATTTCAAAGAGGCTGAGATAGCAGCTAATGCTGATGGTATTTTTACGTCCCCACAAGAGAAAAATAGTTTTCTTACCTGTACCTTAAAAAGTTCCAGAAGCTGTATATCCAAAAGTTTCCCAGACTCCCCTACCACTGTCCAAGATGGCTCAGGATCCCTCTACCACAGTTCAAGATAGCTCAGAACTCTTCTTCTTCCTCATCTGTAACTGATTGTAGGTATCAATGATGTTGATGCTCAAAATGGTTGGGCCAAGATTGAGTCCAACTTAGTGATGAGGTGTGATGAATGATGGGTGAAGGTTTGGACCTTCAGCATGTATGTGAGGACTTGGCCAATTTATGAGTATACAAAAGACAAGATATATGTGGTTCACCCTTAATGAATGGGCTACGTCCACAGAGAAGATGTTCTCATTATGATATTGTTTACATTTGTACAAGGGGATTAGACCCAAAGATAACTGGAAGAAGGCCTAGGGCCTTAGGTACAAAGTTAGGAGTCTGGAGCCCAGGTGTCAAGTCCCCGGGTCTGGAGACCCAGGACTCGGAGGCCAGACTAATAGGAGAGTCCTGAAGAGGGAACCCAGCTCAGTTTCGGATCCCCCTTCTAAGAGGAGAGAAGTCTCCTTTTATAGGTGAAGGGGAGTCTCCACTTCTTGCAGTTTTCCGATGTGGGACTCCTCTTGCTTTGCTTTGCTTCTTGTTGCTTGGTCAGTTACGGTGTCAACAGTAGTCCCCCAAGTTCGCGAGTAAGAAGAACTTCTTGCTTGGGGATTTGTAATCTTAAGTGCACTGGCCGAGCAACACCGTAGTTTGTCTTCCAAGTCGTATAGTGCACTATCCCCAGTCCCCCAAGTCCCCGGGTAAGAAGAACTTTGGAGGGAGAGAAGTTGCAACAAAAACCAAAGTGGTTTGGAGGGAGAGAAGGTTTTTTTTTTTTTTTTTTTTTTTTTTTTTTTTTTTGGTGAGCTAGGTTAGCCAAAAATTGGCAACTCCCCCAAATTTCCTTCTGCATATCACCTACCGTTCGGCAGGTGCAAATATTTTTTTTTTTTTTTTTTTTTTTTTTTTTTTTGGTGGCTAGGTCAGCAAAGTAGCTAGCCAATTGGGCACTTTCACTTCCCAAATTCCTTCTGCATGTTGCCTACCGTTCGGCAGGTGCAAATTTTTTTTTTTTTTTTTTTTTTTTTTTTTTTTTTTTTTTGGTGGCTAGGTCAGCCAAGTAGCTAGCCAATTGGGCACTTTCACTTCCCAAATTCCTTCTGCATGTTGCCTACCGTTCGGCAGGTGCAAATTTTTTTTTTTTTTTTTTTTTTTTTTTTTTTTTTTTTTTTTTTTTTTTTTTTTTTGGTGGCTGGGTCAGCCATTTGCTTCGGTAAGGGAGCAAAGCTTGAGGGTTTAGCTTCCTTGCCGAACGGTAGGGAGCGTGGAGAGAAAAATAGAGTCCTACACGGGGTTGGCTTTTGAGGCTTCGGCATGGAATTGGAGCCATCATCAAGAGCTGGCCTTTTAATGTTTCGACAAGAGAGCTAGGCATTTTAGGAAGGGCCAGGTTATGTGGGTTTAGCCTGGGCATTTAGCAAGGGCTGGGCCGCAAGGGCTTCGGCAAGGAGTCTAGTTATTGTGCCTAGGCAAAGGGGATGCTAAAGGCACAAGGGTGCCGAAGGCAGAGTGGTTTGCCAAACGCACAAGCTCGCATGTCACAAGGCATTGTGCCTAGGCACGGGGGTGCCGAAGGTGAGCTTAGGCATGGGGGCGCCGAAGGTGAGCTTAGGCACGGGGGTGCCAAAGGTGGGCTTAGGCAAAGGGGTGCCGAAGGTGAAGCTAGGCACGAGGGTGCCGAAGGCAAATGAGATGCCAAAGGTGACACAAAGCTTGCATGTGGCAAGGCAATGTGCCTAGGCACGGGGGTGCCGAAGGTGAGCTTAGGCATGGGGGCGCCGAGGGTGAGCTTAGGCACAGGGGTGCCAAAGGTGGGCTTAGGCAAAGGGGTGCCGAAGGTGACCTTAGGCAAAGGGATGCCAAAGCTTGGATGTTGCAAAGCATGGAGGTGCCAAAGGTGGGCCTAGGCACGGGGGTGCCGAAGGCGAAACAAGCTTGCATGTGGCAAGGGGAAGAGCTAGGTACGAGGGTGCCGAAGGCACAAGACTTGCATGTCGCAATATAAAATGCCGAAGGGCACGGGGTGCCGAAGGTGCCAAGCTTGCATGTCGCAAGAGGAAGTGGCTAGGCACGAGGGTGCCGAAGGCATGAGACTTGCTTGTCGCAATATAAAATGCCGAAGGGCACGGGGTGCCGTAGGTGCCAAGCTTGCATGTCGCAAGAGGAAGTGGCTAGGCACGAGGGTGCCGAAGGCATGAGACTTGCTTGTCGCAATATAAAATGCCGAAGGGCACGGGGTGCCGTAGGTGCCAAGCTTGCATGTCGCAAGAGGAAGTGGCTAGGCACGAGGGTGCCGAAGGCATGAGACTTGTTTGTCGCAATATAAAATGCCGGAGGGCATGGGGTGCCGAAGGTGCCAAGCTTGCATGTCGCAAGAGGAAGTGGCTAGGCACGAGGGTGCCGAAGGCATAAGACTTGCTTGTCGCAATAATGCCGGAGGGCATGGGGTGCCGAAGGTGCCAAGCTTGCATGTCGCAAGAGGAAGTGGCTAGGCACGTGTCGTGCTGTTCAACAAGGGGCCATGTGGGCTTGGGTTGAGCCTAGAGTGCTAGGCTAAGCTAGGCAAGGTGTCGGTCGGCAAGGGGGAGATGCCGAAGGGAAAAGGGATGCTAAGGGCACAAGGGTGCCGAAGGCAGAGGGGTTTGCCAAATACGTAAGCTTGTATGTCGCAAGGAAATGTGCCTGGGCACGTGGGTGCCGAAGGTGGCACAAAGCTTGCGTGTCGCAAGGCAATGTGGCCTGGGCACGAGGGTGCCGAAGGTGGCACAAAGCTTGCGTGTCGCAAGGCAATGTGGCCTGGGCACGTGGGTGCCGGAGGTGGCACAAAGCTTGCGTGTCGCAAGGCAATGTGGCCTGGGCACGAGGGTACCGAAGATGGCACAAAGCTTGCGTGTCGCAAGGCAATGTGGCCTGGGCACGAGGGTACCGAAGATGGCACAAAGCTTGCGTGTCGCAAGGCAATGTGGCTAGGCACGTGGGTGCCGAAGAGAAGGAATGCATATGTGCAAATTTTATTATTATTTTAAGAAATTTGGGTACCTTGTGGATATTTGAGCTTGTGGCATGTCCTTGGAGCTGGGCCTTCAAAGCTTCGGCAAGGGCTTGTCCTTCGGCAGGAAGAATGAGGGGCTTGATCCCGCGAGTTTCCAAGTTCTTGGTAGGTGGGCCTCATGAGCTGGGCTTTGGCAAAGGCCTGGGGTTTGTGCTCTGTGGAGCGTGGCTTCAGCGGGGGCTGGGGGCTTCCAGATTTGGCAAGGGTGTCTTGGGGAGCACTTTACGAGCTGGGTCCATGGGGGTCCGAGTGTTCGTTTAGTAGAAAGGCCAAGGTGGCGCGGAGGTGTGTTTGAAACTTCAGCAATGGAGTTCTATGCGATGTTGGGCTTGAGCAATGGCCTTGGGGCCGGGTTCCAAAGCTGGGCTTCGGCAAGCCTCCTTGACCCAGGTGGTGGCTAGGGTTTTGAGGGTAGATTCGGATTTTTAGAGGCTGGATCCTTCCGTTTTTGAAACGTAGCTGGGGCCTTTTGTAGCTGGGCCCTTTTGTAGCTGGGCCCTTGTGCTTTTATAGCTAGGGTTTTTATACCTTCGGTAAGGGAGTCCAAAGATTGGAGATAAGGGCCAGGGTTTGGGGAGAGGAGGTGCAAGTCCCCTATTAGCTTAAGACATGTCGTCACCTTTTAGCTTGAGGGGCTGGGTCAGCCAAAAATTGGTAAGTCACTCCTTCACCTTCTGCATGCTCCCTGCCGTTCGGCAGGGAAGCTAGGCTCCAAAATATATTCGGAGCTGGGTCCGTAGTTCAGCTCGGAGGAGGTGCCGATCGGCAAGAGATATTCGAAGGTATTTTGGTGAGGGGCTGATCTGTCTTCGGCGAGGAGTGGGTCTAAGTGCCTAGTTTTCGCATCGAGTTGGAGCTGGGTCCGTGGTGTCGTTCATCATTTGTTCGTGGAGGGGGGTTCATCCAATCTAGGACCGTCTAGGGTCTGGGTCCTTGACTGACGGCAAGGAAGTGATTGGAGCCTTTCGATCCTTCTGAAGTGTGGGCAAAGTTTTTAGCTGGTCCTTCAAGGCGTTCGCGATTTCTCTTGGCTTCAATTGGTGCCGTGAGGTTTCAAATGCTTTTGCCAGAGCTGGGGTGTCTTTGGCAAGAGCTTTTGAAAGATAGATAGATGGCTGCAAGGGTTTTTGCAAGGAGAAGACTCAAGTTCGTTCGGCAAGCTCCGACTGATAGACCTTCGGAGCTAAGGCTGGGGTCTCTTGTACTGTTGTAAGGAACCTGGGTCAGCCAAGCAAGGGTGTCGTGACCATGGCAAGGGTATGGTGGGGTGCCGAAGGCAGCGCACGCCGAATGATGAAGCTTGTGGGACAAGCTCAAGTCCCCATATTTTTACTCTTCAAAGAAGTGTCGGTCGGTACTTTGAACTGAGATGTTGGGTTGGCCCTGCAAGCCATGCAAAGTATAGCCACACTGATTGGCTTTTTCTTAAAATATCATCTTCTGCAATTTGTTGACCTGGCATTCAAGGTGGCTCCAGTAAGGCATTGCCTAACGGCAGCCTAGGTGATGTTGATTGTATGGGTGCCGAAGAGCACTGGAGAAGGGGAGAACGACAGAAGCCTTTTGTGTCAATTCCCACAGACGGCGCCAAACTGTTGATGCTCAAAATGGTTGGGCCAAGATTGAGTCCAACTTAGTGATGAGGTGTGATGAATGATGGGTGAAGGTTTGGACCTTCAGCATGTATGTGAGGACTTGGCCAATTTATGAGTATACAAAAGACAAGATATATGTGGTTCACCCTTAATGAATGGGCTACGTCCACAGAGAAGATGTTCTCATTATGATATTGTTTACATTTGTACAAGGGGATTAGACCCAAAGATAACTGGAAGAAGGCCTAGGGCCTTAGGTACAAAGTTAGGAGTCTGGAGCCCAGGTGTCAAGTCCCCGGGTCTGGAGACCCAGGACTCGGAGGCCAGACTAATAGGAGAGTCCTGAAGAGGGAACCCAGCTCAGTTTCGGATCCCCCTTCTAAGAGGAGAGAAGTCTCCTTTTATAGGTGAAGGGGAGTCTCCACTTCTTGCAGTTTTCCGATGTGGGACTCCTCTTGCTTTGCTTTGCTTCTTGTTGCTTGGTCAGTTACGGTGTCAACAAATGATTCTTTTGTATTAATGCCCACTATGTAGATATCAGTGATTGTAACGGATTGTACAATTACTATATAAATCAATATACAACAGCCCACTATGTGTGTGAGCCTTTAAATCATTTTCCAACTCTCTTTGTACTATTTATTTAAAGAGTATAGCTGATCGCCTTTTTTTCTTGGTCAAATAATATATGTAAATAGTATAGCCGCGCGGCTATACTATTTATTTAAAAAATAGATAATTTTAGTTTATACTCGTTAAATATAATAATATAAGTTCACCTCCGCGTCCGCTGATCTCACCCACCTTCCAAATTTGCATTATCTGAAATATGTGAAATTTTGCAGGTGCACATCAAGTTATTAGACCAACGTTTAATAACCTCTTCTGAAATTTTGTGACAGTTTCTTATTTTTCATACCCTCTATTGTTTGGCTGAAGGATTACTCCTATCCTCTTCTCTTGTAGACTGTTTCTCTGATTTCATCAGATATATCTGATGAGTGTGATTAAATTCTTCCAATTCTTCGTTCAAAGAAATAAACCAAAAGTTGTGTTATCATTGTAATATCATTAAGCTACCGGGCCACATTGTAATCTCATTAAGCCCAAATATACGTTTCAGATTCAGATGGTCCTCTTGGCCAAGCCCAAACTTAGTTACCTGAAGACATGTGTTTTTGTTTTTTCTTTATTTTTATATTTCTGTAAATAATTGTGAAATAGTTTACCAAGTCGTGTTTGACTTGCACAATTGCATTTCCCTTTTTAGAAGACTGGAGGGTTGTGCTGTGCGTGATTCGTGACATGGGTGCATATGCAAACCCCCAGGCAAGTTGGAGAGTTTGGCCAAAAGTTTGTCAAACTAAATCTACAAATATATATTATTAATATTCTTGAAGAGCCACCCCAAAATTAATATTTGAAAATGACACTATGAGAGTCATCGACTACGTATTCAGCTTGCACAAAAAGCCACATTTTTTTCACCAAGGCATTGATCAATGATCCCTCCCTCCTCCTCCTACCTTATAAATATATCATTAGGCCTGCCATATCATAAGGTCCAAATCACAACACATCTTTTGCTCAATTTCTTACTTGTTCCGAATCATAACACAGTCATGGCTACCATCAAAGTCTATGGAAGTACCTTTTCCACCGCTGCAATGCGAGTTTTTGCTGCCCTTTATGAGAAAGACATCGAGTTCGAGTTGGTTCCGGTTGACATGAGAGCTGGGGAACATAAAAAGGCGCCATTCATTTCCCTCAACGTAAGTATATCACAATGACTTCGAATTTGAATTTGAAAGACTAGAATTTTCATGTTTGCAGTCAATCTCACATTTCTGTGCTTGCTTTTGGTGCAGCCATTTGGTCAAGTTCCAGCTTTTGAAGATGGAAATCTTAAGCTCTTTGGTAAGTTTTTGTGTTTTGCTCGCTCACATCAAATTCATACACAGCATACATGAAATATGAATTTGTGTAACTTGTATTAAAGTGTGCACCTTCTGATATGCAGAATCAAGGGCAATTACACAATACATTGCCCATGAGTATTTCGACAAGGGAACCCAGCTGGTGATCCGAGACTCAAAGAAGATGGCAATTCTATCAGTGTGGACGGAGGTGGAGGGTCAAAAGTTCGACCCAGCAGCCTCAAAACTGACCTGGGAGCTAGGCATAAAGCCGCTGCTTGGCAAGCCCACAGACTCGGCAGTGGTGGAGGAATATGAAGCCAAGTTGGCTGCGGTTCTTGATGTTTATGAGGCTCGTCTGGCTCAGTCGAAATACTTGGGAGGTGACAGCTTCACCTTGGCAGATCTTCACCACCTTCCAACCATAAATTACCTGATGGGAACACAATCGAAGAAGCTGTTCGAATCCCGGCCCCATGTTAGCGCATGGGTAGCTGATATCACTGCAAGGCCAGCTTGGAATAAGGTCATTGCCATGCGAAGCTAGTAGTAAAAGACTGCTGTTGCTGGCTACTCAACAGTCATGTATCTTCAATAATTCCATGTATTTTGGCTTCATATATGCCTTTGATTTTCCTTTTCAATAAATAGTTGGACAAGACTCTTCTGCTGCTGCTGGTGTTGTGGTGGCATGCCTTTGAGTTCTTGTCTTCCATCCTCAATATGAAGATTGATATGCCTTTACAATCTGTTTTTGGTGTTTGCCCATCCGGTAGTTGATCTCAACTGTCTTCATCTAAAATTCAAAAGATAACCAAGCTGCAAGCAGAGCATTCACCATCCAATAAACTTGATGTAGTCAGTGAAATGGAAACAACCCAACCCAATTCAATAATAGAACAGAACCAATCCCTTGCAAATACAATGTGACTTATTGTGCTAACAGTTGAGTAACTTGGTCAGAGGGTTCAAATTCCACAGAACTACAGCCCAAGTCTTTCTTAAGGTCTCTCTGTTTCATCATCCCCCTCACTTTCTCAACATCATTCCATCTTCCCATCTCTGCATAAATATTAGACAGCTGAACATAGTAAGCACTATTCCCTGGCTCTAGTTCAACAAGCTTCCGAGCTGCAAACTCGCTCAATTCCAAGTTCCCATGAGTTTTACCACCAGCCAGCAATGAACCCCAAATAGCTTTAGTAGGCTCATAAGGCATTTCTCTTAAGCACTTCAAAGCATCTTCAAGATACCCAGAACGTGCTAACAGGTCAATCATACAAGCATAATGTTTCACCCCAGGCAAAAATCCATACTTCCCATCACTCAAGGAACGAAAAATCTGCCTGCCGATATCTACCAACCCCGAATGACTACAAGCATTTAAAACCGAAACCAAAGTCACTTCATCTACTCTGATCCCTTCTTGTTCCATCCTCTTAAACCACCCAAACGTCTCCTTACCATTTTTAGCAAGAGCTAGCCCTTTAATAAGTGCATTCCAAGTAAAAGTGTTTTTCTCTTTCATGCTATTGAAAACAGCCAAACCTTCTTCAATCCTACCACATTTTCCATACATATCAATCAAAGAAGTTCCCAAGATTACATCCAATTCCCAGCCACTCCTCCTTATAAAGTCATGTATCCAAACACCCATCTCAAGGGCCCCAAAATTTGCACAAGCAGCTAAAGCATTCACCATTGTCACATGATTGGGGACCACACCAGCATATTGCATCTGTTCAAAAGAAATCAAGGCATCATCATAATTCTCGGAGTTCCGGTACCCCATTATTAAAACCGTCCACGACACAACATCCCTCTGGGGCATTTCATCAAACACCTGTCGACAAAACTCCATACGGCCACACGATGCATAGACATTCAATAACGAGTTATGCACGTAAATATCATAGAGATGACCCAATTTTAAGACATGGGTATGCAAGCATTGCCCTTGTTTGAAGTCGTGGGAATCAGCTAGGGACTTTAGAAGGAAAGGGAAGGTGAAGTTATTTGGAAGAATGGAGCTTTTATGCATGTGGATGTAGATAGAGAGAGGGATATGATTATGAATCTGATTATGAGGAGTGTGGGAGTGAGAGAATGCTCTAATGAGAGAATTGCAAATGAAAACATGGGGTTTGGGAAGCTGGGTTAGGAAGTGGAGGTGGGCTAAATCCAAGAGGCCAAGAGATTGACAGGCAGAGATGAAGTGGGAGGCAATGGTGGTGTTTGAGTGAAGGTTTAGGAGGATGAGTTGGGCTTGGATTTGGTTGATGTGAGTAGCAGAGGAGCAGTTGCTGAGGAGAGAGAGAACTCGACTTGTTGCAGAGCTGAGCTGCGGAAGTGGTCTCATCTCATCTGAGAACAGAGAGCAAAGACGAACGAAATTTCAGTGTGCACAGGGAGGGTTTTGTATTCCCTTTTTTTTAATAGCAGCGGAGGAAAAATTGGTCCAAAAAAAAAAAATTAATGCGCATCCAGGGAATCGAACCCTGGTCAGTACCGTGGGAGGGTACTATGATACCACTACACCAGATGCGCTTCTTGCTATTCAAAGCGAAACAATCGTATTAAACTTGAACTTTGATGCCGATCTACTATGCACTTTTACTCTTTCTTCTCCTCTCTCTCTCTCTCTCTCTCTCTCTCTCTCTCAAGTCTCCAACTACTCCACCGCAACGAGGACGCCAATCGCCAGAGGTTAGAAATTTCTCCCCACATCTTTTTATTTAACTTGGTTTGCTACGAATTCACCATTAAAAGCATGTTAATTTATGCTTTAGGTTGTGTTTGTTTATGTGTGAACTAAAGAAAAAGATTGCAACTTTTTTCTTTTTGTAATCCTTTTAATCAGAAGTAAGAAAATGCAATAGATAAGAAAATGCAATAGAAACTTCTTCTTTTTTTTTCTCTAATTCTTTTGGCTTCCAAAATGTTTACAAAACCTCTACTTATTTTCAATATCCTCTATTCTCAGTAGCTGGATGAGTTGATAGGATAAAGTTTGAAATAATTACAGGGAGCAACAAAAGCTCTTCATTTCTAACGAGTCAAATTTCAAGTCTTTAATTTTAAGAGTTTGATGGGGAGCCCATTAGAGCTCCATTGTTCCATCTGTATACTCAAAATAGCTAAAGGAAAAGTATGGCTAGCCTCAATGATATTGGAGATGATCTAAAGTGTTTAAGTAATTTTCATTAACATAAATTTTTGTATTAAAAAATTCATTAAATGGTGCTCTGGAGAGTAATGTTTTGGTGCATTTTGAATTGCCCTGCAAATAGGTTTTGTGGACATCATCTCAGTAATTTCTAACAGAAAAGGCAGAAGACCATAGGAAGTTGAAAAATGAGGATAGTGGGACTGACTGGTGGAATTGCTTCTGGGAAGAGTACCGTCTCAAATCTCTTTAAGACCCATTGCATTCCAGTGGTTGACGCCGATCTTGTTGCTCGAGTAAGTGATGGGCAAAAGCTGAATTTTCTAATTTTGACAATCATGAAAGATGGATGGCAATGAATTCTTTTCATCTAATTCAAGGACTAATCATTTTTTGGTTTCAGGATGTATTAAAGAAGGGCACTGGTGGCTGGAAAAAGGTTGTTTCAGCATTTGGAGAGGACATTTTACAACCTGATGGAGAAGTTGATAGGCCTAAACTGGGGCAAATTGTATTCTCTAATCCTGAAAAGCGCCAAATTTTGAACCGGTATGTACTCTTTTGCAAATAGCTCCAGGTTTTCTTTGCACGATTTCACTTAGAGTCTCACTTCTTTTTCTTTTTTTTTGCCTGTATACAAGACCATAGTCTAGTCATTTTTCATACTAAGATTTTACTTCCTAATTCAACTTATTCCTAGTGAAGTTGAGTATAACATACTCCTTTATAAATGTAGTCACCATTGGATCTACTGGGTGCTTGTTAAAAACATAGTGTTTCTTGTTAGTCACCATTGGATCATACTCCTTTATGGTTGTGAAACTATACCATTCAGGTTGTACAATACTCCCTCAAGTTTTGACTCATCCAGGTCAAAATTCATGAGTATGCATGGAAATTACGCCAATTCCTTTTAGTCAAAATTTCCTGGATTTTATCAGGATCAGAATATTCTAGTACCACTATGAGAGTTTGTATTGGATTAGTTTATAGCACAAGTTACTATCATATCAGCTATAATCTCCAGTTTTTATCTTCGTGTAGACTACTAGCTCCTTACATATCATCTGGAATATTTTGGGAAATGTTGAAGCTATGGATGAAGGGGTTTAAGGTTATTGTTCTTGATGTCCCTCTTTTGTTCGAGGCCAAGATGGACAAATGGACAAAGCCCATTATTGTCGTATGGGTTGATCCTGAAACACAGCTCCAGAGACTCATGTTAAGGGACAGAACAAGTGAGGATGATGCTCAAAATAGGATCAATGCTCAGATGTCACTCGATCTAAAAAGGACCAGGGCAGACATTGTGATTGATAACACTGGATCACTGGAGGATTTGAAAGAACAGTTTCAGAATGTCCTATTTGAAGTTACAAAGCCCTTGACATGGACTGAATTTGGGCTTTCTAGACAAGGAGCCGCGTCCGTTCTTGTTTCCATTATTGTAGGTGTTCTTATATTCAGAAAAGTTTATAATACTGAGAGTTTGTAGCAACCTTGGAATTGTACGTGTTGAGATCTTTATCTAAACCTCTATGTCCTTGATAGAACAAGCTTCACATTGTCTTCTGTAGCAACAATGAAGAATGATTCTATGCATTTACAGTCTAAAATTATTGCACTAGAGCTTTGATTTGTTTTGTTTCTAGGTTATTTATCTGTTCCATAACTTGATACGGGTTGAGCTTTGATTTGTTATGTTTCTTAGGGATTAAGCAGAGAAAATAATAATGTTGCTCACAACCCTCTGATGTTAAAGCTTTTTTACGTTGAGTGTTGAAATGTAAAGGGTGGTCGGGTACAAAAGGAAGTCAAGTCGTTTTCGGTGATATTTTGGAACGCATTAGGAAGTCAAGTTTATAAATTTCTTTTCTGAGATTGGATGACATTGTTAAATTTTAATTGATAATGGCCCCGTTTGTATGCCAACAAGCACAAAAGCAAGATCTGTTCTGAGTGCTAAGTGCAGTCACAGGTCACTCCAGTGTTCAAGACATGGCTAAACCATTGGTGTGTATAAAGTGCCGATAAGTGAAGCCCCATTACAGTATTGTGTGCTGTGACGATATGGAATTTTTTGTATGTACTGATATAGACTGGCCTCTACGTTTGATGAGTATCAGCCAGAAAAGCTGAGAAATATATATGATATCTCTGGTTCTAAAATAATCTGTAAGCAAAAGTGGTGCCATTGTTTAGTTATAATCATTTGATCTCTTCCAGTTGCCTTTGAGAATGTTGATTGTTATCTTTTGTATATCGCTTTTGCCTTTTGATTTGCAGAGACGTGCACTGCTGGCAAGCACATTAACAGTTAACTACTTGCTGTTTCTTTCATAGTAAAGCTGATTGTCCTGCATTATACAAAAGGAAGGCAGCATTTCATTTACGATGCTCCTCTTGTGAAAATAAATCAGTTTAGATCATTCATCATTGAACAAGCAAGCAGGACAGCATGTAGTATAATATTAGTTATGGTTTGGTTTGGTTTGATTTGATTCGGTTCAAAAGTACACTCTTTGTAGTGTAAACACGGAACCAAACCGCTCAAATTGGGTCGGTTTGGCTACCCTATTGAAGTGGGCGATTCAGTTTAGTTATCAGTCATCAACTACATTAGGTACAGGGTGTTCAAAGGTTGGTGTTGGTATAAGGTGTTGAAGAGGTAATTCCGCCATGGACTATCATTTTCAAGAGCTATTGCCACTGGCCTATTAAATAATATATAGCTCACTAGAGGTGTGTCGTCATGGAATTAAGTTTTTGCTTTCATTAAATAAAAAAAGTAGTTTTTCTTTGTCCCTTTTGATTTTACTGTTTGGCCGATAGTAGTCCAAAAACCCATCAAAAGTTAGTTGAAAGCAAGCATAAGGGAATGGTTCCAAAGCAAGGAAGTTGCCGTAGTCTTTTCTAATAACTCAATAATTTGATCGCCCTGACACTCCACCAAACCAAACCATGTACAATACTCTGCATGCAAAATGAGGGCAGCTTTTCAGATCAGTAAAGAAACAAAGCAGAGCAGCTTTCAGTCCAGTGGATTCTAGCACTTGCTCTGGTGTTCCTGGATTTACTTGTTAGAATCTTCTAGGCCTAAGAAAAGTTACAGAATAGCAGCCCTATAATAAATATGGAGGGAGCCCCATAACCATAACCATAACCATAAATAAATTATGTTGATGATGATGAGGGAGGGGTAGGTGGGTAGGGAGGTTGGCTTTTATCTGGGTCAATTTTCTCAGTAAAAGTAAGTAAAGAAGCCCTATAATATAAAGTAAAGATCTCATGGATAACTGGAAAAGATGCAACAAAAGCCAAAAGGGTTAATGCAAAGCCACAAACAAGAAAAGAGAAGAGAGGGATAGGAGAGCATAGGGTAGGATAGGACTCTCTCCTCTTCTCTCCTCCTCCCTCCACAATGAACTGAAAAGGCTCTGATCATCTCATCTTTCCTCACGGGCAGGCAAGGCAGAGTTAGATTTTGATATCTATCTAAGTCTACATGACTTTCATTACCCCAACCCGCATACAGAAATATAAACCAAAAAGTATGTGAATTGGAGTCTGTGAAGCTGCAGTAAGCTGTTGGTAGGGTCAACAACACAGGGAGGGTCACGTGATATGATCACGTGATATTGATGACGTGTCAGAGCTTTAGTGGTTCATTGGGTGGGGAGGAGTTGATGTGGCATCCACACCATGACCATACCACCAGATGCTTTCTTCTTGCTTTTTTCTTCCACTTTTTATTGCTCCCACCTTACTCTTATATCCTTCCCCCACTCCTTAAACCTAAGCACACTCACACACACACACACACACACACACACTCTCACTTTCCTTATTCTCTACTTCATCAACCTCTCTCTCTCTCTCTCTCTACCCCTTATAGATAGATGGCAACAAAACCTGCTGAAGAAGCTCCTGGAGCCTTAAAATACCAGGTATAATTAATTAGTATAATAGTTTTGTTCTCATCAACCAAGTTCAGTTACTTTCTTTATCAACAAAAACCTTTTCCCAAATCAAAATGTTCCTCCTATAAATGAATTGAGTTGATTGATCATCTCCTCTGTTTTGCAGACATGGGTCCTGAAAGTCTCAATTCACTGTGAAGGCTGCAAGAAGAAAGTGAAGAAAGTCCTTCAAGGCATTGAAGGTGAGTACATATGATACGTGACCACCATAGTTATTATATATCTTCATTAAATTAAGTTGTAATTCATGATCATTTGTGTTTAATTGTTGACGTGATCACCAGGGGTTTACACGACGACGGTTGATTCTCAGCAGCACAAGGTGACGGTGACTGGTAACGTGGAGGCAGAGACCCTTCTCAAGAAGCTGTTGAGGTCAGGCAAACACGCCGAGCTTTGGCCTGAAACTAAGAAAGCCAAAAAATCAAAATCAAAGAATAATAATAATGAAAAGAAGACGGCAGATAGTAGTGAAAAAGATGGCGATCATGAGGATGGCCATGGTGATCAACCTGATCAAATCAACGGCGGTGATGATGCTGATGATGGTGGTGAGTCGGACAAAGAGGGTGACGAAAGTAATGAAGCTGCTGGTGGTGGTGGTGGAAATAGTGCAAGTACTGGGGCTAAAAAGAAGAAAAAGAAGAAGAAGAAGAAAGGGCAAAATGGTAATTCTACAAATGTCAGCGGCGGTGGCAACCCCGGTGACACATATTTTGGTGATGCTCCGGGAGGCGGAATTGTACCGTCTATGGCTGCTCTTGAGGTGGCTCAAGCGATGGGCTCCATGAATATGAGCCCACCAATTCAGCACGTGTACCCCGGCCCATACCCTTCATCAATGTACTATCAGCCTCCAACATATGGGCTAAATTACAATACGGCCTGTCCTACGAGTACAGCTACTTCATACTTTGCTCCTGATGCCATGCATTCTACTACGTATTCTCACCCGGATATGTACTCGCCCGCTCTGCCGTCCGATTCTTTCGAAACATTCTATGTGGAGGATGACGAGCACGATGAAGACGAAAGTGGGTGTCACATTATGTGAGAATTAGAATTATGAGGCTTATGTATACGTACGTACGTACGTAGAACTAATTAATGTATTATATACTAGTATATATATAGTGTGTGTACTTTGGAGGGGAAGAGAGGTTTAATTTTGTAACCTGTAATAATTAATGGGTCTGGTCTTTGTTATATATATGTAGCTATAGCTTTTTTACTAGTTTGGTTGCGTAAAATCTCCTTTTCCTCTCAGCCTGATGTGTAAAGTAGATTTTTGTTTTATGAAATCTCTCTCTGTTTCTCTAAATTGATCACAATCCAAATGTGCATGCTAGCTAGCTACACTGTCATTTTAATTAATGAGCTGAATGACAAAGTGCTTTTTGAAAAGCATATGGTAGGACATATTCTCTCTTTTGGTTATAAGGTGTCTGTTTAGAGATCTTTCTTTCAATTATGCGAGGGGCACATCTCCCACTTTGGAATGAAAAGCTAGATAAATAAGTCTGTTTGGTGCTGTTGTCTTAAGCTTTTGTATCTTTATTCTTTCTGAGGCTCACAACAGGGCAAGCATGCATGCACGGGGACCAATACCCTAAGATATAAATATATCTGGTGGAGTGGAAGTTGTGGAACAAAGAATCAACATAAATCTAATCTCCAATTCTCGATGCTTCAATTTCCAGAGCTAAAATCATTCTCCGCTGACCTTCTTTGAATGAGCTTTGCTTCGAATTAATGGGGGAAAAAAGAGAAGAATAATTTAAAAAGGAGAACCTTAAAATTATATGCCAATATCTTACAGTCATGATCACTTTATGAAGCCATACCCATACACATAAAAGATCGTATACATGATTTTTCGACCCTCTAGCCTCAACTTCAACCTCACCTTTTTATCAAAATTTCGGAATATTCACATTGGATATACCTCTTTCCAGTACATAAAAGAGGACTTGAATGGTTATCCTGCCATATATTCGTCATCTTAACAAATGGAAGGGCAAGTCCATGTACTCATGTATATATAAAAACTTTCCGCAAATGTAAGTTAGGCCAGTTGACTAAAGCAGTGTACTCATTATCGTACCCTCATATTAATTTATAACTCACACCAACAGGCGTGCAGCCACAAGAGTCATGCGTACCCAAGTTTTCCCCGGGCTTCGTCTTTTCGATCAGATTCCAGAAAGCTCTATGCATACATGGACGTTAATTCTAAGATATACATGCTGGTCAAAGAGAAGAGATGACTGCCTCTGCCTCTGCAATTATATATAATTTATATCAATGGTCAACTTTAATTCTTTCATTGAATTAATATATATCATAAGTTGCATGATTAGTAAAAGTTGGTCTTTAGTTAATATGTTGGATATGAAAAGATGGAATGAAATGATGATCTATTGGGCCCTCTTTGGTAGAGTATGATTTAGTAGAATCTAGAAAACAAGTCCTTTTCCCTCAACCCAAGTCCCCCACCACCAAATGAAAACACAAGAAAGAAAGAAACTTAATGTCACAATCCCTATAATCACTGCAGCTAGCATTGCTCTGTATAGTTGTATGATTTTCAAAACCAGTTTCCGAAAAGGGACACAAACAAATTGAAGATATTTTCATGTTAAAGGGAAACGTATTTGGACGACAAATGCTCTACTATTCATTGTAAAGATTAGAAAGAATGAAAAGAGAATCCAACCCCAAAAGCAAATGAATCTGATGTATATTTCTTCAGTCTGTAACATATCCTAATTAAGATATTCATGTATATTGGATGAACGGAAGGATATTCGAATTTGCAACCTCTTTCAATGTTGGAAAGAGATGTATCATTAGACTAATAGCTAGTTGGTGATGATACAACAAGTATATTACCTTGACATGAAAATGAGTTTCTTTTTGGGTGGATATTAATGCGTTTCCATTCTCTGTTATGTTACAATGGCCATAGCTTAGTTGGTGTAAAACCAACATGAAAATGGAAGTAGGAGGGAGGGTGAGGCATTCATTGGAAGATAAGTCTAAGCAGGTTGAGCAGGTAAGTATTGATGGTTATATCAGTTGGTTTAAATTCTGCTTTTTGTGATCCTTTTGTTGGGCAGGTTTTCCTCATCTTTAAGGCATGTCCCACTAAGTTGGGGGGGACCCTTGGCGTTGCCCTCGCAATAGGTCACACCACAAGACAAGTATGGCAAGTAGTTTTCCATTCCACCCACTAGCTAGCCCAGTTGGATAATGAGTCTCTTGATTCTTGACCCAGCCAACCGACCATAAAGAGCATTTGACTGAGCCCTAGCTACTTTGAAGTTGGTTCATGCCAAAACGACACCGAATTTATAATATAAGAAGATAGGTTATAATTCTCTAATCAAAAAATCATTATTGAATGTACTCTTTTTTCATTAAGTTTACCTGAATTGTGTGGATCAGAAAATTAAGAACAAAAGGAAGTAAGCAAGAAAAAAGCAGAATTTAAACCAATATCATGGATATTGGGAGCTATGTTTACAGTTATGTCGAGGGTTCAATCCAGTGGCCCAATTCCTCGTTACAGTCTCTCTCTAATTTGTCAAACAAGATTGGGCTTATAAACTAACACAACCCAGTGAGAAAGGCAAACTGTTGTATGTGTTCAACCGAGCCTTGGGTGTTTCGCATGGCCTAGAGGAGGAGAGGACTTGTTTCAAGGCCCAATAATTTAGTATCCAAAAGCCAGAATGAAAAGGCTCGGTTTCCTGGCAGAAAATCTGAAAATATCCATAAACTTTTCTTTTTTTAAAAACAACAATCAGATAAGAAGAGATAGGAGAAGTTGATAGGGCGACAGCTGGTGATTTGGTGCTATTGGAGAGTCAATTTATGCCCCCTCCTCCGCCTCTTTGGCTCTCTCTCACCACTCATTTCATCTTGGGGAGTGGAATGCAGGGGCCATATCAGCCAATTGTCTTTGCACAGTGAAAGCATCTTTAGTTTGATAGCTTCTCATCAACATTTTCCTCACTTTCAAGTGTGAATTGAAACATTTGGAATCTAAGCCTGGTAAAAAGTAAATTCGGATTTGAAAGGGGCATCTCTATTACAGAGTCTTAACACATCAGAAATTGGAATATGATATGATATCACTCCAAATGACACTCAGCTATCAATTTTGGCATCAGACAGAAGCACAATGAGCACATCTTCCTGTAACATGGCATTGGATTCAATCTGTCATATGCACAATTTGTTTATCAAAGCATCTGTTTAAGATAATGAATAGATGCAGACAAGATAATGAATATTTTACACTAAAGTCTATATACTAGTTGGGTCACCATATCAATCATGCAGCATCTTTTATTTTCAAAACCCATGTGATGTTATTGGCCACATCGGCAGGTTCCAACCCTTTTTTCTTCTATAAGAACCCAGGCAAGGCCATGAATAATTCTAATATCTTACCCTCTTCTTGGCCTAACAAACGCAGTTTTATCACCAACAATGAAACCCCAACACATCTCTGGGGAGAGTTCTCTGTGTGAAGAATCAAAGATAGGTTTTCGAGAAAGGCTCGGGCAGGCTTATCAGGCCGCCATGTTGGTCATGGCGACGCATGGAGCTCAGAATGGTGTTGGTAGGGGTCTCTTGATTTCAAAGGCAATCGAGAGACGAAGGTGGAGCTCCTCTGCAGAAGACCCAATTAAGACTCTCATGTTCTTGGGGTCATGGAACCACACTTAAGCTTTGATTGCTTGTAATAAACTTGTCAAGTATGATAGGGGGATGAACAGAAAAATATTCTTGAAATTTGGAAACTTGTATGATAGTCCTTGACTCATGTAATTATACATTATGTGGTGTAACATATGAATGTATTACCAAGATATCAACATCTTTCAGCACATGTGCAATATGTATTTGCTTTCATTAATAAAAGAAGAACTCTTAGATGCAGAACGTGCCAGGGCAATGATTTTGCAACAAATTTTTTTTGGATTTTTCAGTAACAACTGCAAAATATTGTCCAGCTAGCTATTGATAATTATAAGAGCACACACACAAAAATCCAAAATCTAGTTCTACAAAGTTACATTTACTTTTACTTAATCTCCTCCTGCTTAGTTTCCTCCTGCTTAGTTGCCTTGTTCGTAAATTTTCCCAGCTGAATTCCCATATTAGAAGCAAGACTACCACCATGGGAACTTGCTTGGCCTTGTCCAGAGCCAGAGCCAGAGCCAGAGCCAGAGGCATCGTTAGCAGCTTGCAGCGCCTTCTTCTTCTTAACCTTCTGAGCCCAACCAACAAGCCCTACTTGCACATGCTCATCAAATATTGCCTTCTTGAAATTAGTCCCCATCTGTGCTACAATGGCGTAGAGTGGCAGAGTGCTGTAACTACAGAGCACCTGAATGAACACCCCAATAATAAGCCTAGGGACAATGTAACGCACTTGTCCCATTATGCACGAGTCGAAACCATACTGCAGCCAAATCCAGAAAAAGAAGGCGATTTCAAAAGCATTTTGGAAGAGGATGAAATGGATCAAGAAGAGGACAAGTTTGGGTTTGCCGAACCAAAAGTGGTCATCTGATGGCTGAACCACAAGATCCCCTTCTATGGCTACATGTTTCTCAGCAACCTCATGTGCCAATTGGGTAATTATATGCTCCAGCTTAGTTCCCACAGCAAGCAGAAGAACGAAGGGAGCAAAAGCTATCCAGAAATATGTATGCCAGCCATTAATATTCATCAGCAAGAAGATGACCACAAATACCCAGAGATACCAACTTATACCAACCACTTTCTTAAAATCATCTTCAAGGGCTCTAATCATGTATTTGTGAAAATTAAATTTGGGGTTTCCCCTGCAATGGGTTGTGATGAAACCCAGTCGCAAAGTCACATAATCTGATTTCGTCACAGATGCATAAAATTGTTTGACAAAAGAATCTACCCAACCCAGAAAGGCTGAATTTTTACCCATACCCAGAAAATGGGCTTTGATAAAAGCGTGTTGGTTGAGATGGGTGACCTTTTTCTTCTTCTTGAGAACTTGTTCTGCATCATAATTTTCTTTTGCGATCGAATCCTCCCAAGATTTCCATTGACGAATTTTAATCCCTCCGAAGACAACAGTGAGAACACAGAAGGTCACATGGACAATGGCTAGGACGAAGATAAAGATATGCAGATGATGCAAAGCTTCAACTGATAACAATGGTACCTTATCCTTTTTGGCACAGTAACCGATCTGCATCTCAAACGATTCCTCGGCGAAAAGCTTCCTCCTTCCGAAATGGGAAGTGGGTTTTGCTTCTTCCTCACTGGGGAGTTTGCATGGCAGAAGATGCTCCATTACTTGGTGGGCGACGCAGATTTTGGAGATGACGTTTTGGAAGACAGTGAGGAGCAGAGAGATGAAGCCCAACAGCATAAGCTCCTCTTTAATTTTCTGCAAGGCTTCGAAGAGAGGCTTCTGGTTGTTCTTCTTCAAGTACTTGCCTCCGTAGTGGAGGAGGCGCTCGAGTGCCAGAGATATGGCGACGATCACAGTACACACTGCAGCCACAACCCATGTCGGCGTGAACTCTAACGTCTTCCCTACTTCGCTTTCACCACCACTCATCCTTCACCTTCTTTTTTCCCTCTATCTTTTCTCTTCTTCTATTCTCTCCTCAGCTGCTTCAGTTCACATTATAATGACAAAGCTTTAATTATTGTGCCCACAAAAATTTCTTTAATCTTTATTGTTGACTATGAAAAAAAGAAGAAGTTACTTTTGGAAATACGTTTCCCACACTGGTTTCTGGGATTCAGACAAAAAGACAAAACACACACTAATTTTAATTTGGTTTCCTTCAAAAGAGAGGAGACTAATTTGGTGAGGTGGTGCAATAGTATTATGAATCTTTTCTTTTGAAATGATTAATTATGAAATTTTAGGAGTTACATCAGGGTCACCCCGAAGGACAGCACCGACCGACCAGCCATATCTGGACTCAACCGCTGAAATTTATTTTGAGTAAAATATTATTTGATAAATATATTTGGTTTTTGATATTCTTGTTCTGGTTCAATAAAAAAATATCAATAAATTAGCATCCTCATCTATATACACCCCTACTGTGGATGCTCTTAGTCATCACAATAACAAATATTAAGACTGCCACCTTTTTTAATATAACTATATTGGATAAGGGAAAATTTGATATAAATTCGTAGTTATCAAAACTGCCACTTGGTATGATAACATAAATAAATAGATCAATTATCAAACCAAACATTTTAGTTTGAAAATCGAATTTTACAATATGAAAATCAAAGAATTTGAAATAGAGAAGTACTAAGGGGTTTTCGATAGGGTGTGGATTGCAACTAATCTTTTTAGTTTTTTTCTATTATAAATTTTTAGAAAAGCGATAATTGTATTTATAAATTAAGTACAAAGATCATCCATCAGCCACAAGGGCAAATACAAATTCTCATAAAAGGGTAATACAAATATGGAAGCATAATAATCGCATAGGGTTAATCCTAGGGATGGCAAAAATCCCCGTGGGGGCGAGTTCCCGTCGAGTCCCCAACCCTAACAGGGGAAGATTTCGGAGCCAAACGGATATCGGGTACGGGGATTCCCGAACTTGAAAAATCCTTGACGGGTATGGGGAGGGGATGGTATTGGCGTCCCCATCCCCGAACCCGGCCCGAAAATATATATATATATATATATATATATATATATATATATATATATATATATATATATATATTTAAATAAAGAAATATATAATTATAATATTTATGTTTAACCCTAAGTTAACCTCCCTCTCCTAATTCTTCCTAATCTTATTTGGAATTTCATATTGATGTGATTTTGAATAGTTGAGTTAAACTTTATAGTTAATTTGGATGTGGTGAATGAAAATTTACTATGAAACTTAATGTTAAAATGTATGATAAATATTTTTTAGGGAAATTTGCATAAATCCCGCCTGAACTTTTAAGCATGTGCACTGTTACCACCTGAACTTTTAATTTTTATTATTAACCACCTGAACTTTGAAGAGTGTTGCAATGTACTACCTATGTCTAACTCTGTTAAACTTTTCGTTAACTTTAAGAACAATTACGTCAATTCACTATAACTAAAAAAACTTAACATTTTAAAAACTAACATAATTTATAATTAATAATTTTTGTTCTTTATTAATAACCTAAATTATATCCCACGGTTTCTCCCATCCATTCAACAACAACTTTCCCCCTTTCCCAGTAGACCCCTCCCCCACCCTCTACATATATCCAGAGGTGGGGAACGATAATTAGGTTAGGTTTATTATTTTATTATTTAAATTTGTTAGTTTTAAAATGTTAAGTCTTGTAGTATAGTGAATTGACGGAATTGTCCTTAAACTTAATGGAAAGTTTAACAGAGTTGGACATAGGTGGTACATTGCAACACTTTATAAAATTCAGGTGGTTAATAATAAAAATTAAAAGTTTAGGTGGTAATGGTGCACATACTTAAAAGTTCATGTGGTATTTATGCAAATTTCCCTATTTTTTATGCAAAAAAAAATTGGGGATTAGAGGCGGGTATGGGGGATAGTCCCCCGACGGGGATTCCCTGAAACCAATTAAACTGGGATGGATTAGGGGACGGGGACGGGGGCGGGGATGGAGAGCGGGGATACGTATGGTAATGTCATACCCGTCCCCTATCCGACCCGTTACCATCCCAGATACATGCCACAAAATGCGAGAGAAATTTTGGTAAACATCTTTAAGTTAATTTTGTCATTTGGAGTATTAATGTAATTTTCAAAATCTAAAGAATTTTGTGAAAATAAGAAGAAGAAAAAAAATTGAGGGTGAAAAATCCCAAAGTGCCCCTTACCCTTCTCTCAGGCTCTCTCTCTCTCACACACAATTTTCTCTCGCACGACCAAAAAAAAACCGTATCTACCACTCAACGGCAACGACAGCACCCACCAACCAATAAGTCCGTGAATCGGCAAAGGTAAGAGAAAATCTATGCGGATGCTTTTAGCTTCTCCTTTTTGAATTAGTTTTGTTTAAGAGAATGGCTTTCCAAGGCTAGCAGCTTGGGATTTGATCTGTTCCATAATTAGTTTGCCATTCATTTGTGATAATATAAATCTGGAATCAAGTAGCAATTGGAAATTGGAATCATTTGTGAATAATTTGTTTTAGTGGATTACAGTAACACATTGAGGTTGGAGCTCCTCCTCATCAGAAACCCTCATCTCTTCAAGACTGACTACTGAGTGAGTGGTTGATCAATGGCATCACAATCAGATCACAAGGCTGCGATAATCGATGGCAAAGCCATAGCGCAGACCATCCGAAACGAAATTGCTGAGGAAGTCCGCCATCTCTCCCAGAAATATGGCAAGGTCTGCTCTATCCCAACTTTTGTAATTAATTAGTGGATGGATTTTGACACTGCAATTATGCAATTATGCAATGATTTAGGTTCCGGGGCTGGCAGTAGTGATAGTAGGGAACAGAAAGGACTCCCAAAGCTATGTGAGCATGAAGCGAAAGGCATGTGCTGAAGTTGGCATTATATCCTTGGACATTGACCTCCCTGAGGATGTGTCCCAAGTTGACCTCATTGCCAAAGTTCATGAATTAAACGCCAATCCCGATGTACATGGTTGGTTACTTGAATGATAGTGGCTCACTTGTTAATTACCGATTTTTTAATTCAAGCTTAGTGAAACCAGTGCTAAATTTTCATTTGTTAGTCGTGAAAGTATGTTTTATTTGGTTGGCAGGTATACTAGTTCAGCTTCCGTTGCCAAAGCATATAAATGAGGAGAAGGTGTTGAGTGAAATCAGCATTGAGAAGGATGTCGATGGCTTTCATCCTCTCAACATTGGCAAGCTTGCAATGAAAGGCAGGGAACCTTTATTCCTTCCATGCACTCCCAAGGCAAGACAATTGAGTTATGTATTCAAATCAAACACAGATATGGAGCTGTGAGAGGCTTTCATGTGGCAGTTAGCGGTTTTGTTTTATGAGATGGTTTTCTCTGCAGGGCTGTCTGGAACTTCTGTCACGGAGTGGCATAAGCATAAAGGGAAAGAAGGCAGTGGTGGTGGGCAGAAGTAACATAGTTGGATTGCCGGTTTCGTTGCTGCTTTTGAAAGCAGATGCTACAGTTACCGTTGTCCATTCTCATTCTCATGATCCAGAGAGTATCATTCGTGAAGCGGACATTATTATTGCTGCAGCAGGGCAGGCAATGATGGTAGGTAGTTCACAGATTGTTGTTCCTTGATATGGAGTAACATTGTCTTATGACATACATGTTTTATCTCGTTTAATATTTGTTTGGCTTCCCATGAGATTTCTAGTTAAAAGTAGTGCTGAAGACCAAGGTACTTCACCCATAAATACTAGCACAGAACAGTAGATGCCATATTTTTCAGTATACACAACTTGTACGTAGTTATATACTTCAAACACCTTCAGATATGCTTACACAAGAAAACTGAAATGCAACTAAGAGAATAGGTATGCTTGATTGTTTCGTCCCATTCATCCCAAGTGAAGGAAAAAGGAAATTCTTGGGCCCTGGTAGTACTTCCATCGTTTTTACTGCTTAGTTGTATGTAAGGCAATGCCTCTCTTCACTAAGTTGTATCATTGCTTCGATGAAATGACTTGACATCTGTTACTGGAGCAAACATCATTTCTGTCGGCCCTATACGTTTTAAATCGATGAATAATCTATTAAATTTTAAGTTAATCAGTGTATCTATTGAATTTCAGATCAAGGGTGGTTGGATAAAACCAGGTGCTGCAGTCATCGATGTCGGCACAAATGCAATAGACGACTCGAGTAGAAAGTCAGGCTATAGATTGGTGGGAGATGTTGATTTCCAGGAAGCATGTAAGGTTGCTGGATGGGTAACTCCTGTGCCTGGAGGCGTCGGCCCAATGACTGTTGCAATGTTACTCAAGAACACTTTGGATGGTGCTAAGCGTGTTATTGCACAATAAAACCAGTGCTAAGCGTGCCCAAATAATTCTAGTGGGCCTAATTTAGAATTTTGATTTTGAAGATTTACTTTAGAGACTTTTTTATATTTATTTTTGTGTTAAAAGGTCTTCGGAATTTCACTCCCAGTTTCAACCTATCTTGTGTTTGGTTCATGCATACATGATACATATGCTTGTATGAATAGTTAATTGACTAAATTCTCCTTAATAGTTTTTTTGGTACAAGTGATAGTTTAAATTAAAAAAAGAGATAAAGGTTTATGATGTAATGTGTGGGTTCGATCACTAATCCGCAAATCAATGCCATTTTTCACTGGGCTAGACACCGCCCTCCCGGAATTGGTACATTCTCTTTAAATTGTATTTATTGTTGTCAAATTATTGTATGTAAATATATGATTTAGACTTTCACCAGCCAACCAGTGATTGAATACATTTCTTTTCTACTTTTTTTTTTTGTTTGAACCGCGAGGTGGTCCTGGATGGGCCCCAACTATGGGTGACACCTTTAAGCCTTAACCACAATCCAGACTAATCCCCGCTCACACCGGGTCGGCCCGTAAGGGGTAAAGTGCTGGCCAAAGTGGTGACTCCATACGAGAGCAGGGATCGAACCCCTGACCTCTCTTAAGGAATGAGAGTGCTGAACCACTCACACTAACCACCTTGGTTTTCTTTTCTACTCTTTTGGTTAGGTAAAACTCGCCCTCTTTTCAAACATGGATTAATGAACTATTTTAAGAAGCATCTGACCCTTTAACAGAACATCATTAAGGGACCAGACCATAATCTGATTAGATAGCTGTTTCCCTCTTTTCGGCCGAGTAGGCCGATTGAAGGAGTTTTTGGTCCTTCTTCTTTTTTGAGTGCGGGGCGTGCCACCACCAAGCCCCGAATTTGGGCTTGAATGGAATGTCAGTTGATGGATGTGTTGCGTCCGAGATCTGACTTTAATCAAACGATTGTTCGGCCGAGCAAGGAACCTCCTCACGGCCTAAGTTCTTTCACTACCTCGGGGTCAAGGCTTTATGTGAGCGACCAAATGATGTGGAGTGGGTGGAGATGAAGATTGAAGGTAAAACGTAATGAAACGAAGAATAATTGCATAAAGTAAATGTGCTTAAACTTAAATATAATTTAAAGACAAACGCGTAAAGTAAAGTGCGAAAGATAAATAACGTAAAGACGAGAATTAAAGTGCGATAAAATGAATTAAAGCAATAAATAAAGCAAGAACGAAATGAAAGCGATAAGAATGATAAAGTAAAATGAACTTGAAATTAAACTTAATTGAAGTGCGATAACAATGAAAAGCAAAGCAATTGAAATAAACTTGAATTTAAATGACAACGTAATGTAAATTGCAAGAATTTAAACTTACACTAAGAAAAGGAAGAACTTGCTACACTAGGTGCATGAAAAGTAAAATCCTAAGTCTAGGAAAAGAAAAGTGTGAGACGAAAAATAGGTTTGTCTGTCTGATGTTGTTTCTTCTGCCTTCGTCGAGCAAGGTTTATAAAGGGCACTCGTCAGCCCATGGGCTGGCCATTGAATGGCCAAATGTCAACTCTTCTAAAAAATCTTTCCTTTCGAAGCCCTCCTAAATCCGTGGGATTGCATTGATTGAGATATTCTAACATGCTTGATTCTTCCTTGCTTTGGAACATTATGAATTATCATCAATCTCCTTGATTTGTTTCCTTGTGAGGCCTCCATCACATGCACACTAACCTCCGGAAATCTTGGGCGTGAATCCGTGGCTTGGGCTTTGACCTCCGAGATTTCATCTTGACATTTGGTGGAACCTTGTGCCCCTTGAGTTTTTAGAATTCTAGAGTTGGCTTACCATCCGTCGACCATTCGCCAAGATGGGTGGTATGGGAACTCCAAATATTTGGATGTTGGGCTTGGCCCTACTTTGGACTATATTTGAGTTCTCAAATATTCGAATATTGGGCACTCGGCGGACATACCTCCCGCCGAACTTCAACTCCCTTGGCCCGATTTTGCTTGCCCAAGTGTTGAGAGGAGGGCGCCGAGGTGAGCAAGGAGAAACTTCGCCCTAGCCCAGCTTTTTGTAAGAGGAGTGGCCGACCAAGGTATTTAAGGAGTGCCCGGCCACTTTTGCAAAGGGAAGTGCCCGATCATATTTTTGAGAAGGCACCACGGTATTTGAAGAAAACACATCGGCCGCATTTTTGAGAAGGCACCATGGCCTTTGAAGAAAAGACATCGGCCACCTTTTTGAGAAAGTACTTCGGCCGCTAGGAATTCCGTCTGCTAGGAAATCTCGGCCGCTAGGAATTCCACCCGCTAGGAAATCTCGCCTGCTAGGAATCTCGCTCGCTAGGAAATCTCGGCCACTAGGAATCTCGGCCGCTAGGAATCTCGGCCGCTAGGAATTCTTGCCTCTAGGAAATCTCGCCCGTTAGGAATCTCGGCCGCTAGGAAATCTCGCCCGCTAGGAATCTCGCCCGCTAGGAATCTCGCCCGCTATTCTTTCATAACCCGGCCGTACCAGCATGTAGCCTAGCTGCCCAAACTCTCCAAGCCTCGGCCGTAACTTTGCAAGACCTCCAGAGCTTCTGGCTCGGCCACAATTCCAAGAGCCTAATTTCATCCGTGCCCAGCTCCATTCGGCCCAACTTCGTAGTTGGGAAGCCCGGCCGCTATTCTTCTCGTGCCCAGCTAATTCTCGTGCCCGAGTTAGGTGGATTTCTACCACCCCTAAACAATAGCTTTTTCTTAATCTCCACGCATTTGTCATGTACAAGAATGAATTAGTTAATTATTAACTACCTCTGTGTGAGCAGCTTGGACTGATGTGCATCGAGTTGCTCAACAACTTGATTGAATCTCGTAATCTCGTATCTCTAGTCAGTAACGTGGTGAGATGTCAAATCCTGTTATTGGTAATTACCTTCTTGTTAATCAGTAATTACTTACTTGTTTCCAACCAATTCGATTGTGACCACTTAGAATTAGGTGTAAGATAATGTTGTTTGGTGAATATATCCAAACCACCAACTAATTAGATTTAGCTGCTATATTTGACTACAGTGGCAATGGGTACTTTTTGAGTGAAGTGAGCACATTTTTACCAAATCGGCCATTTGCGTCCTACTTATTAACTACTAATTAAGATTATGGATTTCTTTAATTTTAATTAAGTTGGTAATGCAAAGTCCCTTAAAATTATCCACCCCACCCCACCCCACCCCAAGGGGACTTGCATTTCTATATATATATATATATAAACAAGGTTGGTTGGTACTTGGTATGCATGGTTCACACACAGACACACACAGCTCCTATGGCCACTTCAATATCTTACTTGTCTAGTAGACCTGCCCTTGTTTTTGTTGTTGCATTGTTGGAATATTATCTCATCTCCCTTAATCACCTGGTATTCAGTGCTAACAGCTCTCCTAATTATAATTACTGCGGACCCATTGAAGCCAACGATACTGACCTGATTCAGTTTGCGTTGAACTTGGAATTCTTGGAGGCTGAGTTTTTCCTGTATGGTGCTTTTGGCGAAGGGCTCGATGCTATCAGTCCAAATTTGACTCTAGGTGGGCCCCCTCCCATTGGCGCTCACAAGGCCAATCTCAACCCTCTTGTTGCCCCTATCATCCAAGAATTTGGATATCAAGAAGTTGGTCATCTCAGGTATAATTTTCTCCGATTGTAATTAACTTGTTAATTATACTTATAATCCCCTCAATGACTTGCATTATTCATGAATTTTCAGAGCAATTATTACAACAATAGGAGGATTTCCAAGGCCTCTGTTAAACCTGAGCCGTGAGAATTTCGCAGCACTGTTTGACCAAGCAGCGGGGTTCCCGTTGACCCCTCCATTTGACCCATATGCAAACTCAGTCAATTATCTGCTCGCATCCTATACCCTCCCTTACATGGGACTAGTAGCATATGTTGGCACCATTCCAGACCTCATTGAGCCAACTAACTGTAGTTAATTTTAAGTATTTATTTATCAAAGTAATTAACACTCTTAATTTGTGCGTAGTTGGTGGCATCACTTTTGGGGGTGGAGGCCGGACAAGATGCAGTGATACGTGCCTTGCTGTATAACATGGCTCATTGGAAGGTGTTTCCGTACACACTCACAGTGGCTGATTTCACCAACCTAATTTCTGGCCTTAGGAACAAGCTTTGTCAAATATAGTGTAATTGAGAGAGTAAAGAGTGATGAATAATAGATGTTTTGCAGAGAATTCTCCCTTATATCTTTGTATTGCTATCATGGAGATATTTATACACAATGTAGAAAGGGTAACTATTAGTTACAAACAAGTATACAAAACCATGGAGCATTTCCAGGATTTGTGTCTCCCTAAAACATGGAAAATGTAAACATACCTAACTAAGACTTGCCTAACTATGACTTGCCTAATTATGACTTGCCTAACTTACTTGCCTAACTCTTATGACTTGACTAACACTCCCCCTCAAGTTGGTGCAAAGATATCACGCATGCCCAACTTGTCAAGTGAGGCATAGAAAACTTTACTTGATACGGCCTTTGTCAGAATGTCGGCAAGTTGGTTTTCCGAGTTTACAAACGGAAACTTAATTATACCACTTTCAAGCTTTTCTTTGATGAAGTGTCGGTCGACTTCCACATGTTTGGTACGGTCGTGTTGTACTGGGTTATGTGCTATCTCGATAGCAGCTTTATTGTCACAGTACAAGTTTGTAGCTTTTAAGGGTTTAACTCCAAGATCCTTCAGTAATCTCCGTAACCAGAGCAATTCACACACTCCTTGAGCCATTCCCCTGAATTCTGCTTCAGCACTTGATCTAGCCACAACTTTTTGTTTCTTACTTCTCCAAGTGACTAAGTTGCCACCCACAAATGTAAAGTATCCAGATGTAGACCGTCTATCTGTGATGGATCCTGCCCAATCAGCATCTGTGTATCCTTCCGGGTACATATGTGTATGTTTGGAGAACATTAATCCTTTTGCAGGGGCAGCCTTCAAGTACCTCAGAATCCGAGTTACTCCATTCATGTGTGTCTCACTCGGTTGATGCATAAACTGACTCACCATACTTACAGCATAAGCTATGTCGGGGCGTGTGTGTGACAGATAGATCAGTCGCCCAACTAACCTTTGATACCTTTCTTTGTCAGTGGGTACTTGATCTGGATACATCCCTAACTTGTGGTTCTGCTCAATAGGTGTGTCAGCTGGCTTGCAATCAAGCATTCCAGTTTCTGTTAGCAAATCTAACACATATTTTCGTTGGGATAGAAATATGCCATGTTTTGATCTAGCAACTTCTATGCCAAGGAAATATTGTAACTCACCCAAGTCCTTCATCTCAAATTCACTAGCAAGGAGCTTCTGCAGATTCTTCATTTCTTCATTGTTATTACCGGTAACCACCATATCATCAACATAGATGATGAGGGCCGTCAGTTTGTTACCACGACGCTTTAAGAATAAAGTGTGATCCGAGTGACTCTGAGAGTATCCAAAACGCTTCATGGAATCAGTGAATCTTCCAAACCAAGCTCGTGGCGACTGCTTGAGCCCATATAGTGATTTTTTCAGCTTGCAAACGGTGTTGGGACCGAATGTCGTAGAGATCCCTGGTGGTGGTTCCATATACACTTCTTCTTGCAAGTCCCCGTGAAGGAACGCATTCTTTACATCATACTGCAGTAGTGGCCAATCAAGATTTGCAGCCAATGACATTAGAACACGAACAGTGTTGATCTTGGCAACAGGTGCAAATGTCTCATGGTAGTCAATTCCATATGTTTGTGTATACCCTTTGGCTACTAATCGAGCTTTGTATCTGTCTATGGATCCATCAGCTTTGTATTTAACAGTGTATATCCACCGACATCCAACTGGTTTCATCCCTTGTGGTAACTGAACCATCTCCCATGTAGAATTCTTTTCCAGAGCTTCCATTTCAATTGCCATTGCTTCAGCCCATCTGGAATCTGTTATAGCATCCTGCCACTTATTTGGAACACATACAGTAGATAATTGATTGACAAATGATGCATATGACTTTGACAATCTATGAGTTGAAACATGGTTATTAATGGGATATTTAGACTTGGCAGCAAGGTCAGGACAATATTGAGGTTTGGGTTTTCCTCTAGTGGTCCTAGGTGGGAGAGTGTATGGTATAGGATTAGGTGGTTCGGGAATTACCTCGAGTGTTTCTTCATCACGAGACGATTGGTCCGATGGTTGAGAAGAAGGGGTTGTATTTTGTAGTTGATCACAGCAAACATTTGGATTGTCATCTCCGGGATCTTCACCAAATAAGAACGATAATGTTTCTGTACCTTCATTGCTGTCCAGATATCCAGTTTCAAGTCTCGGCGACCGGTCGCTGGCTTCTGGGCGACCGGTCGTTTCTGAATCTGTACAAAAGCGACCGGTCGTTTCTGGAAGGCGACCGGTCGTTTCTGGAAGGCGACCGGTCGTTTCCGGCATTTTTGACTCTGTGAAAAAGCGACCGGTCGTTTCTGGAAGGCGACCGGTCGTTTCCGGCATTTTTGACTCTGTGAAAAAGCGACCGGTCGTTTCTGGGAGGCGACCGGTCGTTTCAGGACGATTTTCAGTGTTGTTGGAGCACGACGACCGGTCGCTGAGGTCCGGGCGACCGGTCGCTTTTGAACAGACTTGATTTTCTTCTTGAGCCTTGTTTTCCTTCTCTTCATTCCTCCTCTCCCCCTGAAGAGAAGGGGGCGTAACAGTTTTAAAGTATGATAAATCTTCATGGAATGTGGCATCCATAGTGACAAAGAGCTTGCGAGTAGGAGGATGGTAACACTTGTATCCTTTTTGATTTGATCCATACCCAACGAACGCACAACGAATGGCACAAGGGTCCAGTTTACTTCTTTGATGAGATGGAACATGAGCATATACAACACAACCAAATATGCGAGGAGGCAACTTGAGGACTGTAGGAAGAGAGACGTGACGAGCCAAGGTGTTCAGTGGAGTTTCAAACTTCAAAACACTACTAGGCACTCGATTAATGACATAGACTGCAGAAAGGAGGGCATGTCCCCATAAGTAGTGAGGGACCGATTGATCCAGCATGTATGCACGAGCAACCTCAAGTAATTGTCGATTCTTTCGCTCTGCGACACCATTTTGTTGTGGAGTAAAAGGTGTGGAGGTTTGATGAATGATGCCGTGGTCTCGAAAAAATTGTTCCAAGACCTTGTTCACATATTCCCCACCATTATCAGACCGGAATACTTTGATGGAGGCTTGGAATTGTGTGGTAATCATAGCATGAAATTCACGGATTGCAGCGGAAACATCACTTTTATGAGCAAGTAAGTATACCCAAGTCATGCGAGTGCAATCGTCAATAAATGTAACAAACCATCTTTTGCCATTGGAAGAGACTTTAGCAGGACCCCAAACATCAGAGTGAACCAAATCAAAAGGAAATTCTGTCTTATTATCACTTAAGGGAAAAACAGTTCGATGGCTTTTGGCCAATACACAGGTTTCACATTGAAACTGGTGATTATCTAAGCCACGAAACAAAGACGGAAACAAACGTTGAAGATAGCCAAATGATGGATGCCCTAGACGACGATGCCAGAGCCAAATCTGGTGTTGATTTCGAGCTTGTGAGCTGGAACTATGAGTATGAGCTGCCCTTGGTGGTGGAGATACCGTCAAGGAATACAACCCCCCTCTTCGTTTACCATGCCCAATCGTCGCGTGAGTCGTGAGGTCCTGAAAAATACAATGGGAAGGATAGAATGTGGCATAACAATTATGTGAGTCAAGTAATTTTCCAACAGACAGCAAATTGCAATTGATGGAGGGAACAAGTAGTGTATGAGATAAAGATAATGAAGGGGAAAGTGATATAGTTCCTTCACCAGCAACATTAGAAGGAACTCCATTGGCACTAGTAATGTATGGATGACAAGACTTAGAAGATAATGTGGAAAACATAGTAGAGTCAAAAGTCATATGATCAGTGGCACCTGTATCAATTATCCATGTAGTGGGTCGTGTACCTGATTCGGAGTCAGAAAGTAGAGTGGAAGATGGAGAAGCATCGGTAGTTATAACACATGCTGCCTTGGGAGTTTTGTTGCGGGACTTGAGAGCATCCCACTGTTGTGTGGATTTCAGCTGCACCAAAATGGATTCAGTTGCATCCTCAACTTGTGATACTCGCAAGTGCACGAGCCGTTTGGTAGTATAGCATATGTAAGTGCGAGGTCGATCCCACGAGGATTGGTGATTGAATGATCCAATTCATTTTCCCTACACAAAACAGAAATGAAAAAAAAAGGAAATAAATAAAACAAGGAAGAAAGAAAATAACTAACTCAAGTAGATAAGTTCCCAAGTTCAATTAGATTAATGGATTGATTCTAGCTAAAGTATGATTAAGCCATGGTGTGTGGTCATAACCTTGTGTTCCTAATTCCCTAATTTGATCATTTGTTGTCTAACCTAAAATTAAGCATTAGGAACCCATTAAGCATAGAAGAACAATTTAAACAACCAAGCATGTATCTAATCCCTGTTGTCGAATGTCCATACATACTCTTCCTATTCATAGTTCAATTCGAATTAAAGCATGGTGTCTACTCTTAATTCAAACCAAGATAGCTAACATGCAAGCCTAAATGGTGATCAATCATTCAAACTAGCATATTAACTTATAAGCATAATGAATAAGAACAAAAACCATAATTGAAACTTGGAAACTTATCAAACTTGAATACTTAAGAAAGAATGTACATTACAAGAAAAATAAATTACAACTAAGAAAACATTAAAGAGAGACTAAGAGAACTTTGAGGAAGAAAGGAGAAGTGTTTGGGAAAAGTGTTTGAGGACATGGAGGCTTTTTGGAGAAGAAAGTAGAAGTAGAGAGTTGTTTGAGAAAGTGTTTGGAGAACATGGAGAATGTTTGTGAACTTGGAGACTTTGGGAACTTAGGGAGTGGAGAGAAAGGTGTTTGTGAAGTGTTTGAGACATGGAGACTTTTGGAAGAGAAGGGAAATGTGTTTGGGAAATTTGGAGAAGGGAGGAGAAGTGTTTGGAGAACTTTAGAGATGGGAGAAGTGTTTGAGAGATTTGGAGAAGAAAATTTAGTAGAATGATCTTATTACAACAATTGAGAACTACAAAGGAAACTAAGAGAATTTGAGGGAGAGAAGGGAAGGGAGCTCTAGAGAAGTGTTTGAGAGCTCCCCCCCTTGGGGTGTGTTTACAAGCTTGGGAAACCTCACTATATATAGGCCTAAGGAAGCTGAAAATCTGAATTAAGTATGGCTAATGCATACAACACTTGTTTTATAAAATCTGAAATGGTTGATGCACTTCACTAATAAATCCCACCAGCAGCCCTAGCTCATCTTCATGTCACCATGACCAAGCTTCCAACCAGAAATAATAGCTCATCCTGAGGTCAGCATGACCAGCAACTTCAAGGGCTTACGAATTGGGCTTCCCTTAAGCAAATTAAGACTTTAAGCACTCAAACTTGAAGTTCAGAATGTCTTCTTTCCAGCCATATATCATTTGGGCCAATCCAAGGTCGGAGGAGGAAGTTAAGGCCAAAACAAATTGCTAACTCATTTTGCGCGCTGATAAAATCCATCCTGAGCATGGTTCTGTGTTTGCTAGGTAACAGACTTCATATTTATCCAATGGGGCTGAATTTTGGATATGTTATAGTATACACCCATTGGAACAACTTTCATGAATAATGTGGCCTCATCCGAGCTATGTAGGTTGCTGAAACAAAGCTTGCAATATGACCTACGAAACTGGGCTGGCAGGGGACTGTAGCCAAAATTGAGTTTGTCTTTAAGCTCTTCATCCATTCATCCAAATTAGGCCCTAACATGCATGGATTCCATCATTTACTATCCAAAGCCCTCATTATTACCTAAAGCTCAATGAACTGAAAGATAAACACAAAAAGGATTAAAAGCACAAGTTTAACTCAAAAACATAACCAAATCATAAGCTAGAAGGGTACAAAATGATATACAATTATGAACCGATCACCCACCACTCAGGATAACCATGAAGCTTAAAGCACTTCTCAACAAGATGATTACCACCACAATGAGTGCACTTCTGAGTTCCCTTTGCATCGTCAGTTTTGGGACCCCGGGGGGGAAATCCGGAGGACGTACGGTGTGGTGGTCGATAGGGCTTGACGGCCATTGCACTTCCCCCGCCAAGCATGGAGGATTGTCGGTTATCTTCTTCTACCACAAGTGCATAAGCTTCAATGACTGCTGGAAGCGGGTTCATAGCAAGAATCCGACTACGAACGGAATCAAAGTTGGGATCGAGTCCTCCCAAAAAATCGTACACACGTTCAACTTCAAGTGCTTGTTGATGAAGAGCCACATCATCGGGATTGGTATGTTTGCAGGGACGGAGGCTGTCAATTTCCTGCCATATGATGTGTAACTTTTCATAGAAGACATTCACAGGCTCACCATTTTGAGAGGTGGTGACGGACTGGCGACGGAGTTGGTACAACTTGGAGCTATTCTGAGTAACAGTGTAAGTCTTCCGAGATGCATCCCACACCGCATAAGCCGTTGAGCAATGGTCAAATAAGGCACGTACATTTTTGGTCATGGAATTGAGGAGCCATGACTGCACCAAACAGTTGTCTTCATCCCAAGTTTCATAGCTAGGATCATCAATGGCAGGTGCAATTTTTTTACCATTAATGAAACCAGCCATACGACGAGCAGTGATGGCCAAGCGAACACTACGAGACCATGCAGGATAGTTGGACCCATCCAACTTATCAGGAGTAATTTGAGAGTAATCATGAGAGGACCGGAGTGGTGGAGTTGTGGAGTCGCTTTTGGTGGAGTCGATCTTAGAGGAGTCGGCAGTGGAGTTGGTGGTGTCTTCCATGAGGTAAATAGGTGAAGAGATGCAGCGGAAGATAGCTTAGAACTTCAGCAAACAAGAGCACAATTTTCAGCAATGTGTAGAGGCAAGGCAAGGGTAGAGGTAGGAGCAATACAGCAGCAAAGTATGAGCAAGGGTAAGTAGAGATTAGGCAAGGATAAGGTTATGCAGAGGCAACCAAAATCGATTGCTCTGATACCATGTCAAATATAGTGTAATTGAGAGAGTAAAGAGTGAGGAATAATAGATGTTTTGCAGAGAATTCTCCCTTATATCTTTGTATTGCTATCATGGAGATATTTATACACAATGTAGAAAGGGTAACTATTAGTTACAAACAAGTATACAAAACCATGGAGCATTTCCAGGATTTGTGTCTCCCTAAAACATGGAAAATGTAAACATACCTAACTAAGACTTGCCTAACTATGACTTGCCTAATTATGACTTGCCTAACTTACTTGCCTAACTTACTTGCCTAACTCTTATGACTTGACTAACAAGCTTGGCGGGTGTGGCATCAAAGATGAAGGCATCATAGTGCCCGAGAAGCTCGGGGCTGAGAATCGGACGTGTAGCAACGTCCTGTCGGCTGACCCGGATTCGCTGTCGTATGCCAGAACACAACCTGAGATCCTGAGGATTGTGTATGCAACTGGCGATGAGTCTGTGCCAGGAGGATTTTATCCTCGAGGTGCAAATGGCAACATTGCAAGGCACTTCTGTTGCGTCGATTCAGCTGCACCAAAATGGTTTCAACTGCATCCTCAACTTGTGATACTCGCAAGTGCACGAGCCGTTTGGTAGTATAGCATATGTAAGTGCGAGGTCGATCCCACGAGGATTGGTGATTGAATGATCCAATTTGTTTCCCCTACACAAAATAGAAATGAAAAAAGAAAATAAATAAAACAAGAAAGAATGAAATAACTCAAGCAAATAAGTTCCCAAGTTCAATTAGATTAACGGATTGATTCTAGCTAAATTATGATTAAGCCATGGTGTTTGGTCATAACCTTGTGTTCCTAATTCCCTAATTTGATCATTTGTTGTCTAACCTAAAACTAAGCATTAGGAACCCATTAAGCATAGAAGAACAATTTAAACAACCAAGCATGTATCTAATCCCTGTTGTCGAATGTCCATACATACTCTTCCTATTCATAGTTCAATTCGAATTAAAGCATGGTGTCTACTCTTAATTCAAACCAAGATAGCTAACATGCAAGCCTAAATGGTGATCAATCATTCAAACTAGCATATTAACTTATAAGCATAATGAATAAGAACAAAAATCATAATTGAAACTTGGAAACTAATTAAACTTGAATACTTAAGAAAGAATGTACATTACAAATAAAAGTAAAGTAGAACTTGAAAAACTTGAAGGAAAATTAAGTAAACTCATTTTACTACAACAATTGACAACTTGAAAGGAAACTAAGAGAATTTGAGGGAGAGAAGGGAAGGGAGCTCTAGAGAAGTGTTTGAGAGCTCCCCCCCTTGGGGTGTGTTTTGAAGCTTGAAGGCTTCTCTATTTATAGGGCTAAGAGGGAGGAACAACATGATGAAATCCAACACCACCATTCCTCTTTTAATACAACCCATAACTCACACTTCATCTTGTCTATGTTAGTGTGGTTGGAATCAATCTCATCCCATACTTCTTTTGCTGCACCTCAAGCTTTCTTCACATGAGATCAAAGGTGATCAATTGTGGCTGCCTTTTGCTGCCAACCCATGTGGTCTTCTTTTGGTTGTTGAACAAAAACGAGTCTTCTGAACCAGACTTGGTGTAGGAAGGCCAGAGATTTCAAAACTTATCCAATGGGGCTCAAATTTGGATATGTTATAGTAGACACCCATTGGAACAACTTCTATGAAGAAAGTATTCCCATCGGAGCAGTAGAAGTGTGCGTTTTGGGCCTTGAAATTTGGCTGCCGAACAGAGACTGGAATTGACTTCATTTCATTTCTTTTGCTTCACATGCATGCACATGCTTTCTCTATAATAGCTCCAGCATGTACCAACTTGCTCCTTTAGATTTACATAGTTGGAATGCCTCCCCACTTCACTCATTATGTTGGATCCAAAGTCAATTGCAGCATGGGTGAGGCACATGGCTTAAAGGAGGAGACAAGGCTCCAAGCTGGCAGCTGCAAATCCTGCTGAGCAAGGTTGAGTGTTGGGCGGGCTGAGCACTCTACAAATGTCCAATTGGGCTGAAATTTGGATATGTTGTACTAGACACCCATTGGAACAAGTTTCATGAAGATCTTCACCTCATCCAAGCCCCATAGCATGCTGATCCAAGGCCAAGAAGCTGACCTACGAAATTGGGCTGGAAAGGAGTTATAGCCAAAATGTGTTTGTCTTTAAGCCCTTGTTCCATTCACCCAAATCAAGCCTTAACATGCATGGATTGCATCATTTCCTATCCAAAGTCATTATTGTTACCTAAATGTCAATTAACTGAAAGATAAACACAAAAAGGATTAAAAGCACAAGTTTAACTCAAAAACATAACCAAATCATAAGCTAGAAGAGTACAAAATGATATACAATTATGAACCGATCAAATACCCCCAAACCTAGATTTTGCTAGTCCTCGAGCAAAACAACACAAAACAAAGTTAAAAACAAAATAAGAAGTTAACTAAACCACTTCCGCAGGTAACTCGATTGCATTGAGCAAATGCAACAAGCCTTTAAACCTCTAGGCATCCCTAGTAGGAGGAGTTGTGTCTCCTGAGGGTTTAACAGAAACGATACCCACAAACGTTTTACTCACTCTACAAAACAAAGTGGTTAGAAAACTTTACTAAATTTGTTAGTCCTTAAGCAAAATAAAACAAAAACAAAAACCAAAATAAAAATAATTACAAAACCAAAATAAAAAAAAATAAAAAAAAGCAAAATAAAAGAAACATAAAAACAGAAATAATTAAAAACTCAAAACAATCTTTCCAAACATTTTATGAAGAGAAATGACTCATGCACATGACTCAAAAATAAAAGCTTAGTTTTTAGACAATATTTACAAGGTGGCAAAGTTCAAAACACAACATGCTCAAAGTGTAGTAGTGTGATAGCCAAATGCAACAAATTCCCCAATCTTAGTTTTTACACAATTTCAAAAATCATACCAAACACAAATGCAACTTCAAATCTCACCAAAGTTGTCCTCTCACAAATGAATCACTCAGAAGAGGGCTACAATGCAACACTCAGTTATAAACATGATATTAGAGTTAAATCATAAAGGACTTAACTCAAAATAGGAAGATGAAGAACTTGCATTAATATGATCTCAAGAAGGATGCCAAACACTTAAAAGTAAGAAAATGCATGCAATTCAACCATATGACATTTAAGATCAATTTAGGTCTTTATTATAGGTTGTAATGGGGCCAAGGGTGTAAGGTGAGTAAGAAATGAAAGGTATGGATAATACAAAGTCCAAGGAACTCAAAATGTAAGAGCATAAAATAATAGTTTACAAGACTTCGAATCATCACGATTAGATTTTTTCTTTTACATGATCAAAACTCCTTATACCTTCATTTACATTGATTCATACTCCTTTCCAAACGCCAATTTATTTTGAAGGCCCAAAAATGAATTTTTAATCAACCACCACTTAATCACAACTTCTTTTTTTTTTTTTTTTTTTTTTTTTTTTTTTTCTTTCACCAATTGAGTGAAGTTTTTTTTTCTTTCTTTATGTAATATCGCTTCCCAAACTTAGCATGAAAAACACATCCGAATTAGAGCTCATGAGTTCCTTATAAAGGTAAATATTTGTTTTTCGGGCTAAGGTGAGGAAATATAATTGGTAAAATGAAAGAAAAGGTTTACATGTAGGCTCAAAATGGTTAACAATGGAAAATCATGCTTAAGCATGCATAAGGTTAGCTTGAAAGGCACAAACGATCCAAAGAGGGCCTTAATATCACTTCTTAAATGTCATGAAATCAGATTGCATAAGAATGAATGACTTTTAAGTGTTCAACCAAATCAATGAATAATGAGATCAAACAACAACTTTGATGACAAGAAAATAAGAGTATGTGTATAACACTCATGAAATGAAGAACAAGGCTCAAAAGCTCACATTATATGGTTATATAAGTCTAATTTATGCTTGATACAATTCTTTGGGTCATGCAAATCCTTTAATTGGAAAATTATGAAACAAATGGCAAGTGCAAAGAAGGTTTCGAACATATCACGCTAGAACGATGCCAAAATTTTATTTTTTTAAAATTTTTATTTTTTTCATAATTAAATAATAATAATAAAATGAAATCCAATTTTAAGTCATGCAAACATTTATCACAATCTCATCATAAGTGTTCGGAAAGTGACTCAAAACAAAACAAGACTCAAAATAAAACAAGCAAGAAATTAATTTAAATTTGTTGTTTTTTTTTTTTTAAAGAAAAACCAAATTTACTTGCTAAACTCCAATACCCCCAAACCTAGAAATGAACATTGTCCTCAATGTTTAAAAATTAGCCACAAGCAATGTCATAACAAGAAATGAAAGGTATTAAAGTAAATATAAATCACAAAAAAAAACACACACAAAATTAAAATAAAATAAAATAATTACAAAAATAAAAATTACAAAACAAACAAACAAATAAAAAAGAAACGAAACAGTAAAACACTCGAAACAGAAAGCCCTAAACAAACAGTCTTACGCAAACCAAAACCCAAACGATTAAAAGCTCAACCCAAAAGAAAGTTAGCCCACTTTGAAACCTAAACAACGGTGAAAACCCGAAGCCCACAAAGAAATCCGAAGCCCACACATTTTTTTTATTATTATTTTTTTAATTTTTAATTTTTAAGATGACACGTGAATTGGGAGTGCAAAGACGGGATTTCTGAAAAGAGAAAATGTGGTCCCTAATGCCTTGGTTCCTGGGAAGTCACGGGCAAAAGAGGTGAGGGACGTGTCGGCGCGCAGAGGCCGCTTTCACATCCCCCAAGCCAGAATTATTGGCCTCTTGGGTGAAGCGGGATGACTTTTTCACTTTGAAGGTTGTGAAATGTGAAAATGCAATTAAGGGGAGGTTTGGGAAATGGGTGCGGCGATATGTAGAGATAAGCCGTAAGGGCCGCACATAACCCAGAACCGCAGCGGCTAGGGTTTAGCAGACTAAGTCTATAAAAAGGTAAAAAGAACGGGTGAAAAACACAAACTCAGAAACACACAAAACAGAAAAGAAAGAAGAACAAAGAGTGAGAAATCAAATGGCCTCTTCCTACCCTTTTTCGTTGGATCTCAACCTAGCTCCACCGACTCAGACACGAGGCCAAGCAGCGGCACCAGTATGGATGCCTTACTTTGCTTCCGCACGGGGGCCTGTGACAGTAACTGACTCAATACTCCTGGACAACGATGTTGCCATTGGAGTGGCTAGAAATTTAGTGACTCCTAAAGATATACGTGTGCTGGGGACAAGGGATGACAACCGGGTCGTGAGCGATGCCCTGGCACTGAGCGTGCAGAGTACGGCAACAGTCGCAAGTTTGGGTCATCGCCTACTTGCGAAGTCCCATGAGGTAGAGGTGCTAAAAGGTCAGTTGGCGGCGGAGCGAAGTATGGTTGAAGAGTGTCAGAGTGCTATAAAAAGCTTGAAAAGGGAGAGGGCAAGGATAGTGGAGGTGAATCGACACCAGCTAGAAGTATTGCGGGACGAGAATAAAAACCTATCAAAGATGGTAGAGTTGTATTCCCGCGACATGCGAAAGCAGCTGGAGGACCTAGACCGACCGGGTAAACGCAAGCAAGCAGATCGCGAGAGTAATTACGCTCAAGCTAAGATTGCGATCTTTGGGAGCTCAAGTGGTGAGCCCCAAGAGGCTGTGCGTGAAGCCTCGGAAGAGGATAGCCAAAGGGCCAAACTCAAAGCTCCAATGGTCGAGACACCGAGCACTGTGAAGAAATGATTTCTACTGCTAATTGTTGTTTTTATTTTATTTTGTTGTTTTTGTAATTTCGTTATTTTATTTCAGAAATAAAAGAGTAAGGTTGCCGAAAGAAAAAGAAAAAGAAAAAGAAAACACACTTCCCAACTAAAATAAAACAAAGACGACAAACGGAAAAGAAAACACATTTCCCTAACTAAAATAAGACAAAGATGATAGCCGAAAGGGAAAGGCAAAAACACAAAGCACTAGAAAATGAAAGTAACGGGCAAAAACATTAAACACCAGAAAACACGGAGGAAAAAAAGAAAAGAAAAGTAAAGTAAAGGTGCTCCCCCTTGAAGCGATTAGGTCGAGCATGCCCGGGAAATCTGAAATGGTGTTGGCACCCTCATCAGCATATGTCTATTTAAAGCACGCCTTTGCAAGCGGATGATATCCTGCATTTCTTCCTGCAAACTCAAGGAAAAACATCAAAAAAATTCAGAAGCAAAACAAATGGCATCCTCATGCACTCACCTTGATGATCTCAACCTTGAGCTCTCACTTGCACCACCGAATGCCCAGCCAAGGGCTCCTCCAACTCCTGTCTTCCCAAACTCCACATATCATCACGGCACGGCCTCAAACTTTGCTGAGGCAATACCGAACTTTGCTGAGGCAATGCCGAACAGAGCAGTGCTGTTGGGTGGCATGATTGGCAGTATACTCACACCGGCAGATCATCTGCATGTGGCACGTAGGTCTGACAAGATGGCAGTGGATGAGTCCCACTCTTTATCTGTGCCCCATGCGGTCTCGGCTACCAATTTGGGCATGCGATTACTGGCGAGGATGCGGGAGTGCACAGCGCTGAACGAGGAAGTGGCTGCCTTGAAAACTCTGGTGGCGGACTTGCAAAAGCGGCTCTACAGTGCCAACCAGCATGTAGAAATGCTGCAAAAGAGAAATGAAGACCATGTAGAGCTGCTGCAGATTCTACAAGTGCGAGACAATAGAGGCAAGCCATGATGATGATGAAGATGAAGAAGAAGAAAAAGTTGTTTTTTAATTTTACTTGAATGTGTGTTTTTTTTTTTTTTTTTTTTTTGGTTTTGTTTTTGTTTTTGTTTGTAATGTAGAGTTTGAAGTGAAAATAAAAATGTGTTTTAACACTCAGAAATAAACTAACTAACCATACCACATAAATAAATACATAAACTAACTTAACAAAACAAAAACAAAAACAAAGACTCAACAGAAAAGAAACCAAAGAAAAAAAAAAAAAACTTAATTTAAAAACACACGAATATACAAGCAACTCACGGATGACCAGTTAAGGGCCTCAGAAAACACAGCCAGGGGATCCGGGAAGGTTGGAGGGGTCACAATGGTCCCGCTTAAAACCCAAACTTCTTAGACACCGAAGGTGTCGCCTAAAGAACTCCTAGACACTGTATTGACGGAAGTGCTCACTGGGGTTACCACGAGTCAGCTCATATAAAAAATCTTTTTTTTTTATTTTCTTATAAAAGAAATAGAAAATTAAAATTATTGAAATAATAACAAAACAACTAAAGAGAAAGGATTGGAATACTCCCCCTTGAAGCGATTAGGTCGAGCATGGATGCACTTGGAGGTCGCGACTTCTCCCACTACTCCACACTTCCTATCTTTATGATTGAAGTTGCCATCTCTCTCCACTCTCTCTTTCTTATTGAGCTACTTCAGAAATGCTTAACGAAAGACAAGGAAACTTAAAACAGATTTGTAGATTTAAAGGATGAGGAAACCATAAATTAAATGAAAAGGATAAACTAAACAAAAACATCAAGATTAGGGATTCAACTTCACCACAAACATCTAATTCCATGCTTCAAAGTAACAAACACCAATGGGTTGTGTAAGCTGGGACTTAAACCCAGTTCTCTTGCTTGTTGGGCAATTGTCCTTTTCTGTTGGACTACAAACACAACTTGTCCATTAATGGCATTAACTTTAAAACAAGAAATTGTCTAGAAAAACATGAAACTGAAAAATAAAAATAAAACAAGGGAAAAGAAATAGAACCAAACTATGTTGCCAATCCCCGGCAACGGCGCCAAAAACTTGTTGCGTCGATTCAGCTGCACCAAAATGGTTTCAACTGCATCCTCAACTTGTGATACTCGCAAGTGCACGAGCCGTTTGGTAGTATAGCATATGTAAGTGCGAGGTCGATCCCACGAGGATTGGTGATTGAATGATCCAATTTGTTTCCCCTACACAAAATAGAAATGAAAAAAGAAAATAAATAAAACAAGAAAGAATGAAATAACTCAAGCAAATAAGTTCCCAAGTTCAATTAGATTAACGGATTGATTCTAGCTAAAGTATGATTAAGCCATGGTGTTTGGTCATAACCTTGTGTTCCTAATTCCCTAATTTGATCATTTGTTGTCTAACCTAAAACTAAGCATTAGGAACCCATTAAGCATAGAAGAACAATTTAAACAACCAAGCATGTATCTAATCCCTGTTGTCGAATGTCCATACATACTCTTCCTATTCATAGTTCAATTCGAATTAAAGCATGGTGTCTACTCTTAATTCAAACCAAGATAGCTAACATGCAAGCCTAAATGGTGATCAATCATTCAAACTAGCATATTAACTTATAAGCATAATGAATAAGAACAAAAATCATAATTGAAACTTGGAAACTAATTAAACTTGAATACTTAAGAAAGAATGTACATTACAAATAAAAGTAAAGTAGAACTTGAAAAACTTGAAGGAAAATTAAGTAAACTCATTTTACTACAACAATTGACAACTTGAAAGGAAACTAAGAGAATTTGAGGGAGAGAAGGGAAGGGAGCTCTAGAGAAGTGTTTGAGAGCTCCCCCCCTTGGGGTGTGTTTTGAAGCTTGAAGGCTTCTCTATTTATAGGGCTAAGAGGGAGGAACAACATGATGAAATCCAACACCACCATTCCTCTTTTAATATAACCCATAACTCACACTTCATCTTGTCTATGTTAGTGTGGTTGGAATCAATCTCATCCCATACTTCTTTTGCTGCACCTCAAGCTTTCTTCACATGGGATCAAAGGTGATCAATTGTGGCTGCCTTTTGCTGCCAACCCATGTGGTCTTCTTTTGGTTGTTGAACAAAAACGAGTCTTCTGAACCAGACTTGGTGTAGGAAGGCCAGAGATTTCAAAACTTATCCAATGGGGCTCAAATTTGGATATGTTATAGTAGACACCCATTGGAACAACTTCTATGAAGAAAGTATTCCCATCGGAGCAGTAGAAGTGTGCGTTTTGGGCCTTGCAATTTGGCTGCCGAACAGAGACTGGAATTGACTTCATTTCATTTCTTTTGCTTCACATGCATGCACATGCTTTCTCTATAATAGCTCCAGCATGTACCAACTTGCTCCTTTAGATTTACATAGCTGGAATGCCTCCCCACTTCACTCATTATGTTGGATCCAAAGTCAATTGCAGCATGGGTGAGGCACATGGCTTAAAGGAGGAGACAAGGCTCCAAGCTGGCAGCTGCAAATCCTGCTGAGCAAGGTTGAGTGTTGGGCGGGCTGAGCACTCCACAAATGTCCAATTGGGCTGAAATTTGGATATGTTGTACTAGACACCCATTGGAACAAGTTTCATGAAGATCTTCACCTCATCCAAGCCCCATAGCATGCTGATCCAAGGCCAAGAAGCTGACCTACGAAATTGGGCTGGAAAGGAGTTGTAGCCAAAATGTGTTTGTCTTTAAGCCCTTGTTCCATTCACCCAAATCAAGCCTTAACATGCATGGATTGCATCATTTCCTATCCAAAGTCATTATTGTTACCTAAATGTCAATTAACTGAAAGATAAACACAAAAAGGATTAAAAGCACAAGTTTAACTCAAAAACATAACCAAATCATAAGCTAGAAGAGTACAAAATGATATACAATTATGAACCGATCAACTTCCTTAATGATTATTAGTATCTCTTAATGATTTATAAGACCACCCAATTAGTGCTTGTCTCTAAGCTAGCACATAAATCATTAACTAAGACCAATACGTATCGTTATAATCATGTTGTTTGTGTTTATGAATTTCAATCAATGAGTGTAATAATGAATTACGAATTGTTATTGTATGAATTGTTTGTACGTGACTTTTTTTTTTTGGAATTATACCAAGTGCTTTTAAGTTTGTCAACCCCTTATAATTGGATTATTTCATTAAATCCTTACCTTATTTTTACAAGCGATTTTCGGAAGAGGAGGATTCAAACACTTTTTATTTATTTAAAACAAGCGATAGTGTAAACTATAAAAGGAAGGGGGGGAGGGGGTGTGTGTTTCTCACACACACACACAACCAAGGTGCCATGAGGGTTCGAACCTAATACCACTATACGCCAAGTTAAAGTAATTTTTCACTGGGCTAGACTCTGTTTACATATTCAAACATAAAACTTTAAGTGCATAGACCAATAATCACTTTAAGTGGTTTTAAGAGATTATATGGAGAAGTACATGACAGACGATTCTGCCTCATAATCTCAAGTTGATGGGCCTTGAAGCCCAACTTAAACTATGGCCTTTCCTTATACAAATACAATAACGTTCTCTCTGACTAAAAATATAAACACCACAATACAATATTCATTTCTCATTTGTTAACGTCGAGCAAGATTCTCTCAAAATGTTTATCAATATTGACGATGAACAGTTGGCTTTTGATTGGACAACACCTACGTACGGTACCTAACCTAATTGGGTTTTCAAAGATGGGTCGTCCTCATCATCTCATCGACCTGTCATCTTTTTTGTACAGATTCATTTGCACCCACAATTAAGTGGAAATTAGAATAGACACAGACTGTGTTAATAATGTATGAAAATTAAGGCTGCTTATTGAAGTTGGGCATGTGGGACCCAAGTTTAGAGGCGGATGGGATTAAGCATTGCTAACACACACGAACTTGGTTAAACAAACGATTAATCAAGTACACCCTACATTTACTTTTTATGTGCAATATATATTATGGAGGAGTTAGTAGTAAACAATCATATAAATTAATGCACATTGGTTTTGCTTCATTCGCTCAATATATAAATTGTTCTAATATTGATTGATTGATATAGCATCAAGTTTTGGTAGCTAGCAATGGCTACTTCTTCAATATCTTATTGTTTCAGTGTTGCCTTTGTATTTCTTGTTGCATTGGATATTCTCAGCTTCCACGTCATGACTGCTTCAGGTCAAGTAGCCAACGACACTGACCAGATTCAGTTTGCGTTGAACTTGGAATTCTTGGAGGCTGAGTTTTTTCTGCATGGTGCTCTTGGCAAAGGGCTCGACGATATCAGTCCAAATTTGGCTCAAGGAGGTCCGCCTCCTGCTGGTGCTCGTAAGGCCAATCTCGACATTCTTGTTGCTCCGATCATTGAGGAATTCGCTTATCAAGAAGTTGGTCATATCAGGTCCGTCAATTCATCTCTAGGCATAAATGTTATTAATCACCTTAACTATCTGCTCATGATATATATATATTTTTTAATAACAACGATATTTATTGATAAATTTGCAGAGCAATTGTTCAAACAGTAGGAGGATTTGCAAGGCCTCTGTTAAATCTTAGCCGTCAGAATTTCGCAAAAATGTTTGACGAAGCAGTGGACTTCACTCTAATACCTCCATTTGACCCGTATGCAAACACAGTCAACTATTTGTTGGCATCCTATTTGATCCCTTACGTTGGACTCACCGGTTATGCTGGCACCCTTCCTAACCTCACCGCCCCTGCTTCTCGCGGAGTACGTTATGGCCATGCTTACTATTCCTTCCCAAAAGTGATATTGAAATAAATTATTTTTCGATTCTGATTACGTTTATCAACACATGCATGCGTATTGAAATTATCTCCATACGTTTATTAAAACGTACAAAATAAAAGACTACGTCTACGTGAGTTCCACGTTACAATTCGTAATCTAATTATATCTATATGTACCATATGATAATATGTAGTTGGTTGCATCACTTTTGGGTGTTGAGGCCGGACAAGATGCAGTGATACGCACACTACTGTATGAAAGAGGGAATCAGATCGTGCTTCCATATTCTCTGACGGTGGCTGAGTTCACGAACCGAATATCGGAGCTGAGGAACAAGCTGGGCAAGAGTGGCAACAAAGATGAAGGCATCAGAGTACCCATAACGCTTGGGGCTGAGAATAAAACCACCAGTAACGTTCTGTCAGCAGATATGAATTCGCTATCGTATGCAAGGACGCCACCTGAGATCTTGCGGATTGTGTACGGAACAGGCAATGAATCCCTGCACGGCGGATTTTATCCTCAAGGTGCAAATGGCAAAATTGCAAGAGGACCTGCGTTACCGTGGCTGGAGGACGTATAGGAGGCTAGAAATCAATATGATACACTCACAAATAATCAGGGCTGCAATTTTAATTGCAGTGCGCGATTAGAATTTAATATATATGTATGTCACCATGAATCTTGAGACTATAATAAATAAAGTCTTGATTCTTATTCGACTATGTAGTAAATCTAAATTATATCAAGAATAAGATATGGCGCTCACTTATTAAGGGTGTATCAAGTTTTCTTTTTCTTTTATTTTCCATAGTTACACTCTCCGACCCAAAATATAAATAAAAATTTAAAGATCTCGTGTTCCAATCCCTCTTCTCAATAACATTATTATCTCCCAGAAAAGAAAGCTACCAAATCACATGATGTCCACTCCATCCATTGACTATTTTCTGGTGATTATGAACATTATGGTAGTTAAGTAGTTGCTTTCTCCTTTTTCCGGTCTCTCTGGCCTGTAAAGTTGTCTGAGAAGTGGGGTAATTTGGCAGCACTTTATGTGGTGGGGGAAGAGATTTAACCCTTCCACAAAGTTGTTCTTTTGATATCTCTGTGAACTTACAAAATCTTAAGTTTAGTTCTTAATTAATGAAAGATTAGTCCTGTGCTGAGCATTTCATTAGGTTTCACTTCTTAATTACCACTAAATTACTTAAATCTTAATCTTGTAAGAATTTAGCTACTGTGAATATTCTCTTGCTATAGTTTTCGATTTCCTATTTTTTTTGCTTTTATTATTATTATTATAAAGTAATGTTTTAACTATACTTTAATATATGGGAAGAGAGATTAAACTCACGGGCGGCCCAGGAGTGCAGCTTTCGATTTCCTATCACTTGATTTGAAAATTTCAAGAAGGGTAATGCATGGTGACTCAGTGTGTCAATAGTGGGGTACGTTTTGTAAATGTAAAGCCCAAACTTTAGGGTAAAAGTAGCAGTAAACAGCAAAATTGAGATCCTTGATATATTTTCCTCCAACCCCAAGCGCCCAAATATCCAGAAACAGCTCTCGATCCTTGCTTTGCTTGACATATAGATATAGTTTGCATGCGCATGTTGGGTGCACGCTTGAACACGGTGCAGATATATCCACACACCCACACACACAACACAACAAACACTTTATGACCACTGATCATTAGACTTAGCTGCATTGCATGACTATAGTCTATATATATATATATATATATTCTTGATATAATTTTCAAACAGGCCACTAGGACATCATGGTCATCATCACCTTTAAAGCTTAATTTGTGGAGCTACATGAAGTTGCAATTGAATGTACCAATCTCACGATGAACGAACACCGGCCATTGTGGAGTGAGCTGTCTTTGTAAACTCATCAGTGCCATATTTTTGTGAGGATGTCGTACATTTCTTCACATCCTCACAATTTTATTCGGAAACCAAAATGATCGATAATGTCAAGTAAGTATAAAGCTGTACAAACCGAGTACAATTCTCTGTAACTACGTACTTTTTTCTTTGTTCTGCTTTTTTGCTGTACACATAAAATCTATGAATTGCTGCCACCCAATTGTTTCTGATGTCAGCGCATTGCATATACGGCTCTATCCAATCCAATTCAGATATTTTCATGTCCACACCAAATTAACAAGAAATGAGAAGCATGTGCAACCATTTTACAGTATAGCATTTGCCCTTGTCTAGCCAAAAACAAGAGAGGCTTAAAATTGACTGTTTCTCTGTATCCCAAATTAGTTTTCTTATTTATATGGATTCAAAACATAAAAACTCGTCGTTTTCATTTGATCTAACAAAAGCAAGAGCAGAGGTTGATTTTATTAGCGTTCAAATTTTTGTCTGGTATATTGATCTGTTTTGTTTTCTTTTCATGCAAGCAAGCAAGTAATTAGACCAAGACAAGAATTGAACTTGAGCAGACTTGTTTTTGTCTTTTCTTCATAGAATTAAAATGATGATACAAACATTAAATTAATTAAGGTGCATAATTATTTTATATCCTCTGCAGAATGAGATGGCAGATGCATATTTAAATCTTATTGCACTACCTTTGTTAGTTGAGTAGCAGGGAAATGAAGAGTAACAAAAAGAGTTGTAATGTATCCCTATAATAAAGGGATCCACTTTGGATCCCTTGGACTAAAGAAACAGGCCTTGACATTAGAATCAAGCAGCTTAAGCGCCTTATTAGACTTGATGCACCTTGGAGTTTTGTACTGGTTGATTGAACCCCCTTGGCTAATGAAATAGTCCATCAATTTCTCGAACGTGCCGGGCTCCACCACACGTATCTCAAGCGGGCCCACTGACTTGTCGTGTGTGCGGCATCGACGGTAGATGTAGTCAAGCTCCTCTTCCACTGCAATGCAGCATTCTTGGAGCACCTTATCCACATCAAGTGTTGAAGAGTCCAAATCCACCACTGATGATCCATGGTGTATGATCTCCCAATACAAGACGTAGTGACCGGGCAAATGTGACGTGTCCGCATAGCTAGTGTACTCCACAAGCAGAGCATTGAAGGGCTCTAGCAATTTTTTGGCTACACTTACGCTTTTGTGCAAGTCCTCTTCATTGGTTTTGTCATTGTCGATGCTGAGAACAACATTCCTCCTACAAATGAACCTAAATTGTGGCGCTTCGTTGTGAAATCCAGTCACTTGGAGCACATCACCAATTCGATAACGATATAATCCTGATTAAATCCAAATCCAAATCCAAATCAATCAATCTTTGAAAAATTAAACCTACCTAGTGCTAAATGCTTAGTGCTAGAAATATATATCTTACCAGCAAAAGTGGTAACCACCAATTCATAATAGCAGCCAAGCCTCACTTGCACCAAATCAACCAGCTTATCATTACGCACCTCCTCGTCCTCATCTATGTCCATGAGCCGTGTCCCGTTCTCTCCCAATGGTATGAATTCAAAATATCCCATATTGGGCAAAAGGGTATACGCCACGTCAGCAGGGTCACAGAGGGGCTCCAAGTTGACACCAAAGTAGCACTCTGAGGAAGCATACATGGTGCAAACTAAGGGAAGTTTTCCATCGCTATAATACTCTAAAGCCGGTATATATTGTGCCATGGACCCCGTGACCACAGCCTCAATGTACTTGGCTTTAGGCCAAAGCTGGCACAGAATTCCCTTCCATGATGTTTGGCTACAAATGTCCTTAATCTCATCAGCTAAACTAGGATTAGGCAGAGAAAGCAAGGGAGCCATCGATAATCGGCATTCGGGGTCTGTGATAAAAGGGTCTAATTGTCCAGTACGTATGTCATTGCAAAAATTGACCCAATTACGTTCAAGGAACGAAATCGCTCGTAGGAAAGCGGATGCAAAGACGGCCCCGAGCCGCAGGACTTGGTGGCGGTGGACAAGGCCTGATAAGAGCTGGCAATACATGCTTTGGTTGCTGTCATTGCAAAGAATGGTCTGGTCAGGGCTTGTGCCATTGTTGAAAGGGTCGAGCCCCCGGCACTTGAAGTGGCTGCTCTTGTAGTAGCTGGTAAGCACCGTTCGAGCTGGCAAACCACAAGGTGTTGACATTTCTGCCTTCACAAAGTAGAGGAACATAGCCTTGCCCTCGTCTAGACCAGGGACATACCTGCAATATTTAGAATATCGAACACATGGGAATAATTGTAATCAAAATCATGACCAGCATACAGTTCTTGCCCTTGACAACCATCAATATATTATACAAGAGATAGTCTAAACTACTCTAAATTAATCTAATCTACAAAAAGAGAAATTCAAACTTGTGCAAGAGGACGGGCTTACTGCCTGACCAATTGACCTAACACACATTTGCATCAACATATTAACTTTAATATTTCGGTTAGTGGCTTGCACATCAAAATGGAAGAGGATAACATTTTTAGGCTAATAGCCTTGAAGAGGATAACATTTTTAGGCTAATAGCATTGAAGAGGATAACATGTCCCATCATCAGGCCATGTTCTCAACTGTGCACAATCAAGCACAGTGGTTGGATAAGGAGATTAGCTAAACTTTTTAACAATAGGGATCGTTTGTTATCACTAGCAAAGAATTTGGTCAAAAGAAGGGTAAAGGAGGCTATCTTTACTTAAAACGAATATATGCACAAATATTGTGGTTCCCTCCTAGAGGGGAAATATTTCAAGTTCATAGTAATGCATGAGATGTGAATGAAAAGAGAAGTTGTAATTAATTAACTGGTTCATAATTGGCATAATGAGATTATATAGAAAGGTTCGACGATCCAGATCTTCTGCGATCGATGGCATCATCTTAGGCTTTCTGCCTGAAGTTCCTGAGCTGCAAATTTCCATAAGCAAAGTACATCAAAATTGATCACATGTAAAAACAAGTAAAGAACCCATCAAAGAGGAACAGAGGAAAAACAGAGATACCTGCATAACATTTCAGTTATTGGGTGGCCAGTAATGAGAGAAGAGTCTTCACCATTAGCAATTCTTTGGATGTAAGGCTGAATGGCCTTGTAAGTAATGACTGGGACACATTGCTTAAAAGCTGATACATCTTTTGATCCCTTCATGTACTTACTCAAATACTCGGTTTTTGAATTTCGTGTTAAGATCTCTTTTAGAAATTTGAACTGAACTTTATCAGCCTTGGCTGTGAGCCTCTCAATCTCCTTCAATGCCTCCTCACCTTTGTACTCTAGTTTCTTCCCATCCATGTTGTTAGTAATTAATTATAATCAAGGAAGCAGAAGAAACTAGAGTAGAAGAAAACTCTTGCTGCTAAATAGTTTTAGAAACCAATAGGAGGGTCTATATATAATGAGTTTGGCTGTGTTAGATGATTCTCACAGGTGCTTTGCATTTTTAATTCGCTTCTTTTCTTTTTTCTTCCTTTTTCTTTCCACATCACTGCAACCTAATTGGGAACAGTTGGTGCTGACGACATCCAAAATGTGGCCCCTACATATGAAATGCAGAAATCTGAACAATCTGGCCCCTACGTATGATTTGTAGAAATTGTAATTATATATAATTTAGTTAAGCATGCATCAGATATAGCAATTTGTCTGCATGGAATCCATGATGTGTTTATGATGCTCCTACTATTATTCATTTCCTTTGTATGAAAATTTTAAACAATACATGCATGAATTTCAAGTTAGGAAATTCTTAACTGAAGAACTTGAATAAATCCCCCCATGTTTGTTTAATCATGTGGCAAACTTTTGCCTGAGAAATTATTAATCACAACTTTGTCAGATGTAAAATAATGAAATTTGGGATGATTTTCTTGCATAGTACACCATAGAACATGATCATGATGCATCATCCTCATTTTTTGGATAAGGCAATTGGAGAAGGGGGTTCTATGGAGATTAAGTCCTTCATACAGATAACGGGGTGATGGTGATTAAAAGCACATAATCATGCGTCTACTTTTAAATTTGACAACAGGACAATGTGACGTACAGTTTCAAATACTGATTGATTTTGTTTACAACACTGAAATCACAAGTATCTGGTTCTTACATCATGGATTGTCCACATGCTAGAGAGAGAGAGAGAGAGAGAGAGAGAGAGAGAGAGAGAGAAAGAGTTTTTTTTTTGCTCTTCTTCTTGTGTCAATCAAAGTGTGCGTGAGTAGGGAAAGCTCTAAAACCAGTAACTTTCTTTCTAGTAGTATATGTTCCCTTCTATCTCTCAGAACAGAATGTCAGAATGTGACGTGTAAAACACAAATTTAAAAAAAAGAAGAAGAAAGGAAGCCCCCTCTGTTCCTCTACTTCTGCATTAAGTCTCTATAGCAATATGTACTTAGTGGTTAACAAGCTGTACCTGCACCAGAAAACTGAGCACTTAAAACCAACCAAAAAGGCAAGTTGCACTTGCAGTGAAGGCATCAAAAGGTCAGTTCATTCAAGCGTCACACGATCCCCATTAACCCTAAAGTAGTTATTCTTAAACTACCATATTTATTAGGACATTGAATTCGATTACAAGGAATTGCAGCTTCTCTTTATATGTTGGGATTTGATCGATCGATAGATAGGCTTTTTCTACAGTGACAACCAGAAACAAGGAACAATCTCAGCCATTCAATGAGTTGATCAAGATGCTCAAGAGGGCTGCCGACTGCCCTGCAGAAAGAAAGAAAAAAACATCCTCATCCAAAATGGGAGACCAATTAACTGGTGTCATCGTCAGCATCTTTAATTAAGAAACAAATGTACGAAAAGTCCCATATGTTTAATTGATATTTCTTCCTCTGCATGACAGTTGTAGGTAGACATGGTTGTAGTAGTGAGATTGAAATCTTTTCCTAAACCAGGCAAGTTGTTGATGGCGTAGAAGAAAGTAAACTATACTGAGCTTGATTTTCCAAGGTCAGCTTGTGCTGCTAAAATTATGGTGGGGGCGTGCCTAGCTTCCACTCAAAATTTATGGTGCCCCCCCTCCATCTCCAATATCTGCTTTGCTTTGGAAGTATTCTCTCTATGATATTCAGCACTCACTCACTAACCATACAATAAATAAATAAATAATAAAATAATAAAATTATGAGCCCCATGATCCCATATATATATATATATGTAATCTTGGGGTGCCTTCTTTCATGATTATCCACCATATCCAGTTTGGATATCCTTATTTCTTGAATACAATCATGCTCAGAATGGCAGTATCTTTATGTGATCACTGATCAGGTAACTATTTCGTCAGCTAGCCTGAGGCCCAAACAGATCAGATCAGATCAGATCAGATCAACAGCATGCATGTGACTATTTCTTGAGTAAATATATATATATATATATGAATGATATCCGGCAATCCTAGCAGAGGAAATCAAACAGAGGATCCGGGTTCTACAAAAATTAGCGCAAATAACTTTTTTGACAGGAGAATCATTCTCAATGTCTATCTGATAAGATTGAGGTAACATGGGGTCTAAGACTCTAATTAAATCATTTACTACAATTCAAAAAGACAACAGAAATGTTCCGTTGGCAAGTTGGTATATAATCTTATGCCGATACATATGCATGGTACCATCTGCAGGTTCTAAATACTCCTCCTCCACCAAGGCATCAATCCCTCCACTTTATGATGAAAGCCTACCGCTATCCCCCTCCTGCACTCACCCGAACGAAATAATCAAAACATTTAAATGTGAAAGCGCTATTAATTTTTTGCTTTTGGAATTGGAAGCGCGGACGCGGCGCGGCGAAATCAAGCGCTGGAATTTACTGTTTCTGCACAAGCATATGAATTATGTACTCATATGGTGTATTGATTCAAATAGGATGTTGCTTAGCCAAGCAGAGCCTCACAGGACATAGGATAGTAGGTGTTTGGTTGCTCTCTATCAGAGAAAAGGGTTTTTGTGGTATCCACATGCATAATGCATTATTATTTTTTTAGGGTTTCAACTTTAGCTTATTTGGGCTAGACTAGCTTTTGGTGTCAATAGAATCCATTCCTTTTGTTTTGTGTCTAGTCATTTTATAACTTTTGCCCATCACTTTTGTTCTTGGATGGATGGGGGCAGACTGAAACCAGGGTAGAGTTACCTTTTAGAATTAGAGGGACTTTCTTTGGGCAACTCTGGTTGAATTTAATTTATTCATAATATACCTTTGATATGTTTTCAGGTGAATTTCAAAAGAACCAATTTTTCTACCATTAAAAAAACAAATATATTAATATGACAATAATTTAAAAAAAGAACAGGAAAAAAAATTGTAAATAGGCCCGGTGTTTTAGTGACGGTAAAATATCTGTCTCATTATTTGCCTTTGGTGACGGTGGATTGGGGACACAATCTCAGACGTCGGTTCTGCGGCACATAAAAAAGCGTTCCCATGCACGGACGGCTAGGATCTTGTTCTGTTGATGCAGAGATGACACTAGATTTCTTCGCTATCTTGTTAGACTGTTAACGGTCGAGAGTGCGAGTTGGTAAAACTCGCTCAATGGCTGTGGCTACTCTGGCTCTGCACCAGCAATGGCTCTCCTTCTCGAACCCAATAACAAGAACAAGGCCATGGCTTCCCGGCAGAACAACCACCCTTACCCATTTGCAAATCCATAAGAACTTGGCCGGTATCTCTCTCATTTCCTGCTGCTCTTCTTCAACTTCTCAGTCCACTGATGCCAATACAGAGACCGCCGAGTCTTGTGTCAATTTGGGTCTCCAGCTCTTCTCCAAAGGACGGGTATATATTCTCCTTTTCCCTACGAGCCATTGCAATATTCAATTTAACTGAGCTAAGTTTACGTTTTCGTGAGACGGGTATGCTGAATTTTGGTGATTCCTTTTTGTTTTCCCATAATATATGAGCTAAAATTGTTCTTCTTTAAGGCTATCAAGCAGAAATATCGTATCTTTGCAGTTGGTTCTTTATTTTTATACGTTTAAAAATTTATTGTTGCTGACAAGAAACTGTCTTTTTGGTGTATGAAAGTATTTGATTGATATTATGGCCACGATCCTGCACTTTTCAGGTTAAAGATGCTTTAGTTCAGTTTGAAACAGCACTTAGTTTAGATCCCAACCCAATTGAAGCACAAGCTGCGCTGTATAATAAAGCCTGCTGTCACGCCTACAAGTAAGAATTTCATAGCTTTTGCATTGGCTTTCCTCTGTATCTTATCATTTGTATTCAGGAAAGGCCTTTATCCAATCACAAACGCCATAACTGTACCGATTATCAAGCATCAAACCTGATCAGATTTCTCTATCTAAAATGCCTGAAGTTTATATTTTTCTATCTGAAACTAATCCAGAATTTAGCCCTAACTAATTATTGGCTAGGCTGATGGATATTGTTTTTTGTTCCCATTTTGAGGAAGAGGGGAAGGAAGGAAAGCTGCTGATTGTCTACGTACTGCCTTGAGAGAATATAACCTCAAATTTGGCACAATTTTGAATGATCCTGACTTGGCCTCTTTTAGAGCTTTGCCTGAATTTAAGGAATTGCAGGAAGAGGTTTGTTACTAAACTCAAAGTTCAAACTGTTCACTTTTACATTGTTTTACTTCATTTGGATACTATGGATGCTTTGACAGTTATTTTGTACTGTAAAGACTTTAGAGTGCATCTCATCCTCTGGTTCTTTCAACCGGTTGGAGTATGAAAGTGATGGAATCACATGAATAGCTGTTAATTACTGTTGAAACCTTGCCATGATTTCTTCCATCCTTGGACATCCTTCTTAACAATTATTTATTATTTGTACAGGCTAGACTAGGTGGGGAAGATATAGGCTACAGTTTTAGGAGAGATCTCAAACTCATTAGTGAAGTCCAAGCACCATTCCGTGGGATTAGGAGATTCTTTTATTTAGCATTCTCGGCAGCTGCAGGAATCTCAACGTTCTTTACTGTACCCAGGCTGTTCCGTGCAATTTCAGGAGGTGATGATGCTCCTGATCTCTGGGAAACTGCTGGCAATGTCGCTATTAACATTGGAGGTAACATCTAGTGCTTTTACTTGCATATAAAAAGTATGGTTTTTCCCCTCTTTTTTGGTACAAACGTACTGAGTTAATCCATATATAGTGCCTGTGATGAGATAACCTTGTTATAAAGAATAATCCTACATCGGTCTTTTTGGGTTGGATGTTCATTGACAGTTATATCTTCTTTCAATTGCTTGGGAAACTAAAGAATTGAGTACGATATTGACTGAACTTTTGTTTTGTGACCTGCTTTTTAACTTGACTAAGCTTTTGAATCAGTAATCTACAGGTCTTATTGTTCTTGTGGCGTTATTTTTATGGGAAAACAAGAAGGAGGAGGAACAACTTACACAAATATCTCGTGATGAAAATCTATCGAGGTTGCCATTGCGCCTCTCCACCAATAGGATTGTTGAACTTGTGCAGTTGCGAGACACTGTTAGGCCTGTGAGTACCAATGCTTACTTTTTTCCAATTTCTGGAATATGTCTATGTTGGTTGTACGTTGGTGCAGTGCATTTTGTTCTCTACATCTGTTTTCTGTTTTCATTATCTGGAATATGTCAGTGATTAGATAAAGTCTATGATTTAGGTTATTTTAGCAGGGAAGAAGGAGACTGTTTCCTTAAGCATCAAGCAGGCAGCAAGGTTTCGAACTGAGCTCCTAAGAAGGGGTGTTCTTTTAGTTCCTGTCATCTGGGATGAAGTTAGGGCACCTCAAATAGAGAAGAAAGGCTTCGGTGCACCTTCAAAGGCAGCTGCGGCTCTTCCTTCCATTGGGGTAAGATGCGGAGTCTCCCATCTATAGTTTGCTTGCAAGCATCATCCTTCTAGAACTAGGTGAATTTCCTAAACAAGCTTTAGATTTCAATAGTTTACTTCATTCTTCACACAATCTAATGGCTCCATGGTAGGAAGAATTCGAAAAACGAACTCAGTCTATAACTGCAAAGTCAAAGTTAAAAGCTGAAATTCGGTTCAAGGCTGAGGTTGTATCCCCTTCAGAATGGGAAAGGTTACATGCTACTCTATACTGCCTCCACACTTGCTTCACCACCAATTTATTATTCTAAATGACAAATTGTTTCATGTTTATTTGCATTATTTGGTTCTGTATGGCTAAAGATTTCATAATGCTTGTTTAGGTGGATAAGGGATCAGCAAAAGTCTGAAGGAGTCACTCCTGGTGAGGATGTCTATATTATACTGCGCCTAGATGGTCGGGTTCGAAGGTCAGGCAAAGTAAGTGCATGTATGGCTATTCAAGTTCAGGATTTGAGTTTCTGACCCCCTACTGCCGTCATTCAGGATTTCCTGCATTTCATTTCAAATAATATTTACCCCAAAACGGAGTTCTTTTCCATTCTGTGCCCATACACTAAACGTTTAAACTGGTTTGACTTAAAAGGAAAACTTAAATTCCGAATGTCTTCGTCTCCTTTTCCTTTTTCATTTTTGTTGTTTTTGGAGTAGAATACATCTGTAATACTCCCATGTCTTTGCAGGGCATGCCTGACTGGCAACAAATTGTCAAGGAGCTGCCACCAATAGAAGCATTGCTTAGCAAACTAGAAAGATAGGAGCCACCTCTTCTTGTAGATGCCTCTGTGAGGCAATCATCTTATTCTTACACTTCCCCTCCCCCAATTTCTAATATTTTCTTGGAATTGAATACATCTGTAATATCCTCAGCATCTTGAATTTTGAAAGGCGGTGGAAATAAATCTTGATATTTGTTATAATATATATATACATACAATGCAGTCTCTTGCTATACTCTTTAGATATTTTTTTTTATTCAAAGCATACAACCGTGCGGCTATACTATTTAAAATTTTATTTATTTAAAGAGTACCGCCACGCGGCTATACTCCGTAAATATATTTTTTTTATTCAAGGGTGCGTCTATACGATTTAATTTTTTTTTATTTAAACAGTACAGCCGGGCGGCTATACTCTGAAAATGTATTTTTTATTCAAGCGCCGTTCGGCTATACTATTTGAATATTTTTTTATTTAAAGAGTATAGCCGATCGGCTATTCTCTGTAAATATATTTTTTAATTCAAGGCGTACAGCCGTGCGGCTATACTGTTTAAATATTTTTTTTTCAGGCGTACAGCCGCTCGTCTATACTCTTTAAATATAATTATTTATTCAAGGAGTACAGGCGTCCGGCTATACTATTTAAATTTTTTTAATTTATAGAGTATAGTCGGTCGGCGATATGCTGTAAATATATTGTTTAAGCCGTGCGGCTATACGATTTAAATATATTTGTTTATTCAAGGAGTACAGCCGCTCGGCTATACGTTTTATTTATTTAAAGGCTATACTCTTTATACAATTTCTAATATTTCCTTGGAGTTGAATATTGTAATATCCTCAACATCTTGAATTTTGAAAGGCGGTGGAAATAAATTTTGATATTTGTTATAATATTTATACAATGCAGTTTCTTGGTTTCTGTTTTTATTTTTTGGGTGTGGTTGAGCATTTTATTCTCACTAACTCTCTTCCCAGCCCTTCCATGAACTTAAAGAAAAGAAAAAAAAGAGACTCGTGCCCCAAACCATCATGCAATTCCTTTTCTTTTCTCACCCCCAACTGTCCAATTGGGTTATTATATAGAATTTAGAAAAGCTGTTGTTTTCAAAAAGAATAGTCTATATATACATATAGATGAAGCCTGAAGTCTAAATTTAAAGTCGGCTTAAGTGTTTCCAAGTTGTTGTAAGTGCTGGTTGTCACGAATTCAAAAACAATATCAATGTCAACGATTGGAATAAATTATATATATATTTTCATGAGTCTACCGTCTACTTGTACTCTGTTTGTTGATATAAACGATTGCGTAAATCACAAAACTTGGATCTTTTCTTTCTACATTTTGTTTTTAATTTCACAAAGGCTAAAAGAAGATGGTTTGGATTTGACGTAATTAATCTAGCAGCATTATTTTCCATTCCAGTAGTGGTTGATTTCCCTTTCTTGGTAGGTTTTGAACAAGTCCCAGATTCATCCAATTTCAGCTTTCTTTGCAGCAATTACAACAAGTTTGAACTGGTGTGCCGAGGGTCAATAGAGTAATTAGCCTCGTTGAAGAAATCAGAATCCCATTCCATTAAATTAGTCTTTCGTTCCTTCTTAGGTTGGCTTTCTTCACTTGTTCTTATTATTATAAAACTGAGTCCAAGATTGAGACTCAACTACTTTAAAACTGGTTGGCAACCAAAACTACTCTATTTTCTTGTATAGGCCAAGACAGCAAAACAGACCAAAAACTATGCCCAATTCCTCTTCTATTTTTCTCTTCGCCTTTTACATGTTCACGGCAACTCTCATCATCTCCATTTGGACCGTCCATGCAGGCAGCAATCACGGGTTGACCTGGGTTCCGGGCAGAACCCGCTGCCAGGGTTCGATTGCGGAGTGCATGGCTGATGATGAATTTGACATGGACTCTGAGATCAACAGGCGGATACTGGCCACCTCACAATACATCAGCTATGGAGCTCTGCAGAGGAACACTGTGCCATGCTCTCGCAGAGGTGCGTCCTACTACAACTGCAAGCCAGGTGCAGAGAGTAACCCCTACAACCGTGGATGCAGTGCTATTGCTCGTTGCCGTAGCTGATCAAAAGTGTAGCCTATTTTACTATGTTTATGCCTTGGATTGTTGTGTATTGTAATGTTCATACTCTTGCTTTATCTTCTGTTTTTATCCCAACTTCAATACAGTACCAGACTTCAGATAAAAGAAAACACACAAGTTTCTCTCTGAAATGTTGAAAATTAGAAAGCGGATCGTCTCAGATTTTGCTTTACTTAAGCAGGCAATGTTTCTTGGTCAACCTTGTTCTTTAACTTAAGAATCTATCCTCCTAATGAACTTTTTGCTTTCTTCTTTCTTTATGTCTTCCCACTTTAATGCGTATGTCTAGTTAGAGCCAGAGTCGACCCCATCAAGGGCCTGTTAGTTGCAGAACCAAAAAGTGGGGAAAGGAAAGGAGTTGCAGGATCATGGTGCCAGGATTTTATGAAATATAAAGATGTTATTGAATGAAAATATTTTCTCAGCAAACAAACGCTCTCAGAAATTCATATTTAAAAATACATACAGCAGTGTATTGGTAAACGCTTTAGACAATTCTGATAACAAATCAGTCTTGAAACAGGGCTACTAGCTGCAAATACAATCAATTATCAAAAATCATGTCATATTCATGACTTTTGCCTAACATGGCCCATACAATTAAAATTTTGTTCGAAAGATAAATTAGCTACAGGAGCACATTGGAAGCTTATAATCTTCATAGTAACAACAGCTTTAATCGCTCAAGCACACATACAGAAACACAGACAAAGATGGCAAAAAGTTAAAAAACCTCGTCAAATGTTCACTTATGACTAATTTTATGCAGAACCTTCTTGTTCCTTCACTTCACCTGCCTCTGGCTTGGGCTGCTGCACAGGAGATGGAGAGCCCTCGATTCCCATCTCTGTTCTTAGGTCGTTGATGCTATGCTCCAAGTCATTTATGCGAGTTCCCATCTCGTCAAGTGAATCACAGTTAAGAAAACATAAAATAGATTTCATTTAAATAGATTTCATTTAAACCACTACAATGATATGACACAGACAGTAAGGTTTCAAACCCATTAAGGTCCAACATATCTGAACTACCAGCCAAAAGCAGAAAACATTGATACGCCTAGTTTGTAAAAACAGCTTCATATGGTGGCAGGCCAAACGACAATTTTAAGGCTTTCAATAAGCATACATAAACCAAATCATTTATATTAGCTTCATTTACGTTAGTTAGACAAATTAATAGGTGTACCTCCAGAAGGTATCTAATAAAATTGACGAAGAACCAAATTTGCGATTGTAAAGATTAAAGAAAATGGGGAAAGGATATTCTTTGTAACGATGGAGTCGGACATTGTTTGGAACCGAGATTGCTGCAGGAAGAAATTTTATTAGCAACAGTCAGTTATGTGACCAACATAAGCTCTAACTTTTAACTCACAACTCACCATCTGCTGAAGAAGGTTTTGCACCTGCAAAAAATAAATGCACAAAAATTATGACAAGAACACTACAGAAAACAAATATTACCAACACAAGATTCTTGTATAAATAATCCAATAATGTTAAAGTCCTACATTCTTCAACAACTATCATAACTCATAAGCTATGCCGACATTTATGATGTTGCGAGAATATCAAGGCACTCACAAAAGCAGACATGTCTGCGGTGCTTTGCTTTGAATCTTCTGAATCATGCCCATCCTGCCAAGATAAACATATCACAGTAAATCAGGCACTTGAAGTCCAGAGTGTTTGAAATGGTGGAACTAGCGACATGTCGTACTATCAATAAGGCATAAAACGACGCACAATTGAGCGAGTTGCAACAACCAGTGAGAAAGGCAAAACATTTCCGGTATAATTCAAAACATACAAAACAAAATCTTGGCATCCAAATTTGAAACTACATGCATCGCAATTTCAAATTTCAAAAATAGTAGAAACCATGGAGTTAGAACAAATCTAAAGACAGTAAACACACATTTTTTTAATGGAATCGGAGTTGAAATATTAGGAACCCTAGCGGCTTAATTGTGCGAAATTAAATGATTTATTTCGAAGAAAAAAATCAGAGAAAAAGAAAAACAAGAAAACTAGAATTGAGAAGAGATAAGATTGCCATTACCATCCTCTAAAAATTTCGGAAACGACCTTCTTGCTCCAACCTTCCGTACAGTAGCTCTACAAGGCTATTAGCTGATGCGTGGATGATTTTGGGTGCGGCGTGGCCTCTGGTTTATATTTCCGGTGCTGCGTTTTAAGGTCAAGTTACATATATACCCTTGTTTGGACAATAAATTAATATTTGTGCCACCCGACGCAAGGGGGTATGTTAGGGTCATTTTGTCATGGAACATATTTGAATTCAAAATTATATCTAAGAAGGCAAGAATGGGCACTTTAGTCAGAGCAGGAAAGTCGAAGAATTGATGTTGAAAAGAATAGCGCCACTGAAATTTCAAATTTTCATTATCCCAAAACCCTTTTCTTCTTAGAATTCTTTTTTATATTTTATTAAATAAGCCCAAGCAAATAGAACAAGGCTGAATGAGATACAAGGCCCAAGAGATAGGCCACGCACAACAATGAACAACCCAAAATTTTTCTATACTTGAATATGAGCGTTCAATTCAAAATTAACTATTAATTATGCATGGGATAAAGTATGTACCGATATCAAGTAGATGTTTTGATCTATATAAATTGCACTAATGGAAATGTGAAACAAGTAGATGTTTTTTTTGTGTGTAGATTATGCTTAACAGTAAACTCATATAAAACAGCTGAAGAATAGAAAATTTATAAAATTACAAAACAAACTTGTAAAGAAACAAACTCAGCACATGGTCTTGTTGTAATTCCCAAATACTTGATTAAGAAATTTTCAAAAGCTCAATAATAACAGAAAGGAAGTATGTAATTGTGCTTTTCCTAGCTATATATGTTAGAAAGAAAGCAAAGCAAAAATGGGAGTTCATTGCTAATATGTTTGAGCTCCCATCATCATCAAGCTATGGGGGAGGGAAAGGGGAACGGGGGACGGGGCTACTCAAAGTAAAAACTAGAACTAAGCAGCAGAAGGGGCACTTCTTCCTTCAACAATGTCACTGAGTGGTTCCGGGTCAACCAAAGTAGCAACAGCAGGAGCCGCCTTCACATCCAATGACTTGTCTTCGTAAATGTCCCACCATTTCTTCACCAGCAGTTTTATGTCTTCTCTTTCCATGTTCTCCTCCTCCCTTGTGTACCTCCATGGCTTTGATCCCTATAATAACATTAATTCATGTTTAATTAGTATTACTAATAATAATCCATCTTATGCATAATAATTTATTGGTTAATCCATTTATGATATCCAATCCAATTACTCACCGCAGCACAATAGTGAACAACTTTGAGTGTATCAAGCTTCACATTCTCAGGATGTCGCCATAGCATAGCCAAAACAAAGTTGTACTCGGAAGGGATAGGCTTATAGATATCCCTAAAGAACACGTTCAACAAGTCCTGGAACACAGAAAAGAATTAAATTCCCAAAACTATGATTATTAATTTATTAATGAAGAAAATATTAGCCATAATTAATTAATAAAGTACCTGCTCAGCAAATGGAGTGGGAGGAGTAGCTTGGACGGCATCCAAGAGGTCATTGTAGGTGGAGATTTTAGGCTCATACACAAACATGCCGGCGTTGAAGTAAGGCGGGGGTGGAGAGCCTAACTCAGCTGCTGGCCACTGAACCTTTTCCGGGCATTGTTGGCAATATCCAATCTTGTTCTGAGGGGTGTGGCTCCATGTTTTCTCACAGAAGCAGTCCATGACAGCGTACAAGAAACCATCTGGGAGCTCAAAAAGATGGTCAATATTCTCAAACACTTGTATGTCTCCGTCCAAATATATCATCTTGCTATACTCCACAAACTACGCAAAACACAATTGAAATATATGTAACCACACACAAAAGGATCCATGCATGCATGCAAGAAGATTATATTAGAATTAGCTAGGGTATATTTATCATAGAAAGTCTCCGGCAAGGATTTTATGCCAAATATATTAGTTAAAGACTTCTAATCTCAATCATTGGATCGCATTAGAAAAATATTACATGGATGACTGACATTATGAATCCTTAATTAATTCTTAACACAAATCCTTACTGGAGAAGCTCCCTCTGTATATGTTTATATATGGTAGATACCTTAAAAATCTGAAGCTTGGAGTAGTTGATGACATAATAAGCCCTGGCAAACTGGGTTTGGTGGTTCTCCGGCGGGTAGACAGGCTTGATCTCCCGGACAATACAGCCTTGGGATTCAGAATGTCCCTGTGGTCCTGGGGAACATCAGGAAGCACCGCCACGACAAGTGGGTATTGGGACTTGGCCTTTCTTAAGCCCTTAGCCAAACCCACAACTCCCTTCACATAGTCTTGTTAGACGTGTAGATGTCTAACCCATTAAAGTGTGGTCTTATAATCATCAAAGGATTCTAAGACTTGATATCAATTAGGAGTTCAAATACAACTAAACCTGCAGCTCTATTAAAGTTAGTGTTTTAAGGCTAATATAAGAGCTAGAAGGATTCCTATCTTAATTGTGGATTAGAAGTTATAAACCTAATGCAATAAGGACTTCTTAAGAGTTTCTTGATGGGCAAGACTCTTAGGAATATGCATATAAATACAAGTGCCCCTGCTCAACCGATTAAGCCAATCCACACAAAAGAATTCACCCCATCTAGAATGAGTGTATGAAGGATCGGATTGAGGAGAAGAGCTCTTGTGTATATTCTTGATATTTCGACAGTTTCTATGACATACCAAAGATATGTGTTCTACTTATGTGCAGTCAATAAAGTTTACATGTGGTATCAGAGCCTAGTTGCATATTTTAGAACCGATAGAAATTACCCACCTTTTATGTTACTCTGCAATACGGCTCTTTGGAATTAATAAGGCGACAATTCTTCCTCTTTTGCTACCTCTTGACAAGATCCACTATTCTGATTTTGAGGTATGCCCGTTTTTATTGAATCTAACTTGATTGCGCTGCTTTTGAATTGGCTTCAACAGACTTGTGTTGTCCATGGTTTTATGCCTCACTAAAAGTAAACATAAAGTTTGTGTTTTTTATTTTATTTGTATCCTTAGTTAATATGTAGATTGATGTTGGCTTGTTTTCGTTTGACTTACCTTTTGACTTATCAACATCTATGCGGCATATCTCTTCCCATTAATAATGTATAATAATAAAGTAAACTAAGGAAAAGTTTTGAGGTCCTATGGAAATTGACTTAAGCATGTATATGGTTTTAGTTTCAATCTCAAATTTTGCAGCATGATAAACATGGCTTCAGTTTTGATATCTCCTCAAGCATGCTTAAATTTCATAAGTTGGATAAGTATTTTCTTTGCGGCAAAAGAATACATACACAAGTATATATATATTTAAGATAAAATTGGGGTTTTTAGTTTCAGCTTCAGTCATTGATGTTAAATTGACCCAAGCATGTTTTGTGTTGATTAAGTAATCGCATGTCATGAACTGTTTTTCTGTGACTTATTTGGAGAAATTCATTTATTTATTCCATGATTAATTTAACTCAGTTCTAGGTTTTAATATCAGCATAAAAGTGTACATATGCGAAAGGTTATAAAGTACCAAACCAGAAGGATAAAACCTAAAACTGAAAGTTACAGAAGCAATGTATTGTTTTATTAACCTTTATTACACCAACATATTTTGTTAAGCGTGTTTCGATATACAGCTTTTCTCGTTCATGCTTGAAGGGTTGAGATCAAAGTTTCAAGAGTTCTTGTTTCAATTTAAAGAGCGAAAGCAACCTAGTTGATTAAAGAACCTTTGATTCTAATAAGATTGGTTATTAAATGTGATAAAAGTATAAAGTTTTAACTTTATCATATTTGGAAGTTTTATGATCATAGTCTACAGATATTCTCGCAATGGTTGAGTGAGCCAAAGCAACTCAATCATTAATAGTTTTCTGGATTTAAGGAATTGATCATAATTGGCATTGTAGGTGAAGGCATGTTAAAAACTCTCTGTCCAAAGATGTGAGTGGTTTAACATGAGTACACTTATAATGGAACAGCATGGGAGATGAACTGCATGAATTAGCAAGGAATTTCTTCAGTCCAAAGACGTGGGAGTTTCTTTGTTTAGGAAATTCGTGTATGTTCATGTCCTAGTGTTGAAAACATGTTTAATTCTCTACCCAAAGGTGTGAATTAATTATGTTTGATTGAGGATATGGGGACAGATTGATTGTATGATATATTTTGGAAGATTTCAGTTATGTCACAATGAACCTTAACTCCATTGGCATACAAATTTTTGTTCTTGTTATACGGATTGTAACATGTTTAAGTTGTTGATGATAATTTGATATTGGTGATCTTGAATAGTCATGAAAGTTAATGGTATGACAAAGAAATAGATTTTTGGTTGATCACATAAAGGAGATATGAGTATGAAAAATTGATTGCATTAATTTCTCATATCAAATATTCTCTCAAGTTACACTACAGTTTCTGATCACTATTAGTTCACATCAAGGTTTATGCATATTCATAGAATGTATGCAATTTTGGTATTTGTGACTTGATTGATCAAAAATTTGTGTTTTCTTTTTTGGTTATGTATGGACATGTTTTGATACTTGGCTATTTTTCATATGCAATCAAGTGACTGTTTTATAACATACAGCTGGATTGATTCATACGTGTAAAAGGATTGATACATATTTAATTGGATTGAATCAAGTAAAGTTGGATTGATCTGTAAGGTTGTGTTCGTCATATAGAATGAAATAAAATAAAGTTGGCTTGTTTTAAATGGTATGGCGTACTGCTGCAAGTGTTTTTGAGGCATGATTGGTGTTATATTTGATGCTTTCAGTATTGGATAAAGGCAAACTTGCCTTGTGAATATATATTTACAAGTATTAATTGTGGTTATATCACTTGCATTTAAGGAATATCACCATTTTATTGCCATTATAGTTTTCAATTCTTAGTTTATCGACGTCTAATTATATGTCATGTTATATAGTATTCATGCTTGATATTAAGAAATATGATCGTTTCACCCAAGAAAGGATAATTTTGAATGATAACCTAAAGAAAAACTTGGGTTTTGCATGGCAAATTTTTTGGATAAACTTTTTTGTTTTAATATGAGGAAAATGTCATGCTATATGAAGTTTAGATCTTGCATTAGAAATAAGGATAATTAAATTTTGAGGAGCATATTGATAGCATTCATAATTCTATAGTTAACTAATTTTTCCAGTTTTGAACCATGCTGCTATGATGTCTATTTACATAATGTTGTAGTACGAATTAATTTGTGATAAAATTAGGCGATAAGGATCTTTTTCTAAGCTTTCTTTAGACGCTGAATTCATGAAAATATATTGAGAATTGAATTTTTGGTGAATTTATAAAGTTGAAACAGATGCACAGGAATTTTCCTGACAGTTTCTGCATTATGAATAAAGATTGTTGAATGACTCACTTAAAGATCTTCAAATGAACTGAATTTTTGATATGTTGAGCATATACGTGTCTTCGTGAATTCTGAAAAGTCTCGTGATTATTGGATGTATAGATTATTTGTGAGAATTTTATTAGTGATCTGTGTTCAGGAAAAGTATGTGCTGACAGATTTTCTGAGTAACCTTGTAGGTCAATTTCAGACTTTTTAATTAGCTATAAAACGACTCATTAATTTTTCTGTTTGAAGATTAATGACTCTAGTTTGTTTGCATTAAATTTGATACTAATCCGATTTATAAATTAATTATGGTAAATTCTCAAGTAATCACATATCATTTCTGGAAATTTCTTGACAGTTTTGTGCATTTAGGCTTATACTGTGAAGTACATTAGGAGCCCGCCTTGAAAGTTCTTTTACACTTTTTTGTCACAGTTTTTCTAATCATAAGGTTATTGGTGCACTATATATTGAAGTAGCAAAGTAGTGAGTGTTTGCCCAAGTGGGAGAAGTGAATGTAAAGTTTTGGGCTTCACACTCAATACCTTATTATCTTTTCTGGTTTTTGACACATTGAAGTTTTCTGAGTACTAATAAGCATACTTGGAACTGTTTGGATGACTGACTGTTTCGTTTTGGCTATTAAAATTCTTACCATGCTTATTGTTTTCTACTTGGATTGCTTAAAGAAAATTGAATATCGGTGTTTAAGATACGAGTGGAATAAAGTTGAATGCTTCCATTACAGTTTTTGTTTTTCTCATCTACATGCAACTTACATGTAAAGTGTTGTTTGAGAAAGAATTGAATAAATTAAATTTGAACTCCAACTCTAAGGATTGGACTGCGATAAAGTTTTATAATGTATTCATTCATTTTATATAGTATTGATCCAATTTTGTAACATGCAAAATATATGTTTTGATGAGTGGGAGCGTTTAATGATCTTCTTTGAGGATGTATTCGGTAATTTGGATATTTCTGATTAATCGCTTAACAATCTAGTTTTGCATTAAGGATTTTAAGGCTAATAAGAACAAAGTTTGGTTTACGTATGTTATATGTTCTTATTATTTCATGCAGTTTTGTTCAAATCTTCAGTAGTTAATCAATGACTTTTGCCTTTTCAATTGAAATTTGTGATTGCTAATAAGCATTTGGATTTTGGTTCATGCTTGTAAGGGAGAAGGCAAAAGAAAGAATTTTTTTTTTCCAGTGGTTCATTGATTCATTGAATAAGGTTGTTTCATACTTGTTACAATTATGGTTATGCCGTTAAGTTTTGATATGTAGAATTAGTGGGAGTTGAGTTTTATTCCACTTAATTTCGTTATTTTCTTGGAGACAGTTCAGTTATTTTGTTTACTACTGTTTGGTTCAATTCTTTTAATAAATTATGTGACTTCAGTTTTATATTTATTATTCTTGACAAATGAATCCAGTTACATGTCATCATGCAGTATAGCTAGCTACAGTCACTGCATAAGACATGAATTCATACCAGAGTCATTAAGGAGAGATCTTGGTAATCTCTAAAGGGAGGGCGTATGAATGAAAGTGACCTTTGTAAACACAAATTAAGTTTGGTCATGATCATTCTGCATTCTAGTCTTGACGGAAGTCTCATGTGATCTTGAGAGCTTGTATGTGTAATTGTAAAGACCTTGAAATATAGAAATGTTCAATAAGTCTTGATAGTTCCATGCATGTTCTTTTGATTGACAGTGACTTGATTAGGAATTATAGTTGAATTGAATTCCATAGGCCTTACAGTAATTGATATTGAGTTCTTGATGATCATTAGACCAAGTGGGAGAATGTTAGACGTGTAGATGTCTAACCCATTAAAGTGTGGTCTTATAATCATCAAAGGATTCTAAGACTTGATATCAATTAGGAGTTCAAATACAACTAAACCTGCAGCTCTATTAAAGTTAGTGTTTTAAGGCTAATATAAGAGCTAGAAGGATTCCTATCTTAATTGTGGATTAGAAGTTATAAACCTAATGCAATAAGGACTTCTTAAGAGTTTCTTGATGGGCAAGACTCTTAGGAATATGCATATAAATACAAGTGCCCCTGCTCAACCGATTAAGCCAACCCACACAAAAGAATTCACCCCATCTAGAATGAGTGTATGAAGGATCGGATTGAGGAGAAGAGCTCTTGTGTATATTCTTGATATTTCGACAGTTTCTATGACATACCAAAGATATGTGTTCTACTTATGTGCAGTCAATAAAGTTTACAAGTCTTTGTTGCCTGCCAAGAAGGTGACATAGGCTTTGCTCACGGGGTCCATAAGATTTGATTAGCAAATGACGAGACCAAGAACAATACAAGAAAAAAATCAACACAAAGAAGAAAGATGGGGGGTGGAGGGTTTTGGAGAAGGGTTTCTGGGTCTTTATATAAGATTTTGGAAGGAAATCTATTGATAAGACTTGTATCTCATGAAAGATCTTGATTATATTGCCATTTTTACGTAGAATGCGAATAATTATTTGTTGATTATATAGCACTCATTTGATCAGAAGGGGTGATCAGTTCTAAATGGAAATTAATTTATTGTAAACCGAAATGAGAGATGAATTATCATGAAATTAGCCCAATAAAAAGGGTCATAAATAAAACGTTGCGTCGGTCTCAAGAAAATTTAAAATTATCCATTTGTCCAAGATTCGAAAGCAACTTCGATCAAGAGTACTAATTGCTTCCTCCGATTCTTATGCTCATTTTCTACGATTGATTAATATATTAGATTATTATAAATAAACCCAATCCTAGGCATGTATTTATAAAAAAACCCACACACTATTTAAACATAGAAACACACCCAAAATCAACAATTGTATATTTTTTGAGTGTGTTTATAAATGGATTTTGAGTGTGTGTAATGATGAAACCCCCTTAATATATTGCAATCTATTTTGTGAGACTCAATCTAGTAACAACATTGTTTTCGGGTTTCAGATTTTATATATATTTTGAAAAAATAATAATAATAAAATTGAAAGCATTACGTTGACTCCCAAACATTCCCTTTCCGGCATGAGTATTCATTCCTCAAATGTCAATGAACAAAAGAATATTCCATTTTATAAATTATTTATGTACTCTTGGGTCGCAAGTATACAGATTCAGAATATTCTACGTATATTCATTTTATGGATTCCGAAAAAATTAAGGAGAAAAAGAATAGAGAGAGAGACAGAGAGGATTGGGGGCTCGAAAAAGGGCAAATACTTCCTTATTCCCATTTCATTGTCCCTTGGGAAGGTTTTTTTGGTAGAAAAGAAGCTCGGGACGTAATCAAAATCACCAATTGATCCGTTGGGAGATATTCACTGATTTCTCGATGATCAGACTCAATTAACATCCACCATCTTGCTTGATCATCGTCCTCAGCCTCAGCCTTAGTCGTTTATCAATTAACTTCTTTATTACGAAATATAGTTGACCGCTTTTAGATTCCGAAAAATTATAAGCTAGAAAAGACATAGTGAAATGGATGTCTTCTAATATCACCAGTTGTATAATTGTATGGCCTAGCAAACATGACAGACGATAACCAACTGATACACAATGATGGAACAACAATTGCAAGAACAGAACCAAAACCCTATGCTTCGTGGAGTACGGTACCAAGTTAAAACAACATAAGAAACAGATGCGTTGTTTATGAGGATACAACATTTTCGGTTCCTTCTATATTGTGAATTACCTACTATTGCATGTATAATTACAGCTATTTGGCTACCAGTCATGATTTATACAGAATATCATCCAGCAAAACTTACCAAGAGTAGAACTGATTGATGTATATGTTTTTGCGCAGTGTTTGGGGACTTCCAATCAAATTCATTTTTTAACACCTTCATTGTAATCTATTTGCCAGCTAGGTGTGCTCAATTTAAGGTATGTTAGATAAAGTTCTGGCAAACATAACTCAAAACAAATCTAAGCCACGACAATATATAAAGGTAACAAGATTTGTTGTGAGTTATGTTCTCAAGCCCTGCTTATGCTAATAATTGAAGATATGATACAAAAGACATGTATGGTAGGAGCTTACTTACCCAATACCCAAGAGAATAAAGCAAGCACTCCCTCCAGCCTCTAGAAATACAAAACGCATACCAGGCCAAACAGAGCATGAACTTCAGCTAAGTTTTCACCCTTATAATCCCATGTTCTCATTGTGACTCACACGCCGGTCGGAATAAACTACCAGTGAATCACTGACAAACCTCATCCCAAAATAACGAAGCCAATTTTGATCCATGTAATGGAAGATCCATGATACCTCCAGTTACATACATTCCAAGGTATGAGGTAAAGAATTTATACCAATCGATTACTAAGAAATTGAAATAACTACTACAGGTAGCAGAAAATGGAACGGCATTTAACAAAACAAGTATCAACCGGTAACCACTACTGGTTCAGCAAGCGTCAAACTTAATTACACATCTGAAGTGAGATCTAATTCAAGCATTGCACATACCCAATTAGAATTCAAATACCAATGCATTGGTGACCAACAAAATGAGGATTGGGTTTCAGAAATCTCTTGACTATACACATGGTGAAATAACACCCATAGACCACAAATCCCATATCTTCCAAGCAACAGCTGACAACTGAACTCTCAGCTGTTGCTTGGAAGACTTGTAATGCTCGGACAATCTTATAGCCACAAACTGAACTGTCAGCTGTCACGACCTGATCAGCATAACCAGTATGTACAATAATAGTAACTCGAGCCAATCCATGATGCAGCTTAAGATTACTAAACTCCATGGCTTATACAGTTATAATACACAAACACAAGTCTGAACTGGTTTCCAGACATCGTGAAAATTAAAAATGTAATGTCTACCCAGAAGCTACAAAATTGAACAGCAAACAATAAATAATCTCTCTGATTTTAATTTGGGAAGTAATACAAATTTATAAGGAACAAAAGAATACTATCTCCACACCTAACACGAAATATTAGGCACAACATACACATCGTAACACATCCTACATCATCCAAAAACATGAGGTGAACATGGGCTGAACTAGGAAGACGATACCTTAACAGCCTTAAATTCTGGATGAAGCAATCCAAGTTCATCTTTAACCTCAAGTGGATTGCTTGTTTCATTACGAACTCTCTTAACTCTCCTACTACCCAATGAGCTGTGTGTGAATCCATAGATTTGAAGAATCTGATTGTCCCCGAAGTTAAAAGCTCTATCCATCTGCTTCAAGCATCTCTCAACTGGGTAATCTCCAAACTTTCCACATGGCTTGCAACCAACAAAATGTGTCACTAGCGGCCACCTGTGGTCACCCAAACCAGGATGATAATTCTCAATCATTTCCTCATATCTATCAACCAAAATCCCCCAATAACCATGCAAATAATATGCACTCTCCAGATAAACCTTATCACCCCACTTCTCTCTTTGAGTGGCCAATATATAAACCATGGCTGACTGATCATCAGCTTCGAATACTGGCCTATCCTTGAGCTCCCTAGTGAGTATCTTCCCAGCCTCATCCCTAATTTTCCCTTTAGGTCCCATAGGAGCCCAAGTATCAAGCATATCTAATGACCACTGGGTATTCCTTAACAAGAAGCTCCCGGTATTGAGCCCAATCCAATTCTTTTGATCATAAACCATCTCATTCCATCCATGCATTACAAAGTCATAATCTTTGTACCTCTCCCAGGGTACTTCAAAAGCCATATCTGTAAACATGGCATCACTATCCATCCACCATAGAAACTCAACCTCCGGGTGAGACAAAAGGAGCTTCCGAATCAACGGAAGCTTGGCCCAAAAACCAGCCATTTCAGCATCCAAAAGGGCCATATTGTAAAAAACCTCAATCCCATGCAACCTACAATAATCGATTTTGTTCTTAATCGACTTCAACAAGTAATGGTCACCTACCGGGTTCTCACAGGGTTTTGGCGACGACCCAGTTACCAGAAGCACTCTAGGCTTATTGGGTCCGATGAAATTTGGGAAATTAGGGTTTTCCTTAAGCCATTTCGATCTCTGCTCGTCCCAATATGAAATCTTGGGTCCAAGAGTGTAGGGCTTATTGGGGTCGGGTCTGTCTTCCTCTCCTTCGTCGACCAAGATCTTGTTGATATCGAAGGCATTGTAGTTGTTGGGATCGGCAGGCGTTGACTGGACCTCCTCAAGGACGCGGTGAGGCTCTGCTCGCTTGCGAGAGTAGAAGTGATCACGAATCTCGATGAAATCTTGCTCCGGAGTTCCAAACTTGCCGGCTCCGATTGTGCCACGTAGGACGACAACAGTGAGGACGAGACACAGGATTGTGACCTTGCCATGGCGGAGAGCTCTATGGATCCTTCGCGTTCTTTGAGCTCCTAAACATTTCTCTAATATCATAATTGGCAATTGAACGTGAACCTCAATTGAACAAACAGAGCAAAAGGCAGATAAATCAGGATTTCGGATTTGGTGGGTGGGAGTAGGACTGGAAACCCCAGGATCCAGACACAACTGCAAGCTAATGTCTGAATTTTGGATTCTGTTAATTGTTAACTAAACGCGTTTGTTAAATGTTTCTGGTTTGGGCCTTTGGAGTGTGGACCCGACTGAGGCCACTACGATCTCTTATATGAAACGAATGATAGTCCAAATTGCCAACTAGTCTAGTGCTATCGAAAATAGTCTTAACTTAACTTGCAAACTCTTAGGTTCTAAATTAATCTAATTTATGTGAAGGAAGCTTCAAACCAATTAATCTAATGTACAGTACGGGGAGAAAAATGCGAACTTCAGTGCAAAGGGAACATGCTCACTACTCGAACTTGGAACATACTCACTACCCGAACTTGAGTGCAATACCAACTAGTTTAACCCACATATGCTATTATGGTCTATTTTAAAGGCAAAAGTAATACATGGGAAAATCACCTGACATGTTTTTTTTTTTTGGGTTGTTGCCAAAGTTGGGAAATGAGAGGGGGAAAACTCACACACGGATACCATGGGAGCTTTTACCCAATACACTTGAAAGCACACCAAAGATCTAGGTCAATCCAACTAACACCACATTAGTAATCACATCACAAGTATACTTTGCAGTAAATAATTATGCTGAACAACAAAGTAAATGATAACAGTGATGTAATGAGATCTTCCAATAAAGTAGACCATAGGTTCCATCTCATTTTGCGTACACTTTTTAGCGGCACTATGAACTTCACAAGTTCATCTAAATTACAAGTTTTAGATCAAATGAGTGAAACAAAGTTTGACCGCTTCTACATTCCGAAAAATTATAAGCTAGAAAACATTGAAAGATGGATCATCAATCAACTCAGAATGATTGCGACGTGTAGATTTCTGACCCAGTGTAGATTTAGGGAAAGAAGACTACTCCAATTGTATAGTTGTATGGCCTAGCCACTATGACAAACGATAACGAACTGATACACAATAATGGAACAACAATTGCAAGAAAAGAAACAAAACCCTATGCTTTTGTAGAGTGCCAAGTTAAAACAACAGAAGAAAAAGAAGCTAGACTATCATCGTCTGTATAAGCGCTGTTTCTGAATACAGCATCATTTGCCTTTGTCTTCAATCAATGCTTTGTTGTCCACATAAGGATATTCAGGTGGGGCAGACCATAGACCAACCAGTATTACTAAGTGGAGGCAAAGAAGCAATGCCGATGAGTAAAGGCTTGAAGGATACACATTCCAGCAGAACTCAACCCCGATAAACAACATTACACTGCCCCAAACAACATTTAATCAACAAATGACCATTCTCAAAGTAAATCATCCAACAATCATTGCAAGCTATGTAGCTCATTATTCAAGGATAGAGCAGCCTACCGTAGTAATGTAGGAAAAGGTGTTTTCCACAACAGATAAGGTAAGCTATGGAAATACCTGCACTCAGACACATTATGATCTTTGAGCCCTATAAACAAAATGAATCCATATATGTAATAAACCACACGATATCATCCAGTGAAACTTACCAAGAGTAGAACTGATAATGCAATGATCGAGCACATAGGATGCCGATGAAATTCCCGACAAACATCGTTGTCACAATATCTGAAATCACCGTGCCCAAGTTAGTATCAGTTAAAAAGGACAAGTAGGAAGGCAAAAAGTTTATTACGGAGCCTGCAACTTACATTCTTTTCTAAGAACCTTGATGGATGAATGGCTATTGTAGGACTTCTTCAAAGAGAATGAACTTGTAAGAGCAAGTTTGAGTTTTATAGGATCAAGTCTAGAGTACAAAAATTTGAAAAGTCCACCTTCATGCCTGCACGTGACCATTACCACAACATATTCAGCAAAAAGACATAAATATGTGGCCATCTCTAAGTACACCACTTGTCAAGACAGTAGAGAGTTGCATGTTATTGTAGACAAGAGCCTAGCTTAGTTCCCACTTGTGAGTTGAGTGGTACAGCATAGGAGGTTGTGATACTCACATGTAGAAATATGTCAAGGGCAGAAGAAATGTTTTCTTCGTAATTTTAATTTTATAACTTCCCAACAAAACTTTTAGCTTGTGGATAAAAATAGGATGATCCTCACACCTTATGTCCACATTTTCCATGCCACTTCCCATTATGACTTATAAAGAAGAAGATGAGCACTTTTACTTACATGCACCATCTATAATGAGCAAAAGCTGTAAGTAAACCAAGGTGCGCAATCAGCAAAGAGATTGCAAATGCCTTCGAAACAAATATTGCCTCAGGAACGAACTTGAAATTGACAGACCTGAAAAATAGACTGCATGTTATTTTTCAACAAAAGAGTAGACGAAATAATGAAGAAAAGAAATTTCAAATGAATAGTAGACTGCATGTATTTCTAAATGTGCTAAAAAAAAATTAGAATGGAAAAGGTCCTCTTAAATATCTTTAATTATAAGGTCAAAGAATGTACCAGAAGTGGATAAAGACACGCCCAAGATTAAACGCTCTTGAGATGTATGCAAATGGATGAGACATGATGAAAGGTATTCCCAAAAGTATCTGCAGAACCATTCAGCAAGTAGCTGTCAACAAATGAACACCATAACTGGACTTGCTCTTGAAATGAGGATCTTGAAGTCTAGCTCACCTAAAAACGTTGGAATAAAACACAAACATTCAACTTCCGCATTATCAGAGTTGCTTACTCTGTGAATTCTAAAAATGAAAAAATAAACATAATAGAATGTAAATCAAGGCTGCAAGGCTGAATATAATGGAAACTTTTTTCACGCCTATGCAGGCATTAGTCTGTTGAAAACAAAAGGGAAGACATAAGCACCTGGACCAGTGCTGCACCAGATAAAGCTGATATCACTCCACCTATATTCATAGCCTGTAAAAGATGTGTTGCTATCTGAGAAATTTTAACAAATAACTCGAGCCAAATTTAAAGAAATATAGTTTTACACAAATTAATATTACCTTAAACATAAGGAGTAGTAGAGGTGGAGCATAGAGGAGCACATTCATCTTAACCGAAACAGCTCCACTTTGACAGATCACAAAAGGCAAAGTTAAACAATTATCATTTACCTTGACAAAAGTTCATCAAGGATGTAAGAATGCTACCTGAAAATGATCAGCCCTAGATGCCACCTTTGGTGAAGAAGTGAGACCAACGAAGCATGCAGGAGCATCACGGCCAAACAGTCATTAAAAAGACGGAGCACAAAAATAGAATGCATTCTTTTTGATAAGCAAAGCAAGCTCATAGCCCACCACGGAACCTGCACAACAATTAAAGAACATTGGAAAACAAAATCAGAGCTGAGACATATGGGACAATTACAGTTTGACACAAAGTTATCAGCTGAGTAAACAATCAGCAGTTATCCACAAAATCAGACAACATTTATTTGAAAACTGAAAAATGCACGTAAAATGAGTAATTCAATTTTGTCATACCACATCTGTCTTCCCATAGATGAATAATAGGATTCCCAAGTTTATAATGTACAAAACCCCGAACAAAATCTGCAAAATGAAATAGAATAGAAACCATGAGATTAAAAATTATGGGTAAACCATAAAAGAAAAACATCGATAATAAAATTCGTAATCCGAAATAGAATAGATTACCTGAGCTGGATAAACTTCGCCTCCTGTAACATACTGAATAGCAGAATAAAAGTATAGGAAACCAGCAGGATAGACCAGTGGCCCTGTGTCTCCTTTTAAGTTACTGTAATCTCTTTCTCCATCAAGAAACCCACTAACCTGTCAATTGACTATTGTTATTTTCTTGGCAGATTTCTAAGGAACCAAACAGAGAAGAGTAAAAAAAAAAGAGATTGAGGAAGATCACCCACTTGTGACATGTAAGCGTCCCAATCTATCTTCGTATCTGAAAACAAACACTTATGCTATGACCAATCATACATACATACATACATACATACATATGTGTATTTGGGTGCGTGAGGGACAAAAAATCTTACAAGGGACATATGCAATGATGAGGGCGACGAGGACCGCATCGCAGAGGAGCAAAGCGAAAGCGAAAGCTACCTTAGGGTTTTTGAATAGCTTGATATTTGAAGCCTTAGAACTCCGCTTCTGCGAGGGATTCACCCGCCTCGCCGATTTGACCGCCATGGTTGAATCGTCCTTGGACCTGGAGCTACTGGAGCTCGAGACTTCGGTCAGTGGTCATCAACGTGCAAAAGCCAAAAGAAGGCCTAACCGTCAGATTTGAATACTAAGCACGATCTGACCTTGCTGAGAATCGGACCAGTTATTGGTGAACAAAATCTCAGGCCCAATCAAACCAACAACACAAGAGTTCTGACTTGGGTGGCCCGAAAGTTAAATAAACCCAGAAGGTTAAGCCCAGTATAGCCCATTGTGGGGACTAGGATGTAGATTCACTAGTTTTTTTAATTTTTTTTTAATTTTATGGTGAGTGAAAATATTTTTTTTTTGGTTCAAATGGTGAGTGAAAATATGACCAACGAAAAAAGATGTGAGCTCGATATACATTTTTTGGTCTAAACCATGAGGTGGTCCTGGATGGGCCCCAATTATGGGTGGCACCTTTAAGCCTTAACCACAACCCAGACTAATCCCCACTCACACTGGGTCGGCCCATAAGGGATAAAGTGTTGGCCCAAGTGGGAGCTCGATATACATTGATTGTTACTCTTTCCATGATAGCTTAAGTTTTCGGTCTAGCAGTGATTTTCACATGTATGTCTTTTTTGTTTTTTTTGACAAAGTGATATTTTAAACTACTCTAACGTACAGGAAGAGAGATCGAACTCGAATGCAATGGGGCGTATTATACACTATTTTAACCAACTAATCTACCCCAAATTTGCGGTGTACGCATTATTTTGTCCTACACCGTGAATAATAGGATTTCACACATGAGAGGATGTCGATTTTATACATTATTGGAGCCCTTAAACTTTTGAATACTAGTGGTTGTTTAACTGTGCAAATCACAATTTTATTTTTACTTTTACTTAGCCAAGAATGCGAACGTGTTTGTTCCATGTACTCCAAATAGCGGGCTACGCTGTGGGGAGATTTGAGGTGGAGGAGAGAGAGAGTGAGTCAGTTGAGTTGAGTTGAGTTGTGTTGTGTTTTGGATGAATACGAGTTGGACAAGAGTCATCTTCCCTCGCAATCTTATCCCGTGTGTGAGTCACCGTGACAAACCGACATGGTGGTTTTGGTTCCAATTCTCTAATCCAAGCCACGTGGTGGTTGCACTCAGCTTCAACATCCACAGCAGCACACAGCAACTAGCCAAATGTAAAACACCAACCAAAACCATTGGAGCAATGCTGCTGCATGCCCGTGCTTGCTACCATATCAACAATCTCCCTCACCCACGTGTATGTATTCCACCAGCCATCCACTACTTGCCTCCTCCTCCGCCCACCTGTCTCTCCATTTTCCTACTTTCTCAAACTAATTTAGCCCCTTAAACTCGCTCTCCTCTATATTACCCCCACCTGAAATTCCTCCAACAGAAACCATACACAGAACAAACACACACATACTCTCCCTCTCTCTCTCTCTCTCTCTCTCTCTCAAATATGGATTCCAAGAACCTCAACCAACGCAGAACAGACGATCCCGACACCGCTGCCACCGCCACCACCATGAACAAGAGCAACTACAAAAGCAAAAAGGATATGAGAATGGACATGGCCAAACGCGGCCTTAGGTCATTGGCCATGGCGGTTGCAATCCCTGTCTCTCTCAACCTGCTTGCTATTTACTTGGGCTCCACCGACAACTACCCCACCGGCTCCTCCAAGCCCTTCTGGTTCCCGCCCTTGTGGGCCCTGCGCTTCATTTGCATGGCTTCCAGTTTCTTGATGGGTCTCTCGGCTTGGCTTGTGTGGGCTGACGGTGGCTTCCACAAGAATCCCACGGCTCTGCCTCTTTATCTGGCCCAGCTAGGATTGAATTTGATTTGGGATCCGATTGTGTTCGGGGCAGGAGCGCCTTGGGTCGGGTTGCTGGTGTCCATGGGGATGTTTGGGACTATGGTTGCCTGTACTCGGGTGTTCAAGAATATCAATCCAGTTGCAGGTGATCTGATGAAGCCCACTTTGGCATGGGTTGCCTTTTTGGCCATTGTAAATCTTAAGCTCGTGTTCCATTGAAATTTTCATGTACAAAGCTTTAGTATCTTGACACATACAGTGTTGTTGTGTAAACATTTGTCAATATGATGATTATGAGCTTAATGTGTACCTTTCTTCTAGACTTAGGCCCGTTTGGGATTGTTTTCTCCACCAGAAATCTTTAAAATCACAACACATATATACTTTGCAGTAATTAATTATACAAAACAACAAAGTAAATTATAATAGTGATGTAATGAGATCTTCTGATAAGATAGACCATAGGGTCCATCTCATTTTGCATACACTTTTAATGGCTCTATGAACTTCACCAGTTCATCAAAATTGCAAAATTGAGATCAAATCATTATGCAATAAGCTTCTTGCTCAATCCTACAGGAAAGGCAACCTTGTAAGTCCATCCAAGCTGAAACTGACACTAAAAATTAGACACCAATGCTAAGTTACTCCCAGAAAGGATTCATCTTGGCCACTGGAATCTTGGATAATCTGCTTCCCTCAGCATCATTTCCAAATTGGCTCCATTTGCAAATCACAGAGATTAGAGAGTCACAGTGAAACCTACCAATACTAAGTGCTTTCCCAGTGCAATCTGATCCTCAATTTCAATCCAGCAGACGCATTTTCACCCACAAATGTGACAGAGGTGCTACATAGGAACCAGGTGTCCTCCACATTGATCGAAGTTCCAAGTCCTACCACTAACGTATTTGCTGACCAAAAGGAATTGGAAAAAAGTAAATATTCTGCTGGTTATTAATGACCTACTCAACTTGGCAAAGCTTCCTCAGGGTTATGGAGATTCTCCTCTTTTGATTTAGTTCCTCCCCTTCCCACTTCTGAAATCCAGGCATGCGGTTAATCTCGTGCTTCCAAAGGTACCTTGCTTCTCCTGACATAAAAATTAGGGATCCCGGGGTAAGATAAACAGGAATCTTGGCCAGAGGCGGATCCTTTTCACCATCCATTAAAAAGCCCCTGCTTGTTCCATCAACTGGACTGAAATGCATCACGCATGATGACTCCAGGGAGAGAATGGCAATTCCATCTTCAAATCGCATAAGGTCAATGTGTGCACAGATCCCCTGCACAAAAATGCCGGGAAGAGGGGTGATGTTCATTATGAAACAGTATATCAAATGCACATAGTTGGTGGTAAAACAAATGGTTGAAACTTTAATTATTTTGGAGAATACAGTATTATGAAGACACAAAGCAATGTTTACTTCAATATTTTAGATAGAAATCAACATCTGGGGCTAAAAAAAGAAATTTATCATGCCATAAATCTCATACCTCACCTGGTTGGTAAGAATTTAGAATTAGTTGGTCGAAGAGTGGCTCTCTGCAGAAAAGAGTTGATGGAAATGAACATGCATTCTCGTTCACGTTATCAGTATTTCCCAATACTATAGGTTCAAGAACAAAGTCACTCGCAAGTAGAACCTTGCGAATAGAATGTGAAAGCTCAGCTGCCCATGATGGAAGGTCTCCAAATCTCATAGCCTACAGGGAAAGGAAATTCGTTCAGTTGGCTAGTGGGATGGATGATATTCAGTTGGCTTATGCATGCATCACTCGTTCTCTTCAATACAGGTGATCAGCAAATTTGACAACCAAACTAGTATCAGCAAATCCATACCAAAAACAGAGGACAAAGCTTATATTCCTTGTCATCTATCTCAACTTTTTATTTGATTAAGCAGTTAGCATACATTTCATATACAGTTTGCCAAATGGGGTGGTAATTGAAATGCTTTTCATGTACAGGCTAACCAGATTTCGCATATCAAAATCCCATCTTCCCCATTTAATTTTATGCATTTCAATAAAGAAATGCACCATGCCAATCCATAATTTGCATCCTAATATGTGTATGCATATGGGATTATGCGCACCTGATTGTGAGAGGCTTGAGTGAACCATCCTTCTTCTGCAACCACAAGTTAATAAAAGCCACTACATATGAGATTATTGCAGACAACACCAACAAGCATACATATTTAGTTCACACCCAAGCTACTTTACTTCACTAAACAAGTTAAACGAATCTTGAAAATTGAAAAGAGACTACGAGTGAGAAGAAGACGCACCGTTTTGGATTGTGGAGAGCAAGGAAGACTGGCGTTGAGGAGGGAGGAAGTCTCTGCACAACCACAACCCTTTGATTTCTTTGATTGGTTCCCAGCAATGGCTTGGGTCAGATCCATCTCCCAATTCCAAGTCCTCGCCGTCCGATGAGTCGCCGAACACTTGCCTCAGAATTTCCTCGTTGGTGGCATCCATTTCCTCCTCGTAATTTTGAGCAGGTAAAAGCCTAAAAACACCCAACCCCTCGCTTTAATAACAAAATGTCATTTTTTATCTCCGTAATTTACCAGTTTAATCACTTTGAAATTACCATAATTGAAAAACCACATAAATAAATATAAAAAATTGAAAAATCCAACAGAAGCAAAAATGACATTTTGCACCGTTGATCTTGACGACCGGTTTGTAAAAGAACAGCTCGTACGGTACGCAGCGTAGCGCAGTATCCTCAGCCTCGTCGTAGGTGATTACTGATTGGATGAATCAAACAGAAGCCTCGGCGATCGTGCCACGCCAAGTGGATTGCATTTGCATAGACTTTCGTGCCATGCACAGAACAGTTCACCCAGCACGTCGACACGTACCCGTTGCAGTGTCATCCTTAGATGTCCACGTGTCACCATCCTGTACGACGACCCCATGCTGCCCTCGCTTCATCTGAGCCGTCCATATATTCCTACCAAGTACCAACAGAGGAAGCCTTCCCCGGGAAATCCTCCCGTTGACACATTTGATCGTATCCACGGATTCCAGAAGCGCCACGTGGAAAAAATATCTCATCGTGACCGTAGATTTTCTTGGAGATTGTCGCCCAAGTTGGGCTCCCTATAAAGACGGAATAGTTGCAACGCTTCCTTTCGTCTTCCTCGTTTCAATTCAAAGAGTAATTCAGAAGGTTTTCTCTTGAAAAGGCATCAAAATTTTATATACAGAGCGAAATGGCGGATTCAGAAGCTAAGCAGCCAACAGAAACGGTAAACACTCTCTCTTCGTCTTTTGTATTTTCTTGTGTATGAGCTTCGTTCTGCTTGGTTTCAAAACGCTCCATTTTCCACTGAAAATCGATCAAGAAGTTGATTTTGTGTTTCGTTTTTTTAATACCGTATGTGGGATCTTGAACGAAGGTACAAGTGAATGAGAAAAGTTTCAAGTATATGGAGTTTGTTCAAGTGGCGGCGATTTACGTCGTGGTGTGCTTCTCGAGCCTCTACGAGTATGCAAAGGAGAACTCCGGTCCACTTAAACCGGGGGTTCAGACCGTGGAAGGCACCGTCAAAACCGTAATTGGACCGGTCTACGAGAAGTTCCACGACCTTCCCTTCCAGCTGCTCAAATTTGTCGATCGCAAGGTCAGTCTAATCTAGAAACGAAACCCTAGATTTTGCCGCCTGTTCATTTCTTGATCGTGATCACGTGCTTTGCAGGTGGACGAGTCCTTGGGCGAGTTGGACCGTCACGTGCCCTGTCTTGTGAAGCAGGCGTCGAGCCAAGCCCTATCGGTGGCTCAGAAGGCTCCGGAGGTGGCTCGAACTGTGGCTTCGGAAGTCCAGCGAGCTGGCTTGGTGGACACGGCTAGGAACCTCACGGTGAGCGTGTACGCTAAATACGAGCCGGTGGCTGAGCGGTATGCGGTGTCGGCTTGGCGCTCACTGAATGGCCTCCCGCTGTTTCCCCAAGTGACTCAGATAATGGTCCCTACGGTGGCTCACTGGTCGGCAAAGTACAATCAGGCGGTTGGTTACACGGCCGACAGAGGCTACTCCGTGGCGGCGTATCTGCCGTTGATTCCGACGGAGAGGATTGCCAAAGTGTTTGATGAAGCCGAAAATGGCCCTGCCGTTTCGACTAGTGGTGGAGCTGTTGCCATGGAGCAGTGACAACCGTTGATTTGGGTGTTCTTACGGGTTTACCCGTTTTCCTTGGTCTTGAATTGTAATTCAAGTGGTAACACTGTATGGGCCGCAAGAAAATTTTGGTTGGGTTTCGTTTAGCATAAATTTTGTTTTAGTTTTAGTTTTATATTTATTTTAACCGCGTTCTTTAACTAATAAATTTGGTTGAACTTAAGTTTAAGTGATTGAAAGCAGTTATCATAGAAAATAAATTTTGTTGAATTCTTCATTATTTATCTTTCTTGGAAAATTAACATAACATGCCATTCATTTCTTTTCCCTAAGCTGTAAAATGAATTTGTCGGCAGAAAAAGGATTCTTCATACCGATCTAATACAAGCAGTTCCAATCCAAGTTGTATTAAGCAGCAGAAATAATTTGAAATTCATATATAAGTTAACCCAACTGCAATTTACTTCCAGGAAAGAAACAACGAAATTCAAAACTTCTCTTCATGTTGAAATCACATAATCCTCGATCAGATTCATAACAGCAACATTTTATTGAACAAGTGAAACAATGGTAAAACTAAATTCCCTTCCCTCTAGGTGGTTCCATCTCATTTTTTAAACAATTCATCGCGCAATCTAGACTTCATCTGAAAGTGATAGCAAACTAGAGATCAAAACAAATTTAAGCAACATTCAACAAGATCATAACATTGACCTCATAAAAATAAAAACATCATCTAATGGAAGCATATGATGAGTAAATAAAACATAATCTAGTAGATTGAGTAATTCTCACTGGCTCTTGGCCAGATGGTGTTGCAGATGGCCCTAACAATCGGAAGAACGGCCACAAGCGCGATTTGAAGTTGTTCAGAGCTGCTTGTTCTAACAGAAATCTGTCCACTGAGCTTGTTGTTCACTCCTGCACGAACAGTCATCTTGTAGTTTCGCCCAAGGGAAAACTGGGACACAAGATTTACCATCAAGGCCAAGTCACCCCTAAACTTCACTAGAGACAGACCAACTGAGGATTGATCTTGGCCAATTGGATAATCTGCTTCCCTCAGCCGCACCTCCAAATTCGCTCCATGTACCGATTCGCCCTGCGATCGGACAGTCCCAGCAGTACCAACCAATATCACACGCTTGCCAAGTGCAATCTGATCCTCAACTTTGAGTCCAGTGGAGACACTTTCACCTAAAAATGTCACAGCTACTCCGGCACCTGTCTTGTTCCTCTTGAAAATTTTGAATTTGGTGTCTCCTCTGACAATGTATGCAAGTTGCTTTCCAATGTTTTGAATGTCAAAGCCTGCCATACTTGATCCGTTCTCCCCATGCTTAGCAGCAACTGAGGAATCCAAATGCATAGTGAAATCTTTCTTATCCTTAGTAAGCTGAACAGTAACAGCTGCTGGAAAAGAATTAGCAATGGCTAGACTTTGTTCAAGGTTGACACCATCATACCCACAGTCGTGGTCCCACCCTTGGGGATCCAGTACTGGCCTTGCCGAGAACTGAGAAGTTGGCTCCAACAAGCGGTACCTGTAAGCTGGATTTTCACTATCAAAAGAAGGTGGCAGAACCATATCAGGTAAAGGTACTGGAACAGCTGCTGGACCCCCATTTTCTGGATCTTCTTCACCCAGATAACCATAATCATCTGCACTAACCTTACCCTTCTTCTTCATTTCTTTCATTCTTCTCAACTCTTCTCTCCACATCTTTTTCTGGAGGAGCTTAACCCTATAATCGTACTCCTCAGTGTATGCCTTCCTCTGCTCTTTGCTAAGCTTAGCAATCTGAGCTTTCTTGAGAGGCTTGAATGATGGAAGCTGATCATACTCATCCTCTTCTTCCTCTTGATCAGAATCGGACAAGTCATCCAAGTCAATGTCTGAATCAGCATTCTCTTGATCAGCAGACAGCTTTGGATGGGGGCGAGGCTGCAACAGCCAATTCAACAAGTATGGAAGAGGAGGTGAACGGGAACGGAAACCAAAGAGCTTACGGTTATCAAATGATTCCTGAGGTTTTGAGAGATTAGTTGCCTCAGATAAAATCTTCATAGAGTAGCTTAAAAGCAATAGCTGGGGTCTCCAACTTTGCCCATTAGGGAGCACTTTCTGACCATCTCTATTCTTCCGACAAGAAGGGTGGTTCTCTACAAGACATATTGGACTCATCATACTTGGACTCATAAACCTTAGATCACCAACAGCTTGTCCAATGGTCTGCTGGAGGATCTGAGACCGCTGAGCAACAAACAACTCATAATTCAGAGGGGAACCTGATGGTCCATCAGGAGGAGCAGAAGCGCCATGGGTTAGAGTGACTATGGTACTTCTCCAAATTGAAGGACCAAAGGCACTAGTAATTGATCTCAATAATGGCACATCATTGAGATCCCTACTTTGGGTATCCAACCGATCCACATAGAGGACAATATCCGGGGGGCATTTTTTCGTGAACTTCTGTACAAAGGATAAGATTTTACGATTTACATTCTGTTCCATTGCAGCAGATTTAAGACCTGGTGTATCAAAAACCCTAATCTTGACTCCATCGACCACTCCAACAATTTCTTTGACAGTAGTTGTTGCAGGTCCAAATGCATAAATTGGGGTCTTTTCTTCACCAAAAATTGAATTTATAGTAGCACTCTTCCCAACACCCGTTTTCCCAAGAACCAGTATGTTCAAGGAGAAGTTCAAATCATCTTTTCCCTCTGCTTCAAGCTGGAGAGCTGTCATCTTCGCAGCATCAGGGCTAAATTCTCGACTGTTTTGCCTCCCTGAAAGAAGAGCTAGGCGGTATAGAACCTGCCTAGCTACTGAATCTTCTGTAGAAACACCTAATCTCTGAACAAGCCTCAAGAATTGAACCCTTATCTGTTGAAACTTTTCCAGTTTCGCTTTCTCTTCATCACTCAAGTTGTTCTCAGAATCTCCCCCAACTGTGACATTTGAAGATGTAAAGAGATTAGAATTGTTTGGTCGTGAAGCAGGTTTCAAAGAGCGGATTGAAGATCCTAAACCAGCAGGACGCTCAATGGAGAAAAGCCGGGATCCATCTGGGGTGGTAATTGTAACATTGCCACCATCTGAGGGAGCAGCTGTTGATGCTTTCAGAAGAGCTGCCAGTGAAGCAGCATCAAATAACTCTTTTCCACCCCCTTCCTCGTCAGTGTCCACTTCTTCATCCGAGTCTGTGACAATCTGGCCATCAATTCTCTGTGAATGATCATGATAACCAGAACCAGAACCTGAGTAAGAACCAGAACCTGATCCTCTTTCCAATTCTTCCAAGAATTGTTTAGCAGCTTCAGAGCTTCCAAAGATCATACCTTCGTTGTTACCATCTGCTATTGAACCTTCATTCTCCCCTTCATCATCTTGGAGATCCTTATCATCATCATCATCATCATCATCTTGAAGATCCTTATCATCATCTTCGGTTTCTACCTTTATCTCTCGGTCCAAAATGGAATTTGCATTCACCGATTCATTGCCACCTTCATCCGGGAAATGCTTCTTCTGAACTTCCTCTTCTAGCTTTATTTCTTGGTTAATGGAACTCGGTTCCACAAACTCAGGGGCCAGAGATTTTACAGAGACTGCGGCTTCCAATTCATCCACTTGATCATGTACACCAAAATTAGAATTATCTGGTTTTGCCTCATCCGCCGGTTCATGTTGTGCTAAATCAGAAACACAGTTCACAGTTTGGGTTTCAGCTCCATCCCCTACAAAAGGTTCGTCACCTGACACCACTTCTACTTCATCAGTACCTAGCTCTGTCGTGAGCCCTTTCTGTCTGGTTTCAGAATCAGATTTTAGTTCATCTTCTCTTTCTGGCCTCTTCTCGAAACCAACTTCATCAGCACCAGCAACAACATCTTTCTGCCCATGAACTTCCACATTCCCAGACTCAGCAACTGCCACTCTGTCAGACTCGGAATCCATAGCCACCAACTTTGAGTCATTTGGTTCGTCAGTTTCATGGCTAATTTTATCAAATCCATTATCCAAACTCACACCTTCGACTGGAACCTCCATGCCTTTCATTTCAGATTCCTCAATTGTCTCTACATCGCCAACGACAGCTGCCCCTGTCTGTGACAAGTTCACTTGTACAGCTTGCTCAATTGAGTCACCTTCACTGGTAAATTCCACACCATCCTTTTCAGCCAACTTATCATCAGCTAGTTCTACAATCAAAGAGTTCTCTTTCTCATCAACACCACCCAAAACTGTACTGTCTTCTTCAACCACTCCACCATTCTCTTTACTCTCTATTACAACTTCTGATGTGCCATTGAGTACATCGCCTTCCTTAGACTCTACAGCCTTCTTATTTTCTATTTCAGTCACCTCCAATTGCGTCTCCGGCACCGAACTTCCCTCAACCACAGAGCCTACACCCTCAACAAATTTCGAATTCTCAAACTCCTTATCTACTTCACCGCCTACCAAGGCATCAACAACATGCCCTTGGCCACCACTTACACCATTTTCTTTCAACAATTCACCAAAATTTGCATTCTTGCCCAAACTAGTATCCACCAAAATCTCACCGTTCGTTCCCAAGTTCTCCACAGAACTCTCACCCCCAACAGTCTTCAAATCCCTATCAGTAACAAAAGACTCCCTGACCACATCCTCAGCCCCCAAAACATCATATTTCGAATCCCCAGCATCATCCTCGCCATCATCATCATCCACCGAGACCTTGGCAATCGGCCTCTGGCTACTGGGATAGAAAAATTCCGAAGAATTGATAAACTTGACTGGGGAATCTTCTTCCCCTGCAATAGCTTTAACTACGGTTTCTTCATCTAAGCCTCTCACAAATGCCCTCTCGGAATCAAAATCCTCTTCCCCACTCACAAACCCCTCAGTCTCAGACCCACCATCACTACCATCACCACGCCCACCACTAAATTTCTCGTCATTATCTGTTTTCGAAACATGGGTTTTTGGTAAATCATCAATATCAGAATACTGTGAGGGAGAAGAAACGGAGGTTGGAGAGGAGAGGGAAGAACCTGATGAGTTTGTGAGGTGCTGAACCTCTTCTGAAGCAGAAAGCTTGAAGGCGTCCATGGAGGCTGTGACTGAGAGAAGAGAAAGAAAAGGGGTTTTGGGTTTGGTTTCGCTGCACTCTCAAGAGTGACGAAACGAGTGTTTGTTTCGGGATTGGGTTGTGAGGAAGAGTGAATGGAAGGGAGGGGAAAGGAAGGGACGGATAGTGGGGAGATAAGGTTTTAGAGTTGGGAAGGATACGGCCCCTCAGGTTGGGTTGGGTTGGCTTTTCCCAACTTCTTTGTTTCTTGTAGGGATGGTCTGGGCTGGGAGTTCCATTCGATGTTCATTCCCCTGCTAAAATTACGAAATAGTCCTTTCTCTAGATTTTTCTTTTTCCTTTCTTGTTTTTTTTTTTTTGCCAGATCTTTTTCCTTTCTTGTTACATCTTCCTTTTATTAGTTGCCAACTAATGAGAATTTTAAACCTAATTTTTCTGCCTTTCAAAATTGTAATAGTCTTGATGAGAAAGTATTGTATGGTAGTGTAGTATGAATATGTTGTATAACTCGTTCATGTGTTATATTATGAGTGGATGACGGAGTTGATATTTCTCATATTTAGAGTATGATATTAATAAGTATCCACTTATTATATAACACGCGACTGAATTATGTCATTTGGTCATACTACAATACCACACAACCAATATCGGATTTGAATGTCTATATTTCTAAATAGACTAAAAATGTTGAAAAATGATTAATTTATATTTACTACAATAAAAAAATTGTATGTAGTAATTCAGACTTGTTTAGCAATTTTTTTTTATAATGATTAAAAGCATTTTATGAGTACGAGGCTTGTTTGTGAGTGATTACGGATAGGCCAAAAAACACTTCTATAGAGAATCATTTCTCTATATAATCACTATAAGGTTGTGATTCATGGAAAATGAGCCTTGGGGATGGGAAATCAATTGATTTCCCATATTTGGTAAGTTCATGCATGAGAAATGATTGTCTGGCACATGGGATATAAGAGAAATTTAACCCTCCTCCCATAAAAAAAAACCTTTGGGAAACAAGGTCATCATTGACTGCTGATTTTTCATGACCATTTTGTCCCCATTAACAATTTAGAATATAAATATAACATTAAATGCATTCTTTTTTTTATTTGATTTCATATGAGTATAATTAGAAAATTAAACAAACTTTGTTTTACATTCATACGCAAACCAAACATAGGAAAGGAAATAAAGTGGTATTTCATGGTTACTTTCCCAAACAATACCAAACATGGAAAAGTAATTTTCCATTTGCTCCCTCTCAATCAAACGGGGCCTAAGTGGTTATAAGTAATTTTATGGAGAAGCATATGAGATGTGCTTCTGCCCAAAATCACTTAAAGTGATTGTCGAGAAATAAATGCAGGGCTTGTTTGGGAGTATTCTTGAAGGGCCAAAAACTCTTTCTGATAACTAAAAGCTCTTCTAACAACGTTTGACAGAAAAGTTTAGAAGTGCTTACGGGTCATAGAAACGCTTCGTGGAGAAACACCTGCTATGTGTTTCTTTAGGAAGCACTCCAAAGTGCTTTTCCATGAAGCATTTCAATTTTTTATGAAATTTTATAATAAAAGCGCTTTTGTTAGAAAAGCTTATGAGCAGAACTATTTCCTAGAGAAGCAGTCCCAAACGAGCCCAGAAAGTGATTCTTCCCAAAAGTGATTATGGTATATCCAAAATCACTCACAAACGAGCCCTAGGAGTACTTCTGACTAACAAAAAGACTCATGTCAATAACCATTTAAATTAGTGATTTATGTTAATTGCGTAAACCCTCTTCCATTGGTGGTGGTATTTCAACCCAAATATTATATTTGTCATGTTTAATAAAATGATTTTCGCACAAATAAAAATAAAGAAGGAAAAAAGTTGAAATTATCTTAAGATCAAACAGCCAAAAGAAAACAAGTAATTGTCAGGATTAGTGTTTTCCTTGTATCTGTCAATACTAGTTGGACTGCTCATTGTTTGTTTGCATTTGAAGGATAACGTTGTGGAATGAGGATTGGGTTGTTGTAGAGTCTGTTGGTTGTCTACGTTTTGTTGTTTTCTGGTCACTACGTGTTTCCGTTTGCTCCCTCTCATTCCTCATCGCCTCATCATCTACAATGGATGGCCCAAACTCTGTTAGCCTCCTCTCGGTTTACACATAATTCCACCTTCCGCACTCATCCAATGCTTAATTTCTACACCCAAGGATCATCCATCCTGCCAAACGTACAAACAAATATGTTTAGAGAAAGCCCTCTTCTTCTTTTTTTTCATACCTTAAAAAAATAAAAAAAATAAAGAATAACTTTAAGATACGGGCCATGACCAACAAAATTTGGTGCTGGCAAAAATTGGGTTGAGCATCAAATTGGTAGCCCACATGGGTTGAGTATGTACTGTACTGAAATAAGTAGGCTCAGCTAGGCCTTGATGGCCCTTTCACTGGCCTAAATTCTAATCTCATGAACCCAACCTCGCTTCCCAGAAAGAAACCAAATTTTTATTTTTCATTTTTGGCAAAAAATGGCAGGTTATTTGTTAATTGCGTTATGTTTATATAGTTTTCTATATTATGATAGTCTGATTATGGAAAGGATATGTTGATAATATGTCGATATCATTGCCGTCCCAAACAATAACGTTCGACTATATTATTGGTATAATGTCAATGCGTGTTTTTTCATTACACATTACAAACTTTTTCCCCATGTATTCATTTATCTAGCAAGTACAGTTTCGTAGTTGTGACATAAGATTTCTACAAGGCATCTACAAGTTTGCCCAAAACGAGTAAATAACATTGGCTATGTCCCTTTGTGGCAGCACCTGGAGCAGTAAGAAAATGGATATAATTTGAGGTGGCAGATGAGAATGATAATGGGGTTTTGCCAATGATTAGGTTAATAAAAACAAAAACCTATGCATGATTGAGTCTGCGTGATTCCTTCCTTGCCCACTTTTCGAAGGTGCATGTGATTGATATTTTTCAAAGTCCAATAAACATACTTTATATTTTCAATTAAATTAATCCACTCCCTAAACCTTAACCTTTTCGAGTGGTGGGCAGCCAATTGACTCGCCAATACATTATACAAAACTAAATAAATAAATAAGTACTCGATCAACCTTGGATTTGATAAGTAAAATCTACCAAAATAATTAAATGGAATAATCAACTCCTAATCCCATCAATATTTATAAAATATATAGATATATACCGAAATTTCAGCAACTTACAAAACAAAGGTACCAAAATATGAACTTACAAATTAAAGTGCATATTTTAATAGAGATTCATAGTCATGACTTTAAATTATTGCGGACGAGTCCGCATATTCTTCTGTTTACAGCCTTCCAGTAGTATGAAAAGAAGGCAAGTGGGTCAGAAAGCAAGTTGCATATTTTAGTTGTCATCAAAATGTAAAATTTAGTCTTGAAATTTCAAATTTGAAAATTAGGATATGTGAAATTAGAGAAGGTGACCAAAAAGAAGGCCAACATTTTCGAGTTTAGTACATAAGTTTTGAGCATGACCGTGTTTGTTTTACAGGTTATTGGCATAGTTCATGCATCCGTGGATAATTGATGAAGTTGATCGTGCAAATTGCAATCATTTGGTTTTGGAGTGGGATGTTGTGTGTGGCTAGTTAGTTGCATAACTCATCACTTGGGAATTTTTAAGGTACGACCTAATAAATTGGTGTGGTTTGGGGCACTGGTTAGCTGAACTTGAACCCAAGCCATCCTCTTGTCGACCTAAATTGCAGAAACTTACTAGGCTGAATGTGCATCACAAAAACGACAATGAAACTTGTTAGGTTCACTATCTTAACAAATATTATGGAAATTAATTAAAGATAAAGTTATATTTATAATTTAGACTAATCCACTTCGCTCAAATTCAAATGTCTAAATCAATATTTACAAGGTAAGTAAATATGACATGATTGTACATTTGTTTGATACTTTTTTAATTTGACTTGGGTAATAATCAAAATGGGGAAGAGTTTTGTTTTTTTTTTTTTTTGGGGTGCAGAGTATACCTAGAAGGGGTTAATAAAGGGAAAAGAATGAAGAAGTTGCCGCAGTAAATAGTAATTTAACTTCTTCTTTTTTTATTAGTGTAATTTCACTTATTAGTAAAAAGAAAATAGTAATTAGCACAAAAAAAAAAAAATTTCTTATCCTTTTGCCGAAGTTCACATGGAAACTTCATCAAATCAAAATCCTCAAATTTCAGAATGAAATATCTATGAAACGTTCGGAAGTGAGTACGTAAAACTGTGAAACTCTCTCCAACTAGTTTAGAGCTTCCAAATACAAACTTAAATTCCAATAAAATTCAATAATTTTGAACCCAAAACTAAAAGAAGGCCCTTCCTACTTCCTCCACCGCTTCATAACCTTCCCCCATTTGTCCTCTCTCTCTCTCTCTCTCAAACCAAACCATATTAAGAGAGGGGGAATGAAATAAACAAATAAAAAGCATACACCAACACCAATTTTTTTCTTATAACTGATATCCTTCAATCAATCATTCATTCACACCCTTCTCCTTCTCTGTTTCTCTCTGCACCAACACCTTGTTTGGATCAGAGACGAAGACACAGCTCGAACTTGAGCATCAACATGGTTGAAACCAGACGCAGCTCTTCTTCCAAACGTGCCCTATCTGCCTCCCCTCCTCCCAACCCCAAACGTTCCAAGGTATCTTCTTTCAATTCATTTTTAGGGCTCTAACTGAATCTCTGTGTATGTATATATGGGTTTTGTCTGTGTGTACGCGAATTCTCTTGCATGTACCATTTTTTGTTCCAAGATTTGTTTTTTCATTTTGGGTTTCCAATGCTTGATCGGTTTTCGGTGAAACCCTAGGCGTCTGACGCTTCGTCGTCCAACAACGGAGTTAGGAGCGGGCCGCCGGCGGAGCCCTTGGGTCCGATAAAGGAATCTGGGTCCCAACCTCCAGAAATTGAGCTCCGATCCTCTGATCCGCCAAGCACTGATTCGTTGAAGGCTGTTAACGGCTCTGATGCCACCGTTTTCGAGAGATCTCCCGATGTCGTGGCCGAAGGCGAGGCCTTGGTTTCGCCGCAGCCCTTGGGTACAAATCTTGCTCTTTCCTTGCATGCTTGTTTGTATATGGCTTTCGATTGCATGAAGGTTTAGGGTTTGAATTTTTGTTTGTGCTGGGGTTTTGGGTTTCATTTTTTATTTGGGTTGTTGGGGTTTTCAGGGGAGACTGCAGTCCGTGCGGGGTTGAAGCGGGCTAAGAAGCTTCCAAAGAAGACTACAAAATCAAATTCGAAATCAGCTTGGGGAATGCTTATTTCCCAGTGCTCTAAGGTGGGATTTGTTGCTTACTTTCTCCCTCCTGTCTTTTGTTATCCGTTGATTTCTTAGGAAAGATCCAAAGCAAAATTTGTAGGTTGTTGTAATTATACAAGGCCATATAATACACAAACTTTCATTCTGTTATTCTTGATACTCTTTGTTTGGCTAAAAGGGATGAATTTATCACATTGTGATATCTAAACAATGATAACACACAATAAAGCTGGCTTTTCAGGAATTTTTTTCCCAGTAATTCGACAGAGATGCTGGTTCTTATTATTTTGTTATGAATTTTATTACACCTCACAGGTCATTTCTATTTAGCATGTTTGGTTTTGTTAAATGCAAACCAGTTGCATGCAATCATATAATTTTTGCATTAACATGACACAGAGTAGCTGGGCGGATGAGGTTTATCTAAACGCCTACACAAGAGTGGTGAAATGGTGAAGGGCAAAGCTGGCGTGGATTAAATGTGTTATGTTCCATATACACATCTTCCACCTCCCTCCCACCACCCTCCCACCACCCTCCCTCACCCTTCTTCATCCCTCATTTCTTCCGTATATTTCCTCTCTCTCTAACAAAAAGATAAAATCTAAAAACAAAGATTGACAATGTTGCCATAAGAGAGAAGCAATGTTTTCTCCAAATGTATGATTGTACTACTTATTATTTTCCCCAGAATCGAAGAACTTGCTTTTTTATTTATTTATGAAGGTTATGTAAAATTTAACTGCCAAAGAAGTTTCTGTTTGCTTTCGTTCATTTTGTGCTACTAATGTTATCAAGTAGCAAGCTGTTGATTTTTATTTATTTATTTTGATTTTAATAAGAATGCTTCCTACTTGGTCAAGATGTTCTTTTTTTATTTTGAACTAATTTTACGTTTGTTTCTAATTGCTTTGCCAGAACCCGCACCTGTTCATTTGTGATACTGTTTTCACTGTCGGTCAAAGTCGTGATTGCAATTTATGTCTTAAAGACCCATCCATTAGTACTACCTTGTGTAAACTGAAGCATGTTAAGGTATTGTCTTCCATATAGCTTCTACTAAATTCTGACTGGTTATAATAGTGAGTATGCTAGGTTTGTGAAAAATTAACTGTTGGCTGATATTATTTTCCTTTTTCTTCAAATATTTTGAATTTGCATAGCGTGAAGGTTCATCCATTGCAGAATTAGAAATTACAGGGGGTAAAGGTGATGTTCAAGTAAATGAGAAGATTTATCAAAAAGATTCGAAGGTGGTTCTTAGTGGAGGGGATGAGGTTGTATTCAGTTTGTCTGGAAAACATGCTTATGTATCCTTTTTGCTGCAGTACAGCCTAGAGTAATCATTATGACATATATAATGTTGTGTTTTGGTGTTAATCCCTTCCCCGAACCCCCGCTCTTCTTTTGCAGTTTCTTATTGTATGTTGTATTTTTCAATCTAATGCCACCTCTTATTATGTTCAATTGGTTCCTTGACGTGGAATAAGATTTTCCAACAGCTGACCAATGATAATAATATAGCTGCTCAGGGCATTCCTTCAATTAGCATTTTAGAAACTCAGAGTACTCCAGTTAATGGGATACATATTGAGGCAAGATCAGGGGACCCCTCTGCTGTTGATGGGGCATCAATATTAGCGTCGATGTCAAATGGGCCAAATGACTTGTCGCCCCTTCCAGAACCTGCTAAAGCTGGTGACAATCTGCAACAAGATGCAGAGATGCCTTCTCTTGCTTCTGGCTGTGGAGGGTCAGATGATCGTACCGCAGACATTGAGATGAAGGATACAACTAACACTAATGATCAAGTTTCAGGTGATAAAGATATTGTTCAGTACCCTGACACTGCCGATGAAAACCCCAATGTTGATAGCCTTGCATTGGATATGGATACTGAAACTGGAAAAGTCCCTGGGGAAGCTTATCAACTAAGACCACTTTTCCGAATGTTTGGCGGTTCTTCTAGTACAAACTTTGACTTAAGTGGCAGCATTTCCAAGATACTTGATGAGCAAAGGGAAATCAGAGAACTTCTCCACGATTTTGATCCTCCAATTTTGATATCAACTAGGCGACAAGCATTTAAAGAGAAACTACAACAAGGAATTCTAAATCCTGATGATATTGAAGTCTCATTTGAAAGTTTCCCGTATTACCTAAGGTGCATCATTTGCTTTTTCCTTGTTGATTATGTCATGATATGATACTGAAGTAACTTCCCTAATTGCACGTGATTTGTTTCAACTATCTTTCCTTTTATTTTCCTTTCATATATAGAAAGACCTTATCCATTATCTGTGCTCCCTATTCTATGTTGGACTGATTGATAATTTCCTGTACTCACAGCTCTACTCGTTTTGTATAATGATTTTTGTACTTATTTCATTTTGCATTTTAACAGTGATACTACAAAGATTGTTTTGATTGCTTCCACCCACATTCATTTGAAGTGTAGTGAGTTTTCAAAGTATACCTCATTACTCTCTACCGCAAGCCCGCGTATATTATTATCTGGTCCTGCAGGTATCTCTGCCATTTTCTTTTATCACGTAGGCTTGTAATTCCGTGGTTTATAAATTCTATGCTGTTTTCGTTTGCTTTCCTTGTCAATCCGTTATGTTTATTATTATTTTTTTGTAGGCTCTGAGATATATCAGGAAACCTTGGCAAAGGCACTTGCGAAACATTGTGGTGCTAGATTGCTAATTGTTGATTCTCTTCTCCTGCCTGGTGTATGTTCTTTCATATCCCCATTTAATTGCTTTTTAACTAGAACCATCTTTGTTTTTCAAGTTTGTATTTCTCCTCTTCTTGTTTTCTAAATTTAGTTTTTATTGGAGTTTTGCTTCGTCATTTCAGTAATCAAAGTTTGTAATTGTACATTTAAAAAAATATTTGTCTTAATTTACTTCTAAATGAATGCAGGCACCAGTGCCCAAGGAAGCTGATTCTGTTAAAGAAGTATCAAGGCCTGACAGAGTTTCCGTGTTTGCTAAACGAGCAGCTCATGCTGCCGGATTAAAGCATAAGAAACCAACCTCTAGTGTTGAGGCTGAAATTACTGGTGGATCCACTGTGAGTTCTCAGGCTCCACCAAAGCAGGAGACTTCTACTGCATCTTCCAGAGGCGTTACATTTAAACAAGGCATGATTTTTTTCTTAAAATGTTAACCATCTAGTTTCTTACTTATTGATTATTGATTCCCAGTTGTAACTTGACACTTTCTCAGTCTCTGAGCTGCTAACTCTTGTAATCTATGCAGGTGATAAGGTAAAATTTGTGGGTGCCATATCTGCTGGGCCTCCTCTTCAGAGTTGTCCTTTAAGGTACTTGTTTTGCATGATGGTAAAAAATGTTACACCTCTGACTAACTTTGATATTCGTAAATGGCATTTGTATGTATATGCCATTTGCTGAAGCAAGAAGAGGGTCTGGTATGCCTCAATGTATGACATGGGGCATCTCTTTGAAACTGCCATTTTTCCTCTTCCATTTATTTTATTTTTTACTTAATTATGTAACATAAGAATATATTACCACTGGCATCTAAACTGAGAGAATGATGGCGGCGTAACTAAGAGCTCTAAAATCTTTGTTTTACTTGGCAATGCTGTGGCAAGTAATTTTAAGTTGCCACCCCAGTTGGGGATAAGGTGATGCATATGAAATTGCTTCTCTGCTGCCAATCCAGTTTGTGGAAAGTTTTTGTAGCAGTTTTTACCCAAATATTATTTTCCCAATTGAAAAAAGTTTTAATTCTCCTATAGGTATTAGTTGAATTCCATAGATCATTGATTGGAAAATGATTTTGGTTCTAACTTCTTCTGCAGGGGACCATCATATGGTTGTAGAGGCAAAGTTGTTCTTGCTTTTGAAGACAATGGGTCCTCAAAAATTGGGGTTAGATTTGATAAATCGATACCAGATGGCAATGATCTTGGTGGTCTTTGTGAAGAAGATCATGGCTTTTTTTGTTCTGGTGATTTTCTGATATCATATGTTCTTACATTATTACATTATTACATGCTTTTGCTTTATTCTTCTTGCTGTATTCTTGTGTTAATAATTGATTTCTATTATGCAGCTAGTCATTTACTTCACTTGGATGTTTCTGGAGGTGATGACATTGACAAGCTTGCTATTAGTGAACTTCTAGAGGTAATCCTTGCCCTTTACTGAAGCAAGATAGTTACTGTTATTTTGGTATTAATATCTGAAGTGCTCTTGTGCAGGTGGCATCCAATGAGAGTAAAAGTCTTCCTTTGATATTGTTTGTGAAAGAGATAGAAAAGGCTATGGTAGGTAACTCAGATGCATATACTGTCTTAAAGAGTAAGCTTGAAAACTTGCCAGAGAATGTTGTTGTAATCGGCTCTCATACCCAGTTGGACAATCGTAAAGAGAAGGTAAGAGTGTGAGGATTGTATTTAATTAGCTCATTTTAAACTATTTCTTGCAATCTGACATCAAAACTATATTTTATGTTTTGCAGTCTCATCCTGGTGGTCTTTTGTTTACAAAGTTTGGTTTTAACCAAACCGCTTTGCTTGATCTTGCTTTTCCGGTATGCCAGTTGCCTCTTCTACCATTTTTTTTCCTTTGTTGTGTTTATGGGCATGTATCTTGTTCTTTTTTATGTGTGTATCCTATTACTGATTCCATTTTTACATGATTATCATCATCTGTAATCATGTTTTATTCTGATTTACAATTATGCAAAAAGTGCATAAATTTCTTCGCTGTGCGTCGTGTGAGAGCATTTCTTTAGTTTTTATTCTATAACTATAACTATATTATTTTCGGATTAACTTAATTTCCTATCTGTTTGCTGGATGATTTGTGTTTAACTTCATCTCTCTATCTCTCTCATATGCAAATGTACACAAATTCCTTAAGGTCAATTGAAATAATCTGAGGATGGGGCTCTGTTCATGTTGAAATATGAAATTCACCCATATTTTGTTATCACGTAGGATCACATCCAGTAGATCAGCGTGCAATTTTTTCCTAGTGGTAGTCTGGAACTATTGCTGTCAATGTTTATTCACAAGTTGTTACCTGCTTGTTCATAGATGATTGTAATTTTGCCTTAAAAATTAAGATGAAACATTTATTGCTGGTGTTCAGGATAACCTTGGTAGGCTGCATGATAGGAGCAAAGAAACTCCTAAAACTATGAAGCAACTCACTCGGATTTTCCCCAACAAGGTGACGATACAGCTGCCTCAGGTAATGATCCTTTTTCTTACATATATATATGGTCATTTTGCTATTTGCTATTGCTTGAATGATGTAGTAACTTCGGCTATCCTGGTAGGACGAAGCTTTACTTTCGGACTGGAAGCAGCAGTTGGAACGTGATGTTGAAACTTTGAAAGCACAGTCAAATATTGTTAGCATTCGCTCAGTGAGTACATCTGATCACATTTCTATTTCTTCCTTCATGCTGGTGGTGGTTTTGTCTTGAAAATATGTTTCTACATGTACAATTTTATTGATTCAAACTCTGGACTGTTTTTGACTTTCTTGCAGTGTATGTAGTTTTCTCTTGTATACTGTTCACAAACTCTCTTGTGCACGTATTCAAACACATGAATATGAAGATGGATGCACATGTGTTTGCTAACATGCATCTGCATACAGTGATCCAGTTCCCTGATAACATGTCTTATAACTTATTTTTACTTAGCTTTTAGTGGCTAATATTGTGTTTTACTGTTTGCTATGTTAATTCTTGATATTTACATAAAGCATTCTGATTTCAGGTTCTTAACCGTATTTGTCTGGATTGCCCTGACCTTGAAAATCTGTGCATCAAAGATCTTGCACTTACAACTGAGAGTGAGTTTTCTTGAACTTAAATCTTGTAACGTAGAACATTTTGCTGACAGTCTTGACTGGAATATTCACTTATGCTTTTTGTGTCGTTTTTTCACCAGGTGTTGAGAAAGTAGTAGGCTGGGCCTTAAGTTACCATTCTATGCATTGTTCCGAGGCTGTGGTTAAAGATGACAAACTCGTTATTTCTAGTGAAAGGTTGTACTGTGTTTTAGTACAGTATACTTTAGATGTACTGCCTAGTCTCTTCTTCTAATGATATTCATTATGTTTTTATGATACAGTCTTCAGTATGGACTGAACATTTTACAAGGCATTCAGAATGAAAACAAGAGCATAAAGAAATCACTTAAGGTATGCAGATTGTTTGATGTGGAACTACCTATAAATGCCTTGCTCTTTCTGCTCTCTGAGGATGCAAGGAAAATTTGATTTTTTTTTCTTCTTATGATCAAGAATTTTAGTGTATTTGTACTGGACTTGACTTCACGAGAGTTTGCAGGATGTGGTTACAGGAAACGAATTTGAAAAAAAACTTCTTGCTGATGTAATTCCACCGAGTGATATTGGGGTTACTTTTGATGACATTGGGGCCTTGGAAAATGTTAAGGACACACTAAAGGAGTTGGTGATGCTTCCTCTTCAGAGGCCCGAATTGTTTAGCAAAGGACAGCTGACTAAGGTAGAAGCATGACCTTTTTATGTCTGTGTTTCCTTTCTCCCCTGTGGAAAGTGAAAATCTTAGTTGATGCTTCTTCTGCATGTTTGTCTTTTGATTATCGTTACTTTTTCTACAGCCTTGCAAAGGAATCTTGCTGTTTGGTCCTCCGGGTACTGGAAAGACAATGCTCGCAAAGGCTGTTGCAACTGAAGCTGGTGCAAACTTTATTAACATATCAATGTCAAGTATTACTTCAAAGGTATTTGTTGATATGCTATTATTGTGGTTGCTGGATTTTTGTGAGATTTCTTGAATCCATATGACACCTTTTAACTTTTGTTGCAGTGGTTTGGGGAAGGAGAGAAGTATGTTAAAGCAGTGTTCTCTTTAGCTAGTAAAATTGCTCCTAGTGTTGTTTTTGTTGATGAGGTTGGTGCAAAACATCTATATATTTGTGCTATGTCCAGGGAACTTGTTTTCCCCCTCATTTTCCTCTAGTTTTTCTTGTTGGAAAATTTTATTTATACAAAGAGTTTTGCTGAACTGTTTTAAAAGCTGACATGGTGAGTGAGTACGCTCCACTCATTAGAATACACCAATGTGTTTGGCAGGCCACTAGTGGATTTTGAAGTGGCCTTGTCATGAAAGATGCCATGCCAGTTTAGAAGAGAATTATAGATTCTTTTTGTTGTTTTTGTTTCAATCAATTTTCTTCTGTGCAAATGATTCTTATTTACGGCTACTGTTGTAGGTTGACAGCATGTTAGGAAGGCGTGAAAACCCTGGGGAACATGAGGCTATGCGTAAAATGAAAAATGAGTTCATGGTGAACTGGGATGGTCTGCGTACAAAGGATAAAGAACGTGTATTGGTTCTTGCTGCTACTAATAGGCCTTTTGATCTTGATGAGGCCGTTATTAGGAGGCTTCCAAGGAGGTAAAATCGTATGTTTTTGCCTTTACTACATATGTTATATGTCAATGCAAGTTTCACTAACTTCCTATGTACGATATTAATTTGTGTGCAGATTGATGGTGAACTTGCCGGATGCCCCAAACAGAGAGAAAATACTGAGAGTCATACTAGCCAAAGAAGATTTTGAACCTGATGTTGATTTGGAAGCAGTATCAAGTATGACGGATGGGTATTCTGGAAGTGACCTAAAGGTTGCCTACTAATTTTTCTGAGACCATACATGCTCCTTAGATATGTTGTCTTCGTTTTTTTTTTTCAAAAATTGTATGTAATAGATTGTCTTGATTTCTTTTGTGGTTGCAGAACCTGTGTGTTACTGCAGCTCACCGCCCCATTCGAGAAATTTTAGAGAGAGAAAAAAAGGTTGGTTTTCTGGAAGTAACATTTGATTTTTGGGACTTTAAGTGGTGTGGTTGGTTATAAGTTTTCTTTCTCCACATATCTCAGGAGAGAAGTTTAGCTGTGGTGGAGAACAGACCTCAACCTGAATTGTATTGTAGTTCCGACATCCGTCCTTTGAAGCTGGAGGATTTTAAACATGCGCATGAGCAGGTATGTTTTAGGCTTTTTGGTTGTTGCAGTGTCTACCTGCGGTGTTGGGTTGTCTTGGAACTTTTGGTTGTTTAATATTGAACTCAATGCCACCAGGTATGCGCAAGTGTATCATCAGAGTCTACGAATATGAGCGAGCTCCTCCAATGGAATGACCTATATGGAGAAGGTGGATCCAGAAAGAAGAAATCTCTCAGCTATTTTATGTAGAATAGATAATTCTTTTTTTTTTTCCTTTTTTTTATTTTCCTGCTTGTATAGAAAGCTTAAAGGCGTGGCAAGATGGGATCTTACTTAGATATCCATTGAAATCCCATTGCAGGTCATGTTCCCATTTGTATGATATATATATATAGGTTTTATATTTTTTCTTACCTTTTCTTTTAATTTACAATTAACATGTCTGTTAGGAATGTCGTTTCTCAATTCATAATTCAGTTAACTGACTAGCCCTTTCTCTTTGCTATTAGGCCTTTTGCCTGCACATACGACTGAGTAATGGAAAACCCATTTACAGTTCCTTTTTTGGGCTGGACAACCTTCTGTCTGCTTATTTACCACAACCTTCATGCGTATTGTAACGGAAGCGGTAAAAAAAGAGAAAGTGAAAGAGAAATGGTTATCAATGGGCCTGCCTGTAACACCATTCTGATACTGTTATGAGGGGTAGTAATTTGATCAATTTGATTTATTTTTAAAATAATAAATAGGGTCCGGAATTAACAACCGACGACTTTTGGGCAGTCAGTGTGTGCGGTGGAAGGTTGAACAAGGATGATTCTTTCTGTTTATAGCTCGTAGGTCTGACGGTGGATGACATGTCCTTTCTAATTTATGGTATATTAATAAAAAATTAATTATTATTCTTATTATAATATTGATGACCCGTAACCCAAAGTGATGTCTCTCTCTGGTTTGTGGTACCTACTGTATATGGTCAAATTAGCATTCGAGTGAATGGTCCACGTCCACCTCCGTCTTTGACTTATTAATACCTACGCTTTTTTTTTTATTGCATTCGTCTGAATTCAACCGAATTCAATTCAATTCAAACTGAAGAACCTCAAAACCAAACCAACAGAACAGAAGAAACCAATAAGCGAGCAAGTGTACCGCCATGGAGCTCATGTCTCATTCCTCAACCTTTCTCCTCCCTACGATCCCACCTTCTCCAACCTATGCGCTTGTGGTGCTTAACCAGAGCCTCCCGAGATTCGCCCCTCTTCTATGGAAGCACGGTACTTATTCCTGCACCTTCACCTTTATTTTCTTTTTTTCCAGTTTTCACTTTTTCAATTTGTTTCTCTGAGCATTTTGTGGTGCGTGTTTGTTTAGAGCAGCACAACTACGTTTGTGTGCCGACGGCGGAGCAAATCGCGTTTACGATGACATGCCTCTCCTGTTGCCTCATGAAAACGCTTTCGATGTTCGGAAAAGGTTTTTATTTTTTTGTTTTTTGCTGTAAAGTATGGTCTTTTATTGGTTCGATCCTTCCGCTGTCAGTTTAGTTGTTAAAGTTGATTCTTTAAGGAAGTTGTTCCTTTTCCAGCCGCTTTTTGTTGTTTGAGGCAATTTTTGCTTATTTACTTAATTATTCCCCTTTAAATTTAAGCCTTGGCGCATCTTATTTTATAATTTCTAGTGTTTTTGGTTTACTTATCGAAAAATTGGTGGGGTATTGACTGGAAGACATATAATGGAGTTGGATTGACATTTGCCCCTGTACTTTGCACTATAAATAGTATAAATCTCTTCCTGAAAAGTGATTAGATGACCTTTGCATCTTCTTTTGATACTAAGTGCTGATATTTGTTCCAGGTACAAGCCTGACGTTATTAAAGGTGACATGGACTCAATCCGAAAGGAAGTCTTGGAATTTTATGCTAATATGGTAAGTGAGCTTGATCTTCTGCGTAATTCTCGATATCTTTAGCTATCATTCCTGTTTTCATATCTGGAAAACTTGAGGAAGTGATTGATGATGTTGTCCTTTAGAGTTATTTGGAAGATGATTCACCACCCTATATATGAATAACGTCATTGGGACTGATTTTTTCGATGCATTTTATTATGTTGTTGCGGTACTATTGCTCCTCGATTTGCATACATGTGGTGCTCTGGTGTTTTCTCAGGTTGTCTGTGTTTGCTATTTGAATGCAGGGAACCAAGATAATTGATGAATCTGATGATCAGGATACCACCGATCTACATAAGTGTGTAGCATATATATGTGACTGGGCACCAGACCTAGATAAATCCAATGTAAGTTGCATGTTATAATTTATTGTTTGGAATTGAGTGGTCAAATTTATTGTTTCCAGATTTTGACATTCTGCTAAATTGATTGCTAGTATAGTATGTCTCTCATATTTGTATAGTAACTGTGTTTCTTCTCAATGTATTTCCAGCTATGCATTCTGGTTGCTGGGGCACTTGGTGGACGGTTTGACCATGAGATTGGAAACATCAATGTGTTATGTCGATTCTCAACCGTTAGAATAATTCTTATATCTGATGATTGCCTCATCCATCTTCTTCCAAGGACACACTGCCATGAGATCCATATTCAACCAACCATTGAAGGCCCTCACTGTGGACTTATACCCATTGGAATGCCGTCTGGAAGTACTACAACCACTGGGCTTCAATGGGATCTTGGTGAGTATTTCTTAAGTCATAAGGCTAGTAAATGCTTGCCTTTATTGGGAAGACCTAAGAGAACTTGCTTAGAAAATACTTGTCTGCTCACCACTGTTGCATGTCACCTAATCCTGTTCTTCCCTTCTTAAACATGACCAAAAAGGGTAAGACTACCTGAGTATTGATTTCATTGTTCATGTGCTGGGTGATCTAATAGCCCCCTGTAAGGTGCAAGTGTGGCCAGACTACCTAAGTATTTTGAGTGGGAGCCATATGTGTAACTCACTAAAACTATCTGTTCTCTACTGCACTTACAGTTTGTATCCCAATTGGGACTTGGGTTGAGGACTTTCTTCTTGGGTGTGGTATGACAGGGATGCCGCATGGTGAAATTTTCTATATCTGTTGTTCGTAGCTATGCAATTTGTTACGGGAATCTAACTCAATCTTGCTTTTCCTGTCCAGCTGAAACAGAGATGAAGTTTGGTGGTTTAATCAGTACTTCAAATATTGTCAAAGGAGAGAAAATCACCGTACAATCTGATTCAGATCTTCTTTGGACTATAAACATTAAAAAGCAGTAGTGCAGTGCAGCTAGAGACACAGATCACGCAGTCTTTTCGTGCATTTCCAGCGTTCCTTTTATACGTGTACGTTTGTATTTTTGTAATTATTCCAAATAAAGGGTATCTTTGTTATGTCAAAGATGCTGGATTTCTCAGAATCAAGTTGTTTATATTTCCTTTTCATTCTTCGGTTTAGAAACAAATGAGAATTATATTCTTTTCACCGAACAGTGAACAGGCAAAAGTTATGTTGGAAATGGTTCTGTTACATATGGCTATTGCCCTTTGTTAATTACAGGGATGATCATTGAAACCCAGCCTCCATCACCATGCATTATTGTGCTGCATCTTTTTATGCCAAGTTTTGTACGATTATGGAAATCAGTTAAGATTAAGATTTTGGGAAAATTAATTTTGATCCCTTACTACAATGTCAAAAAGAAAAAGAAAAAGAAAAAGGTGACCGAAATTCCTTTTATCGCTTTTCAACAAGTTGAGAAAAGTTTAAAATAAAAAATAAAAAATAACCAGCTAGTAGCTAGGCCGAGACTGAGACGTTAGCTTCGCCAGCATAAATACCGATACCGTCACCATTTCAACGGTTCCGCTTCAGTTTTGGCGGCAAAATCCGATAGGTCAATTTTACACTCATAAATCCCTTTCATGATTTCATCACTTAGGGTTTTAATTTTTCCCACTCAGAATCAAGAACAAGCATTTTTCCAGTGAATTTCTAGCCAGAACAGTGTCGTATCCATGAGCTGAAGTTTGAGGTTTATGAATTAGGGTTTCAATGGAAGCAACAACTCCATCCGATTCTCCAACCATAAAACCCATAAACAAGGGCGTGGTGCACAGAATCTGCGCCGGCCAAGTGATTCTAGACCTCTCGGCCGCCGTGAAAGAATTGGTCGAGAACAGCCTCGACGCTGGCGCCACCAGCATCGAAATCGCGCTCAAAGACTACGGCAAAGAGTGGTTCCAAGTCATCGACAATGGCTGTGGCATTTCACCGAACAACTTCAAGGTCCTTGCCCTCAGGCATCACACTTCCAAACTGGTCGGTTTCCCTGACCTCCAGTCTCTGACCACGTTCGGGTTCCGAGGCGAGGCCTTGAGTTCTCTGTGTGCGTTGGGGAATTTGACAGTGGAAACCAGGACGAAGAACGAGCCCGTTGCCACGCACTTGACTTTTGACCATTCAGGTTTATTGGTCGCCGAAAAGAAGACGGCCCGGCAAGTCGGGACTACCGTCACTGTGAAGAGCTTGTTTTCGAATTTACCAGTGCGGTGCAAGGAATTTGGTCGCAACATTCGGAAGGAGTACGGAAAGCTTGTTTCCTTACTGAATGTGCGTGAGTTATTACTTATACCAGAACACATTGGCCTTTCTTTATTATTATGTTATATTGAATTTTTGTCTATCAAATCTTATATCATTTCTTGTGATATTTGAATTTTAGGCCTATGCCCTTATTGCGAAAGGAGTTCGTATCGTCTGCACCAATGCCACCGGTAAAAATGCAAAGTCTGTGGTACTTAAAACACAAGGAAGTGGTTCCCTTAAGGATAACATTGTCACACTTTTCGGTATGAGCACGTTCAATTGCTTAGAACCTGTGAGTATATCTGTTTCTGAAAGTTGCAAGGTAGATGGTTTTCTTTCCAAGTCTGGACAGGGTAGTGGGCGAAATATGGGAGATAGACAGTTCTTTTTTGTGAATGGTAGACCAGTGGATATGCCTAAAGTTACCAAGCTTGTGAATGAGTTATATAGAGGAGCAAACTCCCAGCAGCATCCCATTGCAATAATGAATTTTACTGTTCCAACAAGAGCCTGCGATGTCAACGTAACTCCTGATAAAAGGAAAGTGTTCTTTTCTGATGAAAGCTCCATACTGATTGCCCTAAGGGAGGGTCTGCAGCAGATATATTCTCCAAATAATGCTCGTTTCTCTGTTAATAAAGTTGAGGAGCCTGCTAAGGAACCAGGTAGGTCTGAGTTGTGTTCTCCTCGTCAAAAGTCTCGTAAGTTTCTGAAACAATCGTCTACGGATGACAGTGTTCCTGAAGTAGTGGGCATCCCCACTCCGGAGGGTTTGCAGCTGAGATACTCTCCAAGTAATGCTCAATACTCTGTTAATGAAGTCGAGGAGGAGCCCACTATGGAAGCAGGTAGGTCTGAGTTCTGTTTCCGTCGTCAAATGTCTCCTATGCTTCCAAGACAGGTATCTTCAGATGACAGTGTTCCTGAAGAAGTTCATGATGAGGATCAGATTGCAGAGGGCAATGCTCCTCTGAAAGCTCTTGAAACTGACTCTGAGTGCACTCATGATGCAGAAGGGTCGAGCCATGGAAATTCAATGGGAAAAGACTTCACTTTAAAGGTCCACAGCATTAAGAAGGTCGATGGTAGTACGCAATTGATAAGACATATCAATAGGATGGCAACTGATCGAACCCATTCTCTTTCAACCATCACTGAGAATGGAATTGCTGCGAATGGAAATTCATTTAGTCCTTCAAACTCTGTTCAATCATCGCTTAACCAATTTGTAACTGTAAATAAAAGAAAGCATGAAAATATTAGTACAATGCTATCTGAAATGCCTGTCCTAAGGAACCAAGCTCTTCAAACTCAATCCAAGAATAGCACCTTTGATTTGCTTGTCGCTGTTTCAAAATCTCCAGTTAAACATCACCAGGCTGATGATTCTGCTGAGGTTGATAATTGTGCTGAAATTGATGGAGCAGACAAGATCCTCAATAAAATCAGATGTCCAGTTTCTTCTAGAGGCAACTCTAAAGATGAAGAACTTGAAGAGGTAAGTGGGTTTATACCAAATTTCTAAACTTGTTTGCCTTGAGCTTAACATGTACAAGACTAACAAGTTTCTCTTTAGTTAATATTAAAATCATTGAAAGCTAAGGAAGTTAATGTCTGGTGTTTTATGGCCCTAAAAGGTGCCATCATGTCCTCTTTGTGTTATAAATTTGAAGGTTATTTTTTTACCTTTTACAGTAAAGGTTTGGCTACTTTGAGAATTATGGTATATTTGTATCCTATAAAAAAAAGAAGGAATATTTGTAGAAAATATGTAGAAAAATTATGAAATCACTAAACCAATACCAATGCAGATTAGCTGCCTTTAGTTCAGCTTTTATGCAGAAAAAGTTGTATGATATCTTCATCAGATATGGTTGTGCACGATATTTCTTGTTAGATTTGAGGAAAAAATAACTCTTTCTTAGTCCCTCTTTAAACTGTGATGATGACTTTGGTATGCTTATGTTACCCTTCAGTTTTCTTGCTCCCAACTGAAGTTTAAACTTTTTGGTGTCCAACTTGACTATTTTTCATTACAGGATTTACAGGCTCAACAGCAAGCAGACCCTTGTTCTAATATGGCATCAACTGCTTCACCTAGCAGGGATCTTAAAATTTTGTCTGAAGATCTTCCTGTTGCAGCTCCATCACCTTCTTCTTGTATACTGTCAGACACTCCAAAGCCAAAGCCAAAGCCTTCTTCTGGTCTTATGATGCATTCCACGTTGCAATTTAGTTTTCAAGAGCTAAAGACAAGGAGGCAGCAGAGATTGTCTAGATTGCAATCAAGCATGCCTGGAGGAGTAAAAGCACAAAGGTTTCAGAGTGATAACTTTTGAAGGTGGCAAAATATTTTTACATTCTGTTTTTGATGGGATTGATTTGTATGGCCATTGACAGGTGCTATGCTGCTGCAACATTGGAGCTTTCTCAACCAGAAAATGAGGAGCGCAAAGCAAGGGCTTTAGCTGCAGCCACTACTGAGTTGGAAAGACTTTTTAGAAAGCAAGATTTTGGTAGAATGAAGGTAGTTGTTTGCATTAACTCCTCTTTTATGCACTTCTGTGCTATTACTAAAATCAGCTTTCCTTGACTGGATGATGTTATCATTTCTTATTTTCTCTTTTCATTCGACTTTTGCCTCTTCTCTTTTAATTTCTAAACCTCTGTGATCATGATATAGTTGCAATCTGACCTTTTCGATGGACATATGCATGTTTTCACCTGCCTGAGATGTAGTGTTGGAGTCTGTGGGGTTGTTGGGTTAGACTATTTGATCCATAGCAGGACGGGACATGACAGTCTAAGAAGCATATCTACCCCCACCAAAAATCATAAACCCTACGATTACCTACTAAATTTACTGCACACATGCTTGGAATTTCTCATTATGTTTAACTGTTGCTGACCTCCAGTTGCTTCCCAATTCTTAGGTGATTGGGCAGTTCAATCTTGGCTTCATCATTGGGAAGTTAGATCAAGATTTATTTATTGTGGATCAGGTATTTATCATCTGCTTCAGAATTAATTTTATGTTGGGTGATGCATTCTTGTTAGTTATTCCTTCTAATTTTTGCACGGTGTTAACTTATATACCTAAGTGAAAAATGGTACTTGATATAGTCTTTTCTCTTTCCAGCATGCAGCTGATGAGAAGTACAATTTTGAGCGTCTGTCACAATCTACCATCTTAAACCAACAGCCTTTGCTTCGGTGAGTTATAGTTTTTGATTACCTCTATTGGGTATATTCTTATCCCTCAGGATATACGATGTTTGACCTCAAAGAGAAAAGAATGTAGGATTATTTCTGCAGTGGGCTAAATTATTGAATAGGTCACCTCTGTCAAACCATGTATGCGTCTAAGAAAAAATCTCTAGTGAGTCACCTAATATTTGGCATATGATGATTTTAATTTTTTGGTGTTTTGCAGCATCACATTAGTAACGGTTTCAAATGATCCTTCCTTGCGATTTCTTATACTGGTCCCACTGCTTTTGAATTCACACATTATTTTTCAATGTCACTCTTTGGGATAAGGAAAACCAATCTGTACACATTATTTTTCAATGTCACTTTTCTTTTCCATTCCTTCTGTTATTCTTGTTCTGCTTATGCAAACGATTGTTCCCTCTTTAAATCAGAGATCAAGTTCTGAAAGTTCACTTCCACATTTGAGTATGTAGGCCATTGAGGTTGGAGTTATCTCCTCAAGAAGAAGTGGTAGCTTCCATGCACATAGACATAATCAGGTGCAAACTCTGTCCGACTATTTTCTTTCATGCATATCTTTATTCATTAATAAAAAAAAGTTTATTTTCGTGGACTCTGGTTTCAATCTTAGGAAAAATGGATTTTCTTTGGAAGAGGATCCACATGCTCCACCTGGGCACCATTTCAAATTGAAAGCTGTCCCCTTCAGTAAAAACATAACTTTCGGAGTAGAAGGTACCACTTGTTTGGAAATCTTCCATGTTGTTAATTGTAGAATGGTGTAACATAACAATCTCCATGAATATAATATTTGAAATGTTTAGTTCGAGAGTCTGGGAGTGACTGATTAGCAATGGAGTCTGGGAATGTAACTAATATGTGCATTTGAATGTCCAGATGTTAAGGACCTCATTTCCACTCTTGCTGATAGTCATGGTGAATGCTCAATCATTGGTAGTTATAAGATGGACACTGTTGATTCTGTTTGCCCATCTAGAGTTCGTGCAATGCTGGCATCACGCGCTTGCAGATCATCCGTTATGATTGGAGATGCCCTTGGAAGAAATGAGATGCAGAGGGTAACAACCTTTAATATAACTTTGCATTACTGTTGATCCTCCACCTGATTCGTAACCACCAACCCAGCTCTTCCAGCCCGTCTTAGTGAAGCATAGCTGTAGATTTACTAATGCTGAAGCCCTGATATCCTTATGAGTTGGTTTGAAACGGTCACATCTTCTGACTTAATCCCCCTGTTTCAGATTCTGGAGCACTTGGCAGATCTGAAGTCTCCGTGGAATTGCCCGCATGGCAGACCAACTATGCGCCATTTGGTTGACTTGAAAACCATAAGAAGGTCGGAAGAAGACGATGATGCAGACTCTTGATGGAACTTACCCGAACCTTGACTGACCTCCTTATGGTCACTAACTTATTTTGTACCAAAAAATACTGGCGCTCGTGCACATAATAGTGTTATCTATTGTACTTCAGGGGCTGGGAAACATTTTTTTGATTTCCCGTGCACATCTTGGCATTTGATTGATACTCCCGCAATCAGAATTTGGACCTTTTCGTGCCTTATTTATCCATATATCTTCTAATTCTTAAATAAATACAAGGTTGGAATGGGGGAAGCCAAAATAAGAAAGGATGTATCATTTGATATTAAAAAAAGAGAAGGATGTAATATTCGATATAAAAAGTAAATTCCAATTATTTAACCATTGGGCAACGTTTGAACCCAAAAAAAAAGTAAAAATAAATGAAAACCCTTTTTAAACCTTTAAGTAAAAGAAAGAGAAGGGAGATAAAGGCCACTTCTCTCTTGTTTTAACTTGTAAAGAAAGCCCGCTCCATACTCATAAGAGAGAAGAGAGGGTCGTTGGGAGCGGAAGCAAACCGCGGAAACGTTCCTTCCTCGCGATCCAAAGCTGTTTACTGGTAATCTTCTACGCTCTTCAGCTAGGGTTTCCTTACCGTATCCTCTTTTTGGCTAAGAACAACGCCTTTTCCAATTTCAAATTTTTTAGGGTTTCTTTTCTTTTCTTTTCTTTTTTCGTTTCTAAAATTCTCACTGACTTTGGTTGCAGGCCTCTTTGGTTCTTTTAGTCTGCTTTTTGAGCCCTTAAAGATGGTATGTTTCTCTTCCAAATTATTTGTTCTACCGTTTGTTTGGTTTCTCAGAAAACGGAGGAAACTAAACGGTGTATAACCGTGCCTTTTATAAAAAATTCGAATAATGAAATCAAATGAAATTTTAGGGCTTCGTTTTCCTTTCTTGTTTTGAGCTTTTAATTACGTTTTTCCTTTTAACCATTGCAGCTCCCTCTATCTTTGCTGAAGACTGCCCAAGGGCACCCCATGGTAAGATCTTGACCTCTTTTGTGGTAGTTCCAGACTCAGAATCACTATTTAACATAGTACCGTGTTTGGATTGTCCACTGAGATTTTAATTCGAAGTTTTTCTATGCTATAACAGCTGGTAGAATTGAAAAATGGGGAGACCTACAATGGCCATTTGGTCAACTGCGACACTTGGATGAACATCCATCTTCGAGAAGTCATTTGTACCTCCAAAGTGAGTCTATATCTTGTATTCTTGAAGTTGGCTGGACTTGAAAATTTTAATTAATTCTTATATAAGAGACTCATTTAATTTTATTGGAATACTGTGTAGGATGGAGACAGGTTTTGGAGAATGCCTGAATGTTACATCCGCGGGAATACGATAAAGTATCTTAGAGTTCCTGATGAGGTATGCATTGAGGTTTCTACGGCTTTATTGGCTTTAGTAAGGGAGCACATCTCAGGATCTAACATAACCAGTTTTGGAGTATGGTTTATGGATACAATTCTTATCTCCCAAAAAATAAAAGGCCTGAATGAAATTTACATTATACTTTGTGGGGGACCCATGTGGAACTTTATAAAATTCTTTGACAAAACCTTGTTACGTTTTGGTTGATTACTTCTACCATTGGAAAATGGTAACACATGCAATAGGAGTTTTTACTTGAGCATTCTTCCAGCTTTATTTGCCCTGATTTTGTTCGAATGCTTTAGAAGCCTATTGGAATGATCTGGTTCTGTTGCCTTTGTATTTCAGGTGATAGACAAAGTTCAAGAAGAGACCAAGAGCCGATCAGGTATGATAACGATGTTTTACTTTGCGAAGGAAGATTTTTTTTATTCTCCCTCCCTCCATCCAAAGTTGGAAAAAAGATTTCTTGGACCATTCTCTATATATCTGCTCTCAACATTGGACAAACTATTTATATTTATTTGCAAGGATAAAGCTTTATGCATTGAGATAAGTAGAAATTGCTCTAACTTTATGCGGTTTGATAAACTTCTCCAGATAGGAAACCACCTGGAGTAGGGCGTGGAAGAGGAAGAGGAGGTAGGGAGGATGGCCCTGGTGGACGTCAGGCTAAAGGCATTGGACGTGGCCTAGATGATGGTGGTTCTAAGGGTGCTGGTGGAGGCCGAGGCAGAGGTGGACCAGGTGGGAAGGCCGGTGGAGGCAGAGGTAAACGTGTTTGCCCATCTTCCCCCTTTTGTACTCTAGGAAGAAAAGAGAGTTCAATTGTTAGAGTCATATAAGTTGATCCTGTGGTGGGGTGTGGTTACTTTATGAGCATAAGCACCATGCAATTTTGGATCTTTTTGTCATAAACTCTCTCCAGGGATGACAGCTTAGCGTAAAGTTGTGAATTTCTGCTGGCACAAGGCTTATTTTCTTGTTTTTTCTGTCAGGTGGAGGACGAGGACGAGCGTGATTATGCTCATAATGTGAAAGAGCTTCGACGGGCGAGTTGCTACTTTTAAAGGCATTTTGGCCCAACTCTCATGTGAAATGTCTGGGGTTTTTTGGGTTGTGATGCTTCTTATTATGGTAGTGCGATTTAGATGGCATGGTTCTTTCGCTCCAATGTAGCCGATGTGTCTGTTTCCTCTGGTGGGCTTGAAAATTTTATCTTGACAATGTTATCATATTTTTGCACTTATTACTCTGTCCGTTACTCCCTCTTTCCTTTTTTTTCTTCCTAATTTCAACTGGTAATGTATGGGTTCCTCATAGTCTCGTTCAGACAACATAATTTATCTTCTCAATCCAATAGTACAGCCTACTCTGGTGAAACTAATTGAATCATGCTCAAATATGCTGACTTATATAACCTTGAAAGTCATTGTAAATGGTGAATAGATAATACAAATATGGTACAGAAATTTCAGTCACTGGGAAACTTTGATCCTAACAATTTTTTAAAAAATAAATAAAATTACAGGAAAAGCAAATAAACTTTATAGTTAGAAAAATTAAACAGTCGTTTTCCTAGTAGGGATGATGCCTTATTGTGTGGCGGGTCCTTGGTGATCGCGAAACCAGTGTGCTTGAAATCCATGATCGGTTTATCTCAGGAGAATTATCGGATGACCAGCAACATAAGCGGCCATCTTCCCCACCAGTCCATCCAAAAATGCCATGGCCTTGACCTTGGCTGGCCCTGCCCGGCATGCTTGACATGGGTAACACACTTCGAACAATACCTGTATGCCCACCTCCAAGAACTGCTTCGGGGGACCCTATGGCTCTCGTTCCTCTATAACTTACAGGAAAGTAACCCAAAGTGCCAGTATTCGTGCCACCAATTACCCATAATTGTTCTGCTTCTCTTGAGTAGTGGCAATCAACAAAATAATCAACCTGCCAAACAAAGTTCAATTGACTTGGCTAAAAGTAGAAGCATTTTTTTTCATGCTAATATGATATTTGGTTGGGAAATTGTGTACGAACTGAGTCTATCCATGTCCTCCAAATTAATGGCATACAAGATACATTTCAAATATGAATCTGTTGGAGAGAACAACTTACATCATCCAGTGTCCAGCAGTCAGAAGCCAAAGAACGAGCATCCTTGAAATTTGTTTCACTTGCATCTTTCCAGTCCCAGATACTACATGAGTGAAAAGAGAGTAAAATATCTGCATCTTGCAGGTTACAAGTTGGGGGAGAAAACAGAGTAAACATAAGCATCACATGCAAATATTTGTAATCAAATGCGAAGACAGAGCTGTTCAAAGCTCTTAACTTCAAGCCTGTTTCCCAAGTTGGTCGACTGATGGTGAAAGATGCAAATCACTCGACAATCCACTATGATTACAATTTACAAGGCCAAAGTCTGACAGTAGTATATTCATGATTAAATTATAGAAAGAGGTACCTTAAGGTTTCAATATGGGTCAAACACCAAAGCTTTTGATATGTCTCTCCGAAAAACCCAACCTTCCCAACTGAAGTTCCCACATTAAGCACCTAAGTTATTGAGAAGGTAAATTATCATGACAAGCTTGAACTATAAATTATGTTACATAAAACTACAAATTTTGAAACTCTACAAACTTGAACTTACTGATTCCAGATGATCATCATCATTGATATCCCCATCTGTATCAAATACACATATCAATCCATCGACAGAAGCAGAAAGAAGCTTGCTTTGATGGTCAGGAATGAAGTGAACCTACGGAAAACATAAAAGTTAAATATTCTGCTCTGTGCTATCGCATAAGCACACCCTTTACAATGCAATTTGGTGAAAGATTAAAGTCACAACAGCTAAAGCTAAATTACCCAATCCATCATTCAAGTATATGGTCAATTGTTGCAAGTGACTATTGTCCAAGAGTACCAGTCTACATGTAAATGGAATCAGACAGGAAATCCCGGCATAATTTACCAGGCCATCCAAATGCTGTGACGGTCAGGAACCCATGGATACAAGATTGGATGAGTAAATGGATGAAACAAACAGCTCATGCATTAGAACCAACCTGGGTAACATCTTCTACATGAGAGTCCTCCAGGCATGCGACTTGTTTATCATTCCTCCAATCCCAAAATAGTATCTGATATGGCAAGTCATACAACAAGAGGGGAGAAAACAAATTATATGGAGTCCATCAAAATAAGCAAGGATAAGCAAACATAAGCATATGGACTTAAAATAGTTTTCCATCCAATCAGTTTCAGAAGACTAAAGAGTGAATGTGAAACATTGAGCGGATTATCCTCTGGAGTTTTAGAACAAAAACTAACATAAATTCTTCCTTCAATGTGGAGAAAATGGTGGAAACAATGACTTTAGCTAAAATCTTAATCAAATAATGAATGGAGACACCAAGCGTGACCAAAACTCTTACAATAAATGCAGCACCTGAGTGTTACATCCAGCGGCAAGAAGACTGTTAGCTGATCCTCCAAATGAAAAGCTGAAAATCTCTTGAGAAGAACCAGAATGAAAAGAAGACACCTGCAGCATTAACAATAAAACAAAAACAAATCAAGAACATAAACATATGTCCAGACACAGAGGTACCAGTTTATGTATGCAATTAGAGAAATGAACCTGTTGGAATGTGCGGGTGTCCCAAGCTCTAATGGTTCCGTCAGAAGAACATGAATGCAAGACATGAGGAGTTGAAGGACCTGAGAAAGAGATGTGGTTGATAGTTGCAGAGTGGCCCTTGCACTCTCCATAGTACTGACCTGTCACTGGTGAGTACACCTTCACTGCGTTCGTTGACAGAGACACCGCCATTGCTGTCCAATCATCCCTTCCACCAAAAGCCCACAAAAAATTCAAACTCAATAAAGAATCATATGACCCAATTTAATCAACTATGTTTGGGTTCAGAGAAAATTTACGAAAAGGAAGAAATTGAAGTGTTTAGCTTAAAGTGGGAAGTGCGAGCTGCATAACACAATTGAAATGTCGAATTGTTTGTTTGGTAGGTTTTATTAGCAGAGTCAATAATTCAATTCTGTGACAGATTTTCAGGATTTTCGTGGGAACCAAACAGAAAGTAAAGGAATATATTTTGAAGCAAGAAGCTAAAACAAAAATTTTACTTGAAGATAATGCTTCCTTGTGAGCACATGTCTCTCCTGTGTGAACAGCAGATTAAGCAAAACATCGTAGCTTGTTATTTGGAACACATCTTTCTTGGCATGAAAAGGAATTGAAAAGCTATATAGATGTTAATGTTTTGGCTTGGTCTTGCATGTTGCATGGATAGTGAAGTTAGCTTTGAAAATTTGGTATATTAAAGCAGAGTTGGAAAAGCGAGAAGGGTAAGAGAGAGACAGAGAGGAGGCGGATTTGATTAGGTAGGAGTGGATGTATAGATCATGACCATTGCTATAAATTGAACTTCTAATTGATTTAGTTAAGTTACATACATAAGAATTTGTTAAATATGCATGCTACCAACTACGGAAAAAAAAATGAATGAAAAAAACACAACCTAAAGACTAATCAACAAAACTTAACTTAAATATCCTACTGTGAACCTAAGTTCCTACTATGAATCCACCATAGGAGATTAGTGAGAGAGTTTCCATCATCAAAACCCTTCAAGCTCTTAATCTTCTCCGAAGCACCATCCTTATCATAAATCCCTTGCAAGGCATAGACAAAACCCTCCCATCCTTCCTCAACTCCTTCTCTACTCAAAGCTGGCAATGCCCATTCCACAATTTCCTTAGCAAAGCCATCATCAGAGAACAAAATCTCAGTGATTGGGGATATGGGCAGCAACTGAATTCCAAGCCTCATTTCTTTTGCCTCTTGAGGAGCAAACCAAAGTCCACTGTCTCTCTTGTTTGCCCATAAAATTCCCACAATCCTATTTTCCTTTGTGAACTCTTCCTCATATAGTGTATCTCCTTCTCTTACATGCCACCACATTTGAGCTGCTTGAATTTCCAGAGCTGTAAGCATTGATCCACTGTTGAAAAGATTGGTGTCTCCATAAGCTAAGCCCATCAATGCAGCTGAGTAGTAAGCATTCACTGCCTCACTTGTGCTCTCTTGGTCCCTTCCATCTCCAAATTCAGCCAGTCCTCCAGCCCATGAGTGTAGTTTGTACAAATCAAAGCATCTCAACCGAGGAAAGTTTGAATTTGATTGGTTGCCCATGTTGATGAAATCTGCTGCAAGAGAGTAAGCTTGAGGCTTGTACTTGCTCCCCCATGCATGGTCAATCTTTGCAAGCACTGAAATACCATAAACAAAATATCCAAGATGATAATGGTGATCATTATAAACTCCAAACCCAAAATCTGCACCGCGATCGGTTGATCCTTGTTGGGTGACAAGTCCACCCCATTTAGGATCATACAGAAAACCATTCCCACTAAAAGTACCATCCAACCATGGCTCGATGGCATCTGCCAAGTATTTCCTAATTGCTGGAACCACATCAAGACAATTCACCTCCTCGGCAATTAAAGCCAACCTTGCTGCTCTGGCAACCAATTTCCCATAAAAGTAAGACGAAGCAGTTGTTATTGGCGTCGAACTAAGAGCCTTAACATCACGACGAAGCGCAGAAACAATTTCAGGGTATGAGGCTTGTTTGACACCTCCAATTGAGTGCCAAGTGACTGATACATTATGGGATTTCAACTCCCACAAATCACCAACTACACCAACCAGATCACCATCAATGCTCTTGTACTTGAAATCCTCCAAAATAGTAGCGTTAGACAGAAGCTGAAGATGGAGAGGATGAGCTAGCATAAGCAAATCTCCCCGTCCATACTTTTCCCATTTATATTCCAAAGTGAATGGCTTTGTGAACACAGCTTCACCAGAAACAGGATAAGCAGAACTAAATCGGTCAAGGATTGCTGCGTATTTTGGATCAGAACCTGGCACCAATGCAATCCGAATATTCCCAGAATAGCCATCAAAAGTTAAGGTTGATGGGCTGCTTCTAGTCAAAGTAGTTGGGGAGGAGGTGTACATAACCCATGTTTGATTGTTGTCAAGCTGGACGGTGAACTTGGTCTTTGAGTTGCTTGAATAGGATTCGAGGATTGCGTGAATGGTTGAGATAGAAACCGTAGTGGGGCTAGACACATTGCAGGTGACATAGGGGCTTCCTCGAGCGAGGAAGAAACGAAGGTTGGAGGAGGGAAAGTCCAAGGTGACACTGAGATCAGTGAAGGCAGAGATTACACGGCTGCTGTTATTTGTTGTAGCTAAGTTGGCGCTGGTTTGGGAGGCAGAGATGGTGAGATCAGGGACAAAGGTTTGGGAGATGAAAGCAGAGGTGGAGGAGAGAGATGGGTAGGAGAGAGATAGAGAGGATGAGGAGGAGTTGATGCTGTAGGGGTGGAAGTACTCGGGTTTGTCACCATTGTTGAGAGCAAAGTTCTGGAAAAAAGAATTGGTGGGGAGAGGGGTGGTGAGGAGGTTTGCAGAGAAGAAGCTTGAAGGGTCGGGGAGAATTGTGGATTCGGTTGGAGGGAATTGGAATGGGGATGATGATGAGGTGGTATGTGGAATTAGTGAAAGAGCTGAAACACAGAGGATGAGAGCAAAAGAGAAAGCAGATGTGAGGTTGTTGTTTGCCATTGCTCCTTATTGTAGTGGTGAAGTCTCTCTTCAATTAGCCTCATATTTATAGGTTTTTTCAAGATGTTCCTAGTTCTGTAAGGGTTTCTTTTTTCTGGGTTCCTATTGTAACTAGAGATTAGTGTTGTAGATCTTGATGGGTTCCTATCGTAACTGGGGATTTCTTTCCTCGTTAGAACTTGATCGGTTCCTATTGTAACTAGGGATTTCTTTCCTAGTGTTGTAATCTTGATATATTCCTCCATATTGAAGGAAACTGATATATTCCTCCTATCGTTGACAGAGACACCGCCAACCCACAAAAAATTCAAACCCAATAAAGAATCGTATAACCCAATTTAATCAAAGAAAATTTACGAAAAGGAAGAAATTGAAGTGTTTAGCGAAAAGTAGGAAGTGCGAGCTGCGCAACGCAATTGAAATGTCGAATTGTTCGTTTGGTGGGTTTTATTATCAGAGTCAATAATTCAATTCTGTGACAAAGATTTTCAGGATTTTCGTGGGAACCAAACAGAAAGTAAAGGAATATGTTCTGAAGCGAGAAGCTAAAACAAAGGGAACGTACTTGGGGACAATTTGGAAAACGTAGTCATCTCCGAAATTTGTTTGGATAGAGTTTTTTAGCCCGAAACGCTTGAACGAGTTTGGATTAGACTGAGGTTGTTCCTCCACGTCCATGTCCGTAGCTTCCATCTCTGTGTCTGTGTCTGTGTCTGTGTCTCTCTGTGGTGCGAGGCGCTTCTATTTTGAGCCGGCTAAACAAAATTACAAACGCTCTTTTGGGTTTAGGGTTTTAGCTCCGCTATGGTAAAAGTCAACCTTTAGTCAACCAATTTCTGTCGACATATCCATAGCCTAATTAACCCCCACCCCCCGCCCCACCTTTCTTCCTCATCCTGACCAAACATTATTGCGGAATATAAGACTGATTAAAGATCCTTTTCCAAAGATTCTATCTTCAAATTACCCATTTTAAAAGTAAATAAAAAAGAAAATTAATCAAATCCATAAAGGGATCTTTTATTTTTTGAAATAAATCTTTATCCTTTTTTTTATATATTTTAATTAGATTATTTACTTGTTTTTTATTTTTAAAAATTTCTCAGTCCAAATGGCGCAACTTACATGTTCCATATGGATCCACCGATTGCCACATCAGCATTTTAATGGAGGGATTAACGAAAGCACTAGCGAATGTATGAAAGTGTTAAAAAAATAAACATTTGGCATGAGAATGAGACGAAAAAAACTTTATGAAAAGCTAAAACTCGGCAAACTTCAAGGTAGTAAACTTCATGACCAGGAATAAAACCCATAGTTCAGATCCATGAAACAAATAGCTAAAAGTACAACACCCTGAGTATTGCCAGTTCTGTAATCCAGAACTCATCATTTTGCTGACATCGAAGATACAGCTTGCTTAACACGGTTAGATAAAAAACAGACACCTAGTAACTAAGGCAGAAAAAAATCACAACATAACCATGCAAGCTTTGGTTGACTGCTTCGGTAACTTGAAATTATGCGCTCCCCGCACCTTCCTTTTTCTCTTCCTTCTTCTCTTCCGAAGGATCATCTCCAATCTCTTCTGCTTCGTTCTTGTCAGAGTCCTGTTCTCCCGGCTTTGGCAATTCTAGGTCTGCAATAAAAGGACGAGTCAAGATTACTGAGGTACCGAACAAGCGATGGTAGCTTAAGAAATCATTTTATTCTCTTTCATCCAACAAATGAACTTATCAAAAGTAATTTCATATGCACCTATAGCAGCCATGGCCACTCTCACGAGGAAAAACTTTAAAGCAAGAACTTACCCAAACCTCAACTATACAAGCTAATGGGTCCTTTCTTTTTTGCGGGGGTAGGGGTGGGGTTAATGAAGGTACCCAGCACATATATACACCATGAAAGTTGTGTTGTGAATTCTCGACCTACGCTTACTACAATATTGATCTTTACTCAGTTTGCCACTAAGGATTAAGCTAATTTGTCTTCTTACCTTCGTCACTATCATCAAAGTCACCCATTGCATCATCACCTCCCATACCACCAAATTTCTGCATAATCCAAGTAGAGTGTGAACAATGAATACATATGCACGAAAATAATTCAAAAAATGAAATCTCATAAGTTAGAATATACTAACCGAGAAATCCATCCCTCCCAAATCCAAGTCACCAGGACCTGATCCTGATCAGAACAAGCAGTGCTAATTTAGTAAAATACAAGAAGTATGCCAGCTTTGTCAAATTAAACAGTTTGAAGAACAGCTTTGTCAAATTAAACAGTTTGAAGATATGGAACAGCATATGCAAGTTGTATACCAGTATCCTCGTCTTCATCCACCCATTTGTCCCAATCTACTTTGACATAATGGGGTGTCTTTTCATCTCCACGCAAAAGCTTCTTCCACCAAACTTTCTCTGCCTTCTCCAAAATACAGAAGATACTCCTCACTCCAACATTTATTTTGCTTTCCTATTATAAGGTTATAGGACAGAATAAGAACCCATATAAACGCAAACATTTCGAAAGAATATCCAAGTATTTAAGATTACATAAACAAATTATTACCTCCACATTAACCTTATCAAAAAGATCCAGTTTCAGTTCATAATGGTGATTCTCTGCGCCGGCACTAGCAGAGAAACTAAAAACTCCATCAGGTTCAAGTTTAACCTTGGCGTCCTTTGCATCAGGCAAAAGCACAGTAATGAAAACCTTGTCCACCCTTTGGGCCCACTTCACCTCAGGATGACGACTGCCACAATTGAAGCATGTCAGCGCAAAATTCGTTTGAAAAATGCATCATCAAGTCAATATCAACTAAAGAAAAACTAGAATAGAATTCTCTCCTATCTTCACAATCAATGGCTCAAAGGCTCAGGGTAAGTACATTTCAAATTGATGACCAAATTGTTCGCTTTTATATAAATTTGAAACCAAATATCAACAGAGTGACAAGGCAAACTCAAAGGGACAAATAACTATACTCAAAACGGTGACGAATTTATGATCATAACATAGATAAATCACAGGCTTCAATCCAAAAACAATACAATGTCCTATATTTTTCCATTAAAAAAAAGAAAAAGAAACCCATAGAATATCTTCATTTCTTGAACCATAGTCTATGCTCTCACTTTTTTCTTTCTTTTAAACAGCCAAACATGGTTTCAAAACATCAAATTTAAAGAGCTAAACGCACAAGTCTACAGAGAGGAAACGATATCAGAAATATTATATGAATATTGAATATGAAAGAAGAAAAACAATGGCATGAAATGTATCGAGGACGACATGAGAGGGCGAAAGCAGAATAAGAAGAGCTTACCTCATATTGTTCTGGGAAGAAGAAAGGAAAGTGTAAAACCCTAAAAAAAAGAGCAGAGCAAAGAGCAAACCCCCTTGCGAGTCGTGACCTACTACAACAATGAATTTGGTTTGTGAGTTACGGCCTCTCGGGAGGAAACGAGTACATACAAGAGTGGAGAGACTACGCGATGCTTCTAGACTTCGAGGCCTCTGGGCCTCAAATTTTTATATTTTGAGTTGGGCCCAGGCCTATGATTCGATAACCCACAATATTCATTTTGGTTATTTTGAAAAGGGGCTACTCGTTTTCTAGAGGCCCATTATGTGAAGACAGTCCCAGCTTGAATTTCTACGCTAGCAGTACTCGTTAGGTAGAGTGCACGGCTTAAGTTTAGCCACGTCATCGTGGTCCACGCTCCGAAAATAATTTCAAATAAATTTCAGTTTTTGTTTTCCCTTTTTTTCGCTGTACTAAAATGATTATTAGAAAACAATAATGCGAAAGAAAGAAATTGAAAATGCACTAGTTTGTAATGTAAAATGAGATAATGATGGATAGGTCAGTGTGTGAATCTGAATTTAAAGACAAAAATACAAACTACAAAGTGGGGCTTAATTGGATTTTGGTGTATGAAATAGTTTGTTTTTCTGTGCTTGGAATTGTCAATTTGGAAAAGTTGGCGCGGACCATAGAAATGGAAGTCTACTTGCTTCATTCAATGCATGCTTCAATTTGTAGATGAAAATTCTCAATCACGTGATGTCAACTGTGACGTGCTCGATTAAATGTTTGTCATTATTGGAGACGCTGATGATGATACCCTACTCTTGCTTGCTGTAATAGTAGGTCCCACTGGACTGGATGGTATGTATTTAATTTGAAACATCATCATATTGTTGAGGAAATTTATTATAAGTTAAGACCATTTATCATAGGCACATGCGATGCGATCAAAATTCAATGAATTCCTGGGCTGGTATGGTCCACATGATAAATACAAATATTATATATTACAAAATGTTGAGATTTTTGAAAAATGAAAGAAATGCGAAGTTGGCATGCAATGTATTGTTGTGTTGGATTGAAGAGAAAGAAAGCTGGCCGATTATACATGCTCATTCCTTGCGGTCTGCTCTGACCAGTCATCTCAATCTTTTTTTTGTTTTCCTTTCTCCCCAATTATCTTGTATATATGAGGGGGAATTTGGTATAGAATATATAACATTCCAAATTCCAATAGTAATGTTATATATTCTACTGTCTGTCTCCTGTCCAAATGGCACAATAATATTCTAAAATTCTAAAGGAACAAGTAGCGCATAATATGTTCATGATGCATACAACTCTGCTTTTAGTGGCAAAGGTCTATTTTAGAAAAATACTTCACTTCTTTCTTTATAAGTAGGAATTCTTATATCCGAGAAAATTATGTGTTTTTTATGAATTATTTTTGCACATGTGTCAATACTTCATTTACAAGAAGGAAAAGTATCCTATAATAATACATGCACGTATCACATCTATTAGAAGTAGAACCACAAAAAATGACATGTAACAGATATACTTTTCTTAGTACTAGCTACAATGCAACAATTGCCTGTTTAATTAAACGTTGCAATCAAATAAGTAAAGTAAGGTGGAAAGTTTAATAATTAATTTGCGGTCTCCAGACGCAAAGAAAAGGAACATCTTCTTTTCCAACATTAAAAAAGAGTCATGTACTTCCACTTTGTAAATTGAGCAACAGTTTTTGTTTACAATGATATGTCGCATTCCACGAACAAACTAAACGCGAAAAGTAGTCTACTGACCTTCCCATTTTTCCGCAATACGAGAGATATCGTTTGTCATTTACTTAATCAAGCAAGATGCCCTAATGTAATTAATAATTATTTAAAATGGAAATATGAGCTGCCCTAAATATTCCTTTTATTTATCAGTATTAATTCTTTTATACCTAATTAATTTATACATTATACATTATACATTTGACTGGAAACATAGGCAAGTTGCAACAAACCTGTCACGTGGGTGTATGCGAAACCAATATTTTTTTTCTTGCTTTCAGATTTGGAATTTGGATGCTCAAATTTTTATTTATTATGTATTTTTTTTTTCATTTATGAACCATTATGCATGGCGGTCCAAAAATACTCATGTGCAACAGTACAAGGAAACAAAAACAAATCTCTCATTGAAAAACACAGAAAGAACAAAGTTATTAATTCCACGTAATGCCAATATGTCTACGCTCCCACTCGCCGTGAATGCAACTATCCTCTACCGACGTAGTGGAGACGTGCGAACTTTTCATCCAGGAGTTTGGTGAACACTGAACTGGACGAACTAAATTCTGCCACGTCATCGTATGGGATTTGGCTGGGTCCACTGCCAGTGTCGTCTAAACGGAAAGTGGTGGCCAGGCTCTTAGAAGGTGCGTGGATGGGAGGTTTCTCTTTATTTAGAAGCCCAGAAAATGCCAGGTACGTATATGGTTAATAATAAGTTAGGAACAAACTGGTGCGTCTATTTGACCTCAGAAAACCAAAAAGATTTTTTTTTTTTTTTAAAGGAAAAGAAAACTGTATTTTCCTGTCTTTCTGTCATTCTCTATCGGAGGGCGGAGCGAAGAACACCGTTTATCCACGTCTTTTCACTCACGCCATTAATAAATTCTGGTCCAAGTCCAACTACAAACAAGGCCGTGAAGCTAATAATAATACATAGACGCCCAGAAAAATTAATATCACACAAACAAAAACATCTCTCTCTCTCTCTCTCTCTCTCTATATGCAGGCAGAGAGAGCAAGGGAGCAGATAAAAGGGACACGTTTCTAGTGAAGCGTGTTTGGTGCCTTGGCATTTTCCCTTGGACTAAAATTATTTCAGCAGCAGCCGCAGCAGCAGCTTCGAAATCTGAGTGTGCTTGCTTGTGGACTTTTGTTTAATTCTCCCTTTTATTTCTTGGTCGTCGTCCATAATGCACCGGAAAGCGCCTTCTCCTTTTTGGTTGCACCTTTCAACCTGAACCTGCACCTTCATCTTCACATAGCTTCAAGCGTCTTTCAACCCAGGTAATTAGTTGATGATGGGTCTTTTTTGCCTTTTGCATGCCTCAGCTTTAGCCCTCGTTTTTGTCTCACTCCAAACATATTGGTGCAATTTTCTCACCTTTTTCCCGTTTCCTTTTTGCACAGTCAAGTTCACTTTTTTCCCCCTTTAAAAACCTTTCTGCACAGTCAAGTTCACTTTTTTTCCCCTTTAAAAAAAATATTGTTTCTGTGGTTGATGTTAAAGTTTTCGTTGATGAATAGATTGGATTTGAATGGTAGCTTTGATTATTCTCCAGCTACCCCCTTATACTCAATGATTTAATAGTTATTATATTATATGCTGTTTTGTCTTCACTTCAGCATCATTTTTGCAGTGATCATATTCATCTGATTTGTCCGCCTTTCAGTTATAATTAATTAATTCATACTTCGTTATTTTATCATTTCACCTGTTTTTTTATTCTTCAGTTTCGTCTTTGACAAGAATTGGCTTTGAAAATAACCAACCAAATGCTTGCTTGTGTTTCTTTGAATGTTAGTATAAACGTAGCTATCAAAACACTCGTTGTTGGTTTTGTGTTCACGTGCTCTGCCTGGTTACAGCTCTCCAAAGCTCATAACGTTGCGAGAGCTCCAAGAAAATCAAACCAATGTCAGCATAATGTTCTGCTTCGGTCCAAAGAGTGACTCTGCATAAGTCTTTGCCTCCTGATTTTCCTGGCACTTTCTTAATGACTTCCCAGTGCTTTACACTGAGAAATGAATAATATGTTCTTACCCGATGATATTTGGTTTTTAGCTTTCATTCAATTATCTTCAGCTTTCTTCTTTAAAGAAAACAAATTTTAAATACCATCTTTTTGGGGTAGGAGACGCTGGCCTTTTATGTTTTGTAACTTTCTGCTTATATGATTGAAGCAGTTTTAAGGTGTTTGCTTGCTTTCTTTATTTGTTCTTATAATTTTGAATTCATTTCTGCTAATTTCCTTCTATATACAATGAGGGCCAGTGCTTGGTACATAAATTTCTGTTAAATTTTCAGGGAAAGAAGAAGAAGGTCATGGGTGCAATTTCAACATAAGAGAGTGGAACTCTAGCCTCTGCTGCAAACTTTGTTACCATGTCTTCCGGGCCCTGGATCACGTCTAGTTCCTGTTCACCATCTGTGGTTCAATCCTCGGAAGATACCTCTGTAGCAGCAATATTTCAATGGCTAAGATTCATCTTCCTCTCTCCCTGCCCTCAGAGAGCTCTGCTTTCCTCTGTTGACCTCTTGTTCTTGCTCTCACTCTTAGCATTTTCAATACTAAAGCTTTACTCAAAGTTCGTCTCCAATGGCCACCAAAGCTCGGAACTCAACAAGCCCCTCATCAGGAACAGCAGAGCTCATCTCAGAACCACTATATGCTTTAAACTCTCTTTGACCGTGAGCGCTCTGTTAACCCTATGTTACACTGTTGTTTGCATTTTGGCATTCACTAGAAGCACTGAGTTGCCATGGAAACTCGTAGATGGGCTATTTTGGTTAGTTCAAGCCATCACTCATGCAGTGATCACAATACTAATAGCCCATGAAAGGAGATTTGAAGCTGTTAAGCACCCGCTATCACTTCGAGTTTATTGGGTTGCAAACTTCATTGTTATTTCTTTGTTTACAGTCTCCGGAATACTTCGTTTGGTGTATGTCCAACAAAATCAGGACCCTAGTTTTAGATTGGATGATGTTATTTCCATGGTGTCTTTCCCTCTATCAATTGTTCTTCTTGTTATTGCCCTTAGAGGATCAACTGGGATTGCAGTGAACAGAGAATTCGAACAAGGTATGAATGGAGAAAGCAATTTATACGAACCCCTTTTGAGCAAATCCAATGTGACTGGCTTTGCTTCAGCTTCCATAATTTCTAAGACCTTTTGGATTTGGATGAATCCTCTGCTCAGAAAAGGGTACAAAGGCCCTCTAAAGGTTGATGAAATCCCATTCCTCTCCCCGGAACATAGAGCTGAAAAAATGTCGGTTCTCTTTGAATCAAACTGGCCAAAACCACAAGAAAAATTGGACCATCCAGTTCGAACCACATTACTCCGGTGCTTCTGGAAAGAAGTTGCTTTCACAGCTTTCCTTGCAGTAGTGAGGCTTTGTGTCATGTATGTAGGGCCTGTGCTTATCCAAAGTTTTGTGGATTTCACTGCGGGAAAAAGAAGCTCGCCTTATGAAGGATACTACCTTGTAATGATCCTTCTATGTGCAAAATTTGTTGAAGTTTTAAGCACTCACCAATTTAACTTCAACTCCCAGAAACTTGGGATGCTCATTCGTTCCACTCTTATTACTTCTTTGTACAAGAAGGGTTTGAGGTTGTCATGCTCAGCCCGGCAGGCTCATGGGGTTGGACAGATTGTGAATTACATGGCTGTTGATGCCCAACAGCTCTCTGACATGATGCTACAGCTGCATGCTATATGGATGATGCCAGTGCAACTTGCCATTGCATTGTCCCTTCTGTATAACAGTCTTGGTGCTGCAGTGCTCACATCTGTAGTAGGAATCATGTGTGTTCTTGTGTTTGTTGTGCTTGGCACGAGACGGAACAACAGGTTCCAGTTTAATGTCATGAAGAATCGGGATTCAAGAATGAAGGCAACAAATGAGATGCTTAACTACATGCGTGTGATCAAATTCCAGGCTTGGGAGGAGCACTTTAATAAGAGAATTCTGGCTTTCCGTGAGTCAGAGTTTAGCTGGCTGACCAAGTTCATGTACTCAATCTCTGCCAATGTTGTGGTTATGTGGTGCACCCCAGTAGTTATATCAACTCTCACATTTGGCACTGCACTCTTATTGGGTGTCCGACTTGATGCGGGGACAGTGTTCACAACCACAACCATCTTCAAAATTTTGCAGGAGCCCATCAGGACCTTCCCACAATCTATGATTTCAATTTCTCAAGCTATGATATCTCTTGGGAGGTTGGACCGTTATATGATGAGTAGAGAGTTGGTGGAGGATGCAGTGGAGAGAGACGAGGGCTGTGATAGTAGAACTGCTGTGGAGGTTAAAAATGGTGCGTTTAGCTGGGATGATGAAAGCAAAGAAGAGGATTTGAAACACATAAATTTGAATGTCAATAAAGGGGAGCTAACGGCTATTGTAGGGACAGTGGGATCTGGAAAGTCTTCCCTTCTAGCCTCAATTCTTGGTGAGATGCACAAGTTATCTGGAAAGGTATGATTTGATACCCATTAAACCCTTTTCTAGATGTCTCTTATGACATAAAATCCCTCCACTGAACCATAAGTTTATAACCAGGGCATAAGTTAACTCACACAAAAGGCTTCAGTTTAATCAAGCACTTGTTGAATTAATAAACTTTTTGGCAGGTACGAGTTTGTGGCACAACTGCCTATGTTGCTCAAACATCATGGATTCAAAATGGGACCATTGAAGAAAACATTTTATTTGGTTTGCCAATGGACAGAGAGAGATACCAGGAAGTTGTCAGGGTTTGCTGCTTGGAGAAGGACTTGGAAATGATGGAGTTTGGAGATCAAACTGAGATAGGAGAGCGTGGCATCAACCTAAGTGGTGGCCAGAAACAGAGGATACAACTTGCCAGGGCTGTATATCAAAATTGTGACATATATCTTCTCGATGACGTTTTCAGTGCTGTCGATGCTCATACTGGATCAGAAATATTTAAGGTGACATTGCTTTAGATTTTCTTCTACATTTGATAGTAAAGAAATGATTTACTTTTGATTCCACAGTGATTGAGCGGTCTTGCTTGCTCTTACAATGGTGGTTTGAACACTATTCGATTTTCATAGTCTAAATGAGTTGAAAATAAATAAGGTCTTGTTAAGAATAGCAGTTCAAAGTGATACTCATTGAATATGATTTGTATGCATAATGTTCTACTGATCATGATTTATTTTCTGCAGGAATGTGTGAGGGGTGTGCTTAAAAACAAGACGGTTTTATTGGTAACTCATCAAGTTGACTTCTTGCATAATGTTGATCTTATTTTGGTAGGTATTTGAGAATCTTTTTCATTTTGGTTTCTCATCAGTTTAGTGACCAAAGAAATTATAATCGGAATTTGCACATGTATCTCTCCTACTTATTTATTTGTTAAAATTTATTACCTCCAAATAATATCAGGTCATGAGAGATGGGATGATAGTACAAGGAGGAAAGTATAATGAGTTGCTAAGCTCTGGCCTGGATTTCAAAGAGCTAGTAGCTGCCCATGAAACCTCCATGGAGCTCGTAGAAATGAGCCCCACTATTCCCAGCAAAAGTTCCCCCAGCCCTCAAATATCTCCTCAACCATCTTCAAACCACCGGGAAGCCAATGGTGCAAACGACTCTTTAGGCCAACCAAAGTCTGATAACGGGACTTCTAAACTCATCAAAGAAGAGGAGAAAGAAACAGGCAAAGTGAGCTTGCACGTTTACAAAGTTTATTGCACAGAGGCTTACGGATGGTGGGGTGTGGTGTTGGTGTTGTCATTGTCTCTCTTGTGGCAAGCAACTCTAATGGCGGGTGATTACTGGCTGTCCTATGAAACTTCAGCAGATCGTGCAGTGGCATTCAAGCCATCTGTCTTTATTACCGTCTATGCTATTATTGCTGCTATTTCATTTCTTGTGGTATTGGTAAGAGCATTTTCTGTTACGATTGTGGGGCTTTCGACAGCTCAAATTTTTTTCAAGCAAATTCTTCACAGCATCCTGCATGCCCCCATGTCATTTTTCGATACTACACCTTCTGGAAGAATTCTGAGTAGGGTAAGAGTTTGTGAGTTAGAATTGCTTACCTTTTCTTTTTCTGTTTAAGCATTAGTTTTTGTCATAGTTGATGTGATCTTTTTTTCTAACTGATGAGAATATATCCCCCACCAGGCATCAACAGATCAGACGAATATCGATCTATTTCTTCCCTTCATTTTGGGTATTACCGTTGCCATGTACATCACTGTGCTTGGCATCTTTATCATCGTATGCCAAAATTCGTGGCCAACAATATTCTTGCTGATTCCACTTATTTGGCTTAATATATGGTACCGGGTAAGTTCATTCTTTCTATCATGCTGTTGATATTTAACTATAATGTTGCAATGAATGTGTTAGACATACATGAATGGGTTGCACTGAAGCACCCTTTTCTATGATCTTGATCATGCATATTATTGGTCATCAAGAATAATATGATCGTGGCTATGCATTGGTCATTTTAAATAACGTGTATGAATCCAACTCCTGATCCTTTGAATTACTGGCAAAGTTTGACATTTTGGCTTATCCATGAATGTAAAAATGTCAAACTTGATGGCAAAAACTTTTTTTTAACCAAAACCATATGACTCTGTAACCATTGGTGTCGCCTTAATTATATGCTGAAGATCTTTCTTCTGTTTGGATTTTAGGGTTACTATCTTGCATCATCTCGTGAATTAACTCGGCTGGATTCAATCACAAAAGCTCCTGTTATCCATCACTTCTCAGAAAGCATATCAGGGGTGGTGACGATCCGCTCTTTCAGAAGGCAGAACATGTTCTCCAAGGAAAATGTTAAACGTGTTAATGCCAATTTACGTATGGATTTCCACAACAACGGATCCAATGAGTGGTTGGGTTTCCGTTTGGAGATGCTTGGGAGTTTAATTCTCTGCATTTCCACTCTATTCATGATCTTATTGCCAAGCAGTATTATAAAGCCAGGTATGTAAATCCTCTCATCCCTTTTTTTAATTGTGCAACACTCATATCTAGCACTTGATTCATGGTCACTCGTGATATGAGATGCCGAAATAAATAATAATTATGCTTCAGTTTATGGTTATTGTTATAATGTCTTATTGATTTGAGGTGTGTGTTAGCTGCAGTAGATGAGTGTCTATTTCATAAATTTGGCTAAATCAGTTATTCCTTCATGGTACAGAGAATGTTGGTTTAACTCTCTCCTACGGATTGTCCTTGAACGGTGTGCTGTTCTGGGCCATTTATATGAGCTGCTTTGTTGAAAATAGGATGGTTTCGGTTGAGAGGATAAAACAGTTTACAAACATCCCATCAGAAGCAGAATGGGAGATAAAAGACCGTGTTCCTCCTTCAAATTGGCCTTCCCATGGCAATGTCGAGCTCAAAGACTTGCAGGTAGTTTATCTTCAATTCTGTTTATATCTTCTGAAAAAATAAAGCCAAACTTACATTCCATGAGCTGCTACACTCTAGCCATTTGACTTCCAAATGGTATCTTTGTAGTACATCTGCCATGTATAGTGTAGTGGAAGGAGAAATGAAGTGGTCTGAATGCAAGTTGTTATTAGTTGGTCATCTGTTCCTTTCGATGATGTTTTTAATTTTATGGCAAACAGGTCAGATATCGTCCAAATACACCCTTGGTTCTCAAAGGCATTAGTCTAAGCATTCACGGGGGAGAGAAGATTGGTGTTGTCGGTCGAACAGGGGGCGGGAAATCAACTTTGATCCAAGTGTTCTTTAGGCTGGTGGAACCGTCAGGGGGCAAAATCATCATCGACGGGATTGATATAACCACATTAGGGCTTCATGATCTCAGGTCTCGCTTCGGAATCATTCCTCAAGAACCTGTACTTTTTGAGGGAACTGTGAGAAGCAACATTGATCCAGTGGGAATTTATTCAGATGAAGAGATTTGGAAGGTAAACACATTGCTACCTGGTTTCCTGATTACATAGGAGTAACCCATGTCAGGTTATATGAAACAATGCTGTATGTTTATTTGTTAAATCTTAATGTATTTTTTTTTTTTTTTTGTAGAGCCTTGAACGCTGCCAACTTAAAGATGTGGTAGCTGCAAAACCTGATAAACTCAATTCTTTAGGTATGTGGCTCTCTGATTATTGAAAACCAAATGGAACTGACATGCTAGGATTAGGATTAGGTACTGACTGTTTCCATAAAATTTTAATTTAATAGTGGCTGATGACGGAGGCAACTGGAGCGTGGGGCAAAGACAGCTTATCTGTTTGGGGCGAGTCATGTTAAAGCACAGCCGGCTCTTGTTCATGGACGAGGCCACGGCTTCAGTTGATTCACAGACTGATGCTGTAATACAAAGGATCATCCGAGAGGATTTTGCTACATGTACAATAATCAGCATTGCTCACAGAATCCCTACAGTGATGGACTGCAATAGAGTTTTAGTAGTAGATGCAGGTTAGTGCTCTCTTGACCTTGTTGCTTTCGGCATTTGTTTACCACATGAAAATTGTAGCTCATATTCTTTTGTTTCTGTGTTTTTAACAGGACTGGCTAAAGAATTTGACAAACCGTCCCGCTTGCTTGAGAAACAATCATTGTTTGGGGCATTGGTTCGGGAGTATGCCAACCGTTCATCAGGACTATAAGCAACCATCTTTGGTTTCTCTATCGTTGCTTCCGTTGATTAGTGGCAATCACTATATGAAGTCCAAATCAAGCGTACCTCTTAGACTAGTGGCAATCACTATATGAAGTAGCTAATCTAATCCTGTTTACCACCTACAGTTCTCTATTCAGTTTAGAATATGTTTAGATGAGAATATTATATTTCCCGAAACCTTCTTGACAAGGGTGCTGTTTGTGCAAATCAGTTGTATTGTCTCTCTCTCATTTCCCAATGACCAGTCCAGTTATGTAGGGGTCTTCCTTCTTTCTATGGATCAATGTTCTACACAACACAACTGGGATCTTTTTATATAAAATTGAGTAAAAATGAAGTTTTCTCAACGCCTGGTATCTTTAACTGGTAGATTGGTAGATTATTGGTTAAGCATGCATGTCTCACAGTTCATTCAAACATATACGAGTCTTGGCCTCACGATTTTCCTCGTACTTTCTTAATGATTTCCAAGTAATTCACACTGAAGATATGTTTTTTTTTATAAAATTTATATAGAAGAAAAACAGAATTAGACATTAAAACCACGTGCAACACGATCAAGAAAGCAGTCCAGCTGAATCGCTGCGAAAACTTGAGTAGGCAGGAACACATTTCACCCAAATATGTTCTTCCAGCTCATGACCCAAGTTTGCAAGCAAATCATGATATAGTTTTCATAAAGTTATTTTAAAAAACAGAAAATTTTAAATCCCATCTTTTTGGACTGAGGACTCTGTCCTTTTGTGTTTTGGAACTTCTGCTGTAAAGAGGTTGTTTCAATAGGTCAAGTGCTTTACAATTTTAAGATGTTTGTTTTTCTTTCTTTCTTTGTTCTTATAATTTTGAATTCATTTCGGCTAATTTATATAGGGTAATTTCGTTTTACAAGTTACAAGGATGGCCAATGCTTACACATAGTTCATAAATTTCTGTTAATTTTTCAGGGAAAAGAAGAAGAAGAAGGAGGACAAACTCTTTTAATATTTCGCGGCTGTAGTCTTAAAATATTATATTTAAACAGTATATCCGAGCGGCTGTACTATTAAAAGATTGTAAAGCGTACAGCCGCGCAGTGTACTCTGAAAATGTTATATTTAAAGCGTATAGCCGACCGGCTATACTCGCTGAATATAGGCTATACTCTTTGAATGTATTCGAATATTTATAAGTATGGCCGCGCGGCTATACTCGTTGAATATATTCGAGTATTTTACAAGTATAGCCGCCCGGCTGTACTCGTAAAATATTATATTTAAAAAGTATAGCCGCGAGGCTATATATATATTATTTAGACTTGATAAAAACTATCTATATTGTGGAAGCTGCATCTTCTGTTATAAAAAAACAAGAAGAAGTGATGCCATTGCCAACTGAAGAATGTTGATACCGACAACTCTTCTGGCCGGATCTCAGGTATGATATTTAACCTTACCCTGCTCCAACAAGTAAAATTTGATGTCATTTTCCAATCCTTTTATTTGGTCACGCACTTGTAAATGGCTTGGGTAATTATCAAGGAAATCACAATGAGGATGCACAATGAAAATGCCTTTTGTTCATTTGTTTTAATAAGCATGTTATTGTAGTAACAGGATTATTTCATGTGGATGTGTTGCACTTGACCAGCTGGTCTAGTTAATTGCAACTCAAAACCTTAGCATGCATTTGGATTGGGGTGCTGATTTCCTTGTTGGGTTTTCTTTAGCAATTTGAATGAGCTCATTTAACTTGTTTGTATGGTAATTTAGATAAGTTAAGCTCGTATATTGTCTCTATTGCCTATCTGGTCTCATACTGATGGGTTATATTGATGTCTAAACCTCACTCACTATCATCATCAACAAACAAAAATTGAAAATTGTATTACTGCTTGTAAAAACGGTTTGGGCTTAGAAATGTACATTGAATAACCTCTGAGAATAATTGCTACAACTAGATACTCTACAATGCAATGTTTCTCAGATATCATAGCTCATCCTTTGGCAGCGGTTCGTCTTCAAGGCACTTTTCATCCCAGTAGTAGGGGAACTTGAATTTTGCTGCAGTGTGAGGCATGAACCGGTCCTCAAACATGAACCTGAAACGGAGGAAAGAACTTGGAAGCATCATTCAAGCAAAATGAAAAAGTAAAAAATAAAACATAGAAAGTGTAATAAAATTGAACCATCCTTGGCAATCCAAAAAAGAAGAAATAAATAACCTAGAATGAGAAAATGAAGGAATGTGTCTGCATATCATGGTCCTCTTTTTGGATAATGAACATGAAGCAATTTCAAGAAGTATAGATAATAGTAAACATTGAAGATGAAAGAAGATAGATTGCATACACTTTAACTGGGGGATGCCTTTTCACTAGTATGCAGGCTTCAACATTGTCTAGCTTTATGTGTATCAGCTACCTGTGGAGTTTCCAGATATGTTACAATGGATAGCTGATTTCATTGGTCTGTTCAAGATAACTTTACATTCGGATTGGACTGAAGTTTGTTCGAGCTTCTCTCTTTTACTTTTCTACATCATCATACGTCTATCTTTTATCACATCTACAAATCCGACACAGTTTATGTAGCAGGATACTTGAAAACCAGTGACTTCAGCTTTTCTACAGTGTAGTTTCTGCAAGTTGATCATGTAATAATTCATTCCTGGATGGTATGGTTATATCATCCAAGCAAGTTGATCAGTTAAGAACCATGCAGATTTGGATTATGTGTAACAGAGAATCTTATGTTACTTATCAAATGTGTGTGTGTTTCAATTCTTAAAATCCTTGCCGCATTGCTTACCTTGTTGTGGTTTTTCTTTTACCTCTTCTTCCTTCTAATGCAGCTATCCTGTGTTAAATGTGATCTAGAGGAAATGGATTCAATCATTTGAGTTGATCTTATATGAAAGTGCAGTTGAAGTTGGGTTTTAGAAATCAATTGCTCATCTCTCTCATGCGCAAGAGAGAAAAAACTCTCAATCAAATTGAAGGGTCTAATAGAATATTTAAAGGGTATAGCCGGGCGGTTATACGCCTTGAATATATTCTAATATTTTAGCAGTATAGCCGATCGGCTATACTCTTCGGCTATACTCTTTAAATGTAATTTTGCAAGTATCGCCGCACGGCTGTACTCTGAAAATATTATATTTAAACAGTATAGCCGCGCGGCTATACCATTCGAATAGTGTAAAAGTATAGCCGCACGTCAGCACTCTGAAAATAATATATTTAAAGAGTATAGCCGCGCGGCTACACTCTTTGAAGATATACGATTTTAAAGTGCAGCCAGCTTTCTTCTGTTTCTATTCGAATTGGTCGTTCTGAGAAATTCGAAGTCTTTGGGAAATGGGTTTTCGTGATTTTGATGTTAATCGAAAACCCATTGATGACATTTTGAATTTGAAGTGATTGGATTGGTTCTAATGGCCTCTCATGGGGAGATTTCTTGGCGGGTTTGTGTTGCCTCTGCTGCTGCTAACAGGTATTTAAATGAAAATGCCTTTTGTTAATTTGTTTTAATAACCATGTTATTGTATTAACAGGATTATTTCAAGTGGATGTGTTGCACTTGACCAGCTGGTCTAGTTAATTGCAACTCAAAAAGTTAGCATGCATTTGGATTGGGGTGCTGATTTCCTTGTTGGGTTTTCTTCAGTTATGTTTTTATGGTAATTTAGATAAGCTAAGCTTGTATATTGTCTCTATTGCATATATAGTCTCATACTGTATCCATCATCATCACCATAATGAGTAGTCTGAATTATAATTTGATATGGTTATGGAGAAATTCTGGACGCAGAAAACTTACTTATAGATACTGACAATCTCTGCGTGCTTAGTAACTGAGGTAAATGTGATAGCATGATTCTGCATTAGTATTTCTTTTGTTTTCGTTGTCAAAAATGCTAAGTGCATGCTATATGGATGATGCCAGTGCAACTTGCCATTGCATTGCCCCTTCTGTATAACAGTCTTGGTGCTGCAGTGCTCACATCCGTAGTAGGAATCATGTGTGTTCTTGTGTTTGTTGTGCTTGGCACGAGACGGAACAACAGGTTCCAGTTTAATGTGATGAAGAATCGGGATCCAAGAATGAAGGCAACAAATGAGGTGCTTAACTACATGCGTGTGATCAAATTCCAGGCTTTGGAGGAGCACTTTAATAAGAGAATTCTGGCTTTCCGTGAGTCAGAGTTTAGCTGGCTGACCAAGTTCATGTGCTCAATCTCTGCCAATATTGTGGTTATTTGGTGCACCCCAGTAGTTATATCGAGTCTCACATTTGGCACTGCACTCTTATTGGGTGTCCGACTTGATGCGGGGACAGTGTCCACAACCACAACCATCTTCAAAATTTTGCAGCAGGACCTTCCCACAATCTATGATTTCAATTTCTCAAGCTTTGATATCTCTTGGTAGGTTGGACAGTTACATGATGAGTAGTTTGATATGACCACAATAGGGCTTCACGATATCAGGTCTCACTTCAGGATAATTCCTCAAGAACCTGTCCTTTTTGAAGGAACTGTGAGAAGCAACATTGATCCAGTAGGAATTTATTCAAATGAAGAAATTTGGAAGGTAAAAAACACAATGCTATCTGGTTTCCGGATTACATAAGAGAGTAACCCATAGCCTCAAAAAACAGTATGATTGAATTATACATTTTGTTTGTATATGTTTGTCATCATTCACTTACTTAGATGAAACAATGCTGTATGTTTATTCACATTAAATCTTAATTTTCTTGTAGAGCCTTGAACGCTGCCAACTTAAAGATGTGGTAGCTGCAAAACCTGATAAACTCAATTCTTTAGGTATGTGACTCTCCCCATTATTTACTCTCTGGAACTGAAATGCTAGCTAGCATTAGGATTTGGTACTGACTGTTTCCATCAAATTAAGTGGCTGATGACGGCGACAACTGGAGCGTGGGGCAAAGACAGCTTCTCTGTTTGGGGCGAGTTATGTTGAAGCACAGCTGGCTCTTGTTCATGGACGAGGCCACGGCTTCAGTTGATTCACAGACGGATGCTGTAATACAAAGGATCATCCGAGAGGATTTTGCTGCATGTACAATAATCAGCATTGCTCACAGAATACCTACAGTGATGGACTGCAACAGAGTTTTAGTAGTAGATGCAGGTGAGTGTTCTCTCCATCTTGTCACCTTCGGCATTTGTTTACCACCTGAAAATTGTAGCTCATGTTCTTTTTTTTAACAGGACTGGCTAAAGAATTTGACAAACCGTCCCGCTTGCTTGAGAGACAATCATTGTTTGGGGCATTGGTTCAGGAGTATGCCAACCGTTCATAAGGACTATAAGCAACCATCTTTGGTTTCTCTATCGTTGATTCCGGTGATTCCTTTTGTGCTCGCAAATCTTCCAAGAATCACCTGCCCGCATTTGCCCCTCCCATTATTAAAATAAGAAGAGGCCCTTCTCAGCTGTGTGTGGGAATTATCAAAACAATAATGCAAGTCCAAGTCAAGCCTCTCTTAGACTTGTGGCAAGAAGTAGCTAATCTACTCCAGTTACCACCTACATTTCTCCACTCTGTTTAGAATGTATTTAGATGAGAACATTAAACTTATGCTTCTTGACAAGGGTGCTGTTTATGGAAATCAGTTGTATTATTCTTGGAAAGTTGTCGATGCTCTCTCTCTCTCTCTCTCTCTCTCTCTCTCTCTCTCTACATAGTAGATATGAATATCAGTCCGGCTCTGTGCCGGATGTGCATTTTTATTGACATGGTTGATTGGTTTAGGGTGCAGAGGGTTTCCAGTCTAAGATTGGTTAATCACTTCAATTTTAAGTTTTAAGTATTAAATTTTCGAAGTTTCAAAAGATGTTTTATATCATAAACAATCAATTTTTGCCAATAAATAGGATTAATGTCAAATAAAATAAGGTATAAATGAATTTTTCTCAATGCGTCATGTCTTTTCTGATATAAATTAAATATAGTGCTAGCTAGGGTTTAGAATAGGATGTCGCTTTACCTTCCTGAATGGAGCAGCTATTTAATCAATTTTACATTAAAAAGCGTCAATACGAAACGCAGCGTTTAAGGTGTTGTTGTAGCCCTTGTAGGTAAGAGATACAGCACCCTATTCTAAACCCCGAGCATAAACCCTAGAGACAGATTCACAGAGAGACAGAAAGAAAGAGAGATGGGAAGGTCACGAAGAAAGTACAAGCAATCGAGGACGAAGGTCCGCGTGGCGCTGCCGAAGAGGAAGCCCAACGTCTTCAAGGCAGCCTTCTGTCTCCCTCCGAAGCTTCGCGCCTTACTGGAACAACAAGGCCCATCCTCTGCCTCATGGAACGCCGAGGGCACTGTTATCGAAAACTATAAGTCCTTCGGCTTCGTTTCTAATCCTAACTTGCTCAGCGTCCGCTCTCGAACCTCTCACATGATCGAAAGCGATTCTCTCCAGGTCCCTCCTCCACCTCCTTCGGGAGATGAGCCCGTCGACGGTAGCGACGTCGAAGAAGACGGTCAGTTCTCTCTCTACTCTCTTTTTCTGAGTTAGAAATTGGGAATTTTGTTTCTTTGGCTGAAATAAAAAATTGAAAGCTTAGTGCTTAATGAAATAACTGGTTGTGGATTTTTAAGGGAAATTGCAATTGAAGTTGCAATTGGTTTACTGGAAAGATTGAACTTTTAGGATAAAGTTATCTGCTTGAGGTTGAGGGGTAGTCAGTTTGCTTTTAGCTCTACACAAATTCCTTTCGTTTGGAGGGAAAAGTATGAGGAATAACCCAAACAGTTTACAGGGTTATTAAATCCAACAATCCCGGACAAAAGTTGAAATAAATTTTAGAATGGCCAAATACTTAATAATTTGATGAGATGGAGATCACTATATTGAGTTTGGCTTTAATTTGATCAAGTACTTATTAATCTGTAAGTCCAAAAAGTTTGGCTTAGGTAATCTGGTCAATTTGTTGACAGACAAACTTCAATAAGGTGATCCGTTACCGTTGGTGCTGCAGTTAATTAATGTATAAAGACCCTTAGAATGTAATGATGTAGAGGCTGAACTGGATTGCAAGAACCAAAGTTCTGTCTTCTGCCCTAAGAAATGGACTGTGTGTGTTTGATTTCGATTCGAGAAATACAGTGAAATTAAATATCACTATAGGGGAACCACACCAATCCATCCCAAATTTGGCGGTTAGACTGACAATGCTGTTGGGGAGGTCCTGCCGAAAATTAGCTCTGAAACCAGTACTCCTAGATTTACTGCTATTTTGAATTGCATAAATTATTTGTTGTGGAACTTGTTGGCTTGTTTATTTTCTTCTCTTTCAAAGGTGTGAAACTTGCGATTACACAACTTTCTTTGTTTCATACAGATTTGAGATCTAGTCTAGGGAAAAAGCGGAGAGATGGAAAATCTGCACCACTGCAACCATTAACGGCCATGCAACGTGTTTATATTGGTCGGCTCATTGAGAAGTATGGAGACGACTATCAGGTGGGATACAAGCTTATATTCTATTAAAAATTGAAGTTGTAAAGTTGCTTTCTGCGTGCTTAAGGTGGAATTGTTGCTTTGCAGGGAATGTTCATGGATACAAAACTAAATGCAATGCAGCATTCTGTTGCAACTTTGGAGAAACTATGCAAAAGGTATCACGTGCATAAAGATAAAAATCCCTTATTGATCCGTTGAGAAAGGCTCAGTCGTGCATGGCAATCTCATGAGAGTGATTCGATCACTAATGTGGTCTTTTTTCTCGTTTTCATTATGTTGTATCTTTTTTCTCGTTTTCATTATGAAAGAATTTTGGTTGATGAATGATTTATATAATTGTTCTAAAGAAAATTTTGAACGACGGGAGTATATGATTGCGCACTGTATTGTAATAAGAACATGAAACCGTATATGTTGTATGAGTAAAATAGTGACTGTATTTAGACCTATTTTGTAGCTCTTTCTCGTTCTTAAAGCTGATGGCCGTCTCCCAACCTATCAATTATGGATATCGACCTCAACCTGCTCGGGCATGTAGACATTGTCTTCTGTGGTTGTGTTGTCTTGGTCTTTCAAATGCTCCAAATTGGGGTAAGATTCGAACATGTGGTCCCCTCATATCAATCACCTTGTTCGCAAACATCTTGGACACAAGAAATACTTTCCTACACCCATTGCCTGAATTTTCCCTTTCTCGATACAAAGGGGTTGGGAAGTTTTTCTCCTCCTGCACCCCTCCTCTTCCTGCTTCTTGGCTAACAAGTCCTTGCCAGATGAACCATTCTTACGCAAATTACTAAAACGCAAAAGGGTCGCAAAGAAATACCCAGATAGAAATTCAGCATGGAAACAAAGCAAAGCCTACATAAATTCATAATGGAACCAATCTGAGGACAATTCAACTCTAACCATCTGTTTTAGCATCAAACATTTTGCTTTTCATATCAGTAGTACCCATCTCTTCTAGCATCATTAATTTACGACATGATACAAGGATGCAAATTTTACTCCAAATCAAAATTGATGAACAGATTGTGAATCCATATTAATAACAGACCAAGTTTACTTGGATTAAGCAAGCAATGACCGCAACGTTTAAGTCCCAAAAACTTGGAACACTAAAAACAAATTATATGTACAGCGTTAATCAAAGGCTACATACAAGGAACAGAACATCCACACACGGCTACAGTCGGTGGGTCACAGAACCCAACGGAAAAATAACCCGTAAATGGGTTCCAAAAGAGCACGAAGAATCTGTTGTAACAGTTTACATGGTGGGTAAGGCGGAAAAGGAAGGGCAAAATGGTCCCCAAGCAGTGAACAGACAGCACTTAAACCCCCATGAACGCCCGACACTGGGATTCCCAGTGCTGCTTTGCTTGCCGAACCCTCTCTACCCTTTCTGTCTGGAGCCTCTGCTCCCAGTATTCATGGCAGCTGTTCAATATGAACAAAATAAGAATGAGAATTTTGCATATATAATTTATAGGTCATTCACTAGAGAATAAGGATGCAAAGTAAGTAATATGGGGGGCAAAAACATACCTTCTGCTAAGTAACATGTTAAGCTCTTCTAAGTGTACAGCACCCTCATACACTCTTGCCTGAAATCAATATAAACAAATTACAAATGGTAAGTAAGCACAAGTTAAAGGCGCCACCTTGTGCCCTTGTTTGTGGTACAAAGGCTACCAGAGTACAAGCTCCAAGTGGAAAATGAGATAATGCTCACCTCTCGGCATAGAGGGCATTTTTCTTTAGGCTCTGCAGCCTTCAATCCATCAACAATAGTCACTGATGCAGCCGAGCAAGCACACATGTAGCAGAATATATGACCACATGTGAGAGCAACTGGATCAAAAACTGTGTCCTGAAAAGCAGAAGACAAAAGAAAAATCACATGAACTAACATTGAATAAGAACCTTGAATGAAGCACAATAATAGCAACATGTTTTCTTCTCTACAACTCCTACTTCAGTCATGCACGTTGCTGAGATGGGCGAAAAGATAATCTCTCAGTAGTCCTAGACTAGAGAGCTGCCAGAGCTTTAAGTTTGAGTTGATCAAATCAAACCCATAGGGCATGGCATATGCAGTTTGCGTTTAAGGATGTCAAACTTTAAAAACTGGCCATATGTGCTCCTAGTTCATAACAACGAGGCATAGAAGAAATTTTCAATTTGAGAGAGTAAGAGTAATATTTTGAGGGTGCTATAATATTTCAAGCTCAGTTCTTGAAACCTCTTATATTAGAATTGAATCCATAGACAGAATTAAATGATGTGCAGTTCAGTGCAGAACAACAAAAATATGCAGTAAAAAATGAATGATAGATATGCAGGACATCCTGTGAAAATAAAAAATCTTGAAACTTACCAAGCATATAGAACATGTCAAGTCAACATCAAGCTTGACAGAATCAAAGAGCTCGCAGGCGAGAGATGGTTTCCCATCATTGATTTTGAGGGAGCATCCCTCAAACAAGGCTGGTGCCTTCCTTGACTTGGTCTTGGTTTCCCTTAAATTGATGTGAAAAGCCATAAGCTCACAAAGCCATGGACTCTGAAGGATTCCAATGTGCATACTTTGAGCTTGCGACTTGAAGGCCTGTCCTTGCGTTGAGTAATGAATCTGTCCCAAAATACAAACAAAATATATTCATTCAACTAGATTATCAAAACTCGGATAAATTAAATGTGTTCAAAAAGTGCAACTTGTATACCTTATCATATTTCTTTAGTATTTTTCGAATGGCAATGGCGTTGATCAGTGCATAAGTAACAAGGTCCTTGCCTTCTTCAATTAAGCCAACATGGTTCCCTCGAAGTTTGCCTTTGAACCAAAAGAAGTACTTACGAAAGCCTGAAGCCAGATGCAGGTCAAGCAATTTCTGTGCACGCTTATTAAAGAAGCCTACCACTGCAGACATCTCCTTGAGAAGGGCAGGGAAAAAGCTCCCATCACACACTGCGCAATTCAGAATTTCGAACTAAATATTAGCATAAAACCATTGCCAGACACAAAAAAAACCTTTTTTTTTCTTTAAATAACTAGTAACTGTGAGCAGGTGAACCAATCGTGGGTTCAAAAAGTTTTAAATTTGGAAGTTAAAACAGATTCCATATGCCCTGAACATCAATACGGCCTTAAATTTTTTCTTCTTGTATTTATCCTCCAACTTGGCTATAAATATGAATGCAAGATCATGTCAAAGAATTTCAATGGGATTGAAGAAAAGATATATCCAGCATAATAAAATCCCAATATCCAAGAAATGGACCAAAGTTGATAAATTTACTGTCACAATTAGACCCAAAATAAAGAGATTGAAGAATGATGATTCAACAGAAATAGATAGAATGACCTGGGCAATGGTCAGGGCATGTTCGAACGTCATGGACCTCATGACTGTCCTCCCTGCGACATTTCTTCAAGATCTTCTTCAGCTTCTTGAAGCCAACCCCAGGTAGCTTCTTCTCCTGGCCTTGCATGTACTCCTGGTATTTCTTGCAGAATTTCATTTTTCATCAATGGCCACTAAAAATCCTTCGCTTTAAATTAAAATTTAGCGAAAAACAGAGATGGGTCCGAGAGAGAGATGCGAAGATGTAAACTTTTTGATTCCTTGATGCTAATATCACTAATGAAATGGATCAAATGGTATTCTTCTCTTTCTGAGACTCTCCGGTGATGAGGTGGTGTTGTGTATTTGGCTGTGTGTAGAGATGTGTTTTAACGGTTTATATCTATCACTTGAAGAAGACGTATAATATATAAAGGACGAATTATATCATCCATATGCCAAGTGAGCACTGAATTCCCGAGAAAAAGTCAATTTTTCAAGAATTTCTCGGAAACTTAAAACAGACGGAACATGTCAATCTGAGTAGAGTGAATGAAGCCACAAATTTGAAAACCTTTTTCATTTTGGGGTAAATCCATGTGGGGAAACTTTCCAAATCAAGATTAATAATACAATGCAACAACAAATAATGTATGCTCGTTATGCTCCACCTCCACTTGGGGTAGGTCGGTAGACCGTAGATGTGACACTTTCCATTTTTCTTCTTCTATATTTTGTCTGCTTGATTGATTCCTATTTGATAAAAATTACTCTGAATAAAATGTCTAGACCCTTCTTTTTCTATGTTAATTCTAGACCCTTCATTTTTTATAATATTAATTTTTGTTGTTGTAAATATTGGAAAAAAAATAGTTTTTTTCATTAAAAAAAATACTTGGCCAAAAAGAAAGAAGAAAAGAAGATAACCATCATCACATGTATCATGTATACATACGTAATATTTGAAGGACAATGAGGAGGATCATGTGAATTTTGGCAGCAAACAAAAATAAAAGGAAATTGAGTGTGGTGTTGTGATCTGATATCCAACTATCTCAATTTAATGTTTTCATGACAACGCAGCTTTACCCAACCCAAAAGTCAAACAAAAAAACACAAAATAAAATTTGACTTCGAGATATAAAATTTATTCAATGATAAAAAATAAAAATAAAAATTTGTTTTCTTTTTGGTCAACAAGTTCATTCATTCATTCACGATTCACCACCATCGCGACGATAACCGCGTACGACAATAGATGGCCAGCTATTTTGCCACGTGTAAAGGGCTGCTGCTTTACGCGATATATATCTAGTGGGAGATATTACTTTTTAAATAAATAAAAAAGTATAATCGTAATAAACAAACGCAGAGGTATTACTTTTTAATAATATTAATATGACATAATTATACACCAAAAGCAAAACACGTCTTAGGTATCTTCCTTCCCCGTATGCACTTGGGCTGTCGCAATCTGCCCAGGTTCCTGTGTCAACGATGAGCACATTTTGCCATGTTGCTCGCCTAATTATAATTAATTAATAACAGTTCAATGTAGAAGGGACAAGAAAATAAATATGTAATCTCATATAAAGCCACACACCCTTAGGTAGTAAGTACACACAGAAACAAACAAACAGAGCCAAATAGCTACCATCCAGTCAATTTAATTTTATCCATACTGCCGTGGGGATTGGCCTAACTCTACCAACTCATTCTTGCTACAGATTTAAAGCACTAATTACGCAAACGCGGTTTAGCCAGTTAACTTGGACAACGATTCCGTCTTCTTACATTTAAGTTTGAGTGCTTACTTAATCTGATTTTTCCTTTTTTTTGAAGACCCTTTCTATTGAGAGAGGCGATAATATACTAAACTCACATACACAACACGGATCCTAGGACTCGAACCTAAGATCTTTTTTGGGAGAACAATTGCTCCAAATCACTGCACAAGTGAGTGAGTGGCTTACTTAATCTTAATTTCTTAAACCTTTGGTTTTTGTCACCAAACTGTTGCTATGTCAACATGAATAGTTTGTGCCACGATGTATGGCTTCATTGTATGCGTGATATAATTACCAGATTTTGACTGTGTTTACAATATAATATATAGTCCCTCTCTCAAGTACTGTATGTATATATATGGGTTGGTGGGAGGGGCGTTGTGACTTGTAAGTTAATTCCACACTGTGCAGAGCTCATGCACCCAAAAATTATGGTCAATCGGAAATGAGAATAAAAGGACGGATTTTCTGGTCACTTTGTGAGTGGAAGAGCCACTATGGGTTGTCTCTCGACAGCACTTGCTTATGGCTTACGGTCCAAAGCATCATATGCAAAAGGAGATTCTCATATACATCATAGGAGCCTTCAAATCCATTCCCTTGCACATCTTTTCTGTTCTGACTCTGAGTAAGGAATCTTTTTATCTTTTTTTAACAGCTATGAATCATGATATCTATATATAATTTGATTTAGACAATATCAATTGGACGTGTTTCATTTCTAAATGATCACTAGCGCCTAAAGCCATAATTATCTGATTTATTTGGTGGTGAGTTTATTCAGCGAATGAGTGGTCAAAGCTGATCCATAAATGACTAAATATAATTTAAATCAAAAGGAAAAGTAACAGAAGCATTTTAGAAAATGGTGAGTGCCAACCAAATGCACAAACAATTGGCCAATCATCACAAACATAAACCCATTTCTTTTTACTATAACTCTTTCTAGGTGCCTAATGGGGTATCTGTTGTTGGAGGAGCCGTGAGTTCATCGATCATGTGAAAACTGCCCAAAAAAAGAAATGGCGTAATTTGTCAGTGCCAGTGTCCCACCAATTCATCGTCACATAGTGTTACAATTCCACTTTTATTATAACACATATATGAGTATAATGAGGGCTTTATATACGGCCCTTAGATGAAGTTTTATCTCTTAATTGTTGGAACACTACTATTCAAGAATTCTATAATGACGGCTTTATATACGGCCATTAGATGAAGTTCTATTTCTTAATTGTTGGATTAAATTAGTTAGCATGATCCAACAGTTAAGAGATAAAAAGACTTCACCTAAGGGTTATATATATCCATGGCCCATCTCAACTTCCGTTATTCTTTTGGGCTATCACAGGCTCGATAATCCGGTTGTGTGGACAGTTCATGCGACTTACTAACGATTGCTAAGAAAGATCCAACAAAAGACACATTTTAGCTTCCTTCGCGGTATAAATTTTGGTCCACAAAGGAAATATGAGATCTTTTGGGCATCACTCATACCACTTTTGGGCTTTTGACCCAAGAAAAAAAAAGACTATCTAGTTTTGGTTGCATGATATTTATTAAAGATGTGAACCAAATCCAATCGGTGGTCCTAAAACCAAATATAGAAAAGAAAATATTAAACCACAAATAAATAGAAAAATAGAAAATAAAAAACCAAACGAGTGGTGAGGGGTCTTGCGGCTGCTGCTGCATTAGCCCACAGAAACAAATCAGTGGACGGTTTTCTTCCATAACAAACAAACATACTATTAATAATTAGGAATTAAGCTATTGTGTGCTGACGTAAGACTCACCTTAACCTCTGGGGATTTGCCTTAACCTCCCTCCACCACCCCAAAGTCGTTTCTATCTTTCTAGGGGCAACGCGAATGATTAGGAATTAAGCTATATTCACGTACCAAACGACGCCGTCCCACTCACCTCTTGTCAGAATAACAACGCCGCAAGCTCATAACCGAATCAATTCCTACATTACAACAAACCCACTCATTTGACCAGAAGAAGCTCTTACAAACTGCAATTTTAGAGACACAGACACACAGAGACAGAAACAACAAGGAAGCGAATAAGAGAAAGAAGAAAAACCAGAGCATTAATGGCGACGACTGTAGAGAAGCAAGTGATGGTGATCGGGGCCGACGAGAGCGAGCAGAGCGCTTACGCTCTGGAATGGACTCTCGACCACTTCTTCGCGCCCTTCGGTCCCAACTCTCCGTTCAAGCTCGTCATCGTCCACGCCAAGCCCATGCCTTCCTCCGTCGTTGGCCTCGCCGGCCCTGGTAATTCTCATTTAATCATTTTATTATTTTAATTGTGATCTTTGTCGAGGTCATCAGCTAAATTTGCGTGTTGTGCTTAATTGTAGGAGCGGCGGAGATTTTGCCAATTGTGGATGCTGATTTGAAGAGGATGGCTGCCCGCGTTACTGACAAGGCTAAGGAACTTTGCGCCACCAAATCGGTATTTTTCTTTTTCTTTTCATTCTGTTTTAATTCTTTCTTGTGATGCATGTCCCTGAAATTGAATTGCTTCTTATGAAAGTTTGGTCCTTTTCATTTTAATATATGATTGTTAAGGTTTTGCTTTTCATGAAATTTAGATCACTTCAACATTTGCACCATGTCATGAAGCAGGCATTTCATCTGAGTTTTGCTTACTTTGATTTGTGAAGAAGACTAATGTGGTTTTCCCAAGTGTTTTTTTTTTTTTTTTTTCAATAAATAAAAAAAATAGAAAGATATAGCCGAAGCTAATGACAATCCTAGTACTACTCTTGCAACCCTTAGGTGATATGATTATGAACAACTTACATTTCCCTAGCCGGTTTCTGAACATTACATATTCTTCCCAGGTGACTGATGTGACTGTGGAAGTGGTGGAAGGAGATGCTAGGAATGTTATCTGTGATGCTGTTGACAGGCACCATGCATCCGTCTTGGTTGTCGGTAGTCATGGCTATGGAGCCATAAAAAGGTATTCCATCATGCATGTTCTAATCTTATGAGTGGAACAAGAACAACCATCTCTAAATTTTCAGAGAGTTCAGTTTTGAACTTTTGAACTATCGACGGTATAATTTGCGGTTAATTGATTTATTATATCGAGGATGCAAACAAGATTTTAAGTCTTGTTCAGGGTTTTAGATGCCAATAGTTGCTGCATAAATTCGTTTAGACTGTTTGTGCCATGACTAGTTTTGGTTGCTGCATAAAGGGTGTTACTTGTCTGCAGAAAATCTTAATGCTCTGTTTGATTCTGGTGCAGGGCGGTTCTTGGAAGCGTAAGTGACTATTGTGCTCATCACGCTCACTGCAGCGTGATGATTGTGAAGAAGCCTAAAACAAAACATTGAGCTGAGTGAGCCTCCTCCTATCTGTGGCTTCAGTTAAGCATGGCGTTTCGTGGTGGCAGTATTACGATACTTATAATAAATTCAACCATTTGTGAGTTGTAAGGTTATATACTTGTGGTTATAGTTTGATTGTTCAAAATACAAAGTTTGGCATGTATTATTGTAAGGTACAAAGTTGAAGCTTAAACTTTTGTAATGTATCCTCCGTATATCAAAAGTTGGATTAGTGAAGTTTATGATATAAGTTTATGATATTTCATTCATCATTGATGTTCTTAATTTTACAAAAATGTGAATTCCAAATAAATACCAGTTCAGTTTACCCAAACGCATGTCAGCTCGCATTGGACACCAAATCTTTCGTGAAAAAAACGACATAGGCCTCAAAAGTGTTTCAGGGTGGCAATTGTCCGACAACAGACAGCAGCAAAAAAGGGCGTTGACGTTGTTGGTCTGGAAGAAACCATGGTAGATATGGATATACATGGCAAGCGACAGCCAAAGATTGTGTTAAAAGTTTCCTCAAATGACACTCGATCTGATCCACGACCTTTTGACTCAGACAAACTCAAAGGCTAATTAATAAGTCGTTATCCTTTCTGTATGCTAGCCAGCTTCGTATATTCACAAAATTTATTGATAAAATTACTCCACATTTTTTTACTTGAAATATAAAATAGAAATCATTGCCCTTAGCTTACTTCAAACGATAAGTTTTCTCCTCGTTGTTGATGTAGGAGACATATACTGTGCGCCAGTTGCCAAATCTCAAGTTATAGTCCCCCTCTCCTGGGGATGAGTAGTAGTGAAGAAGCTCCGTTTCTGGCATATCTAGAAGAAAATCAGGAATTAAACAAAGCTGCAATGGCGAGTAGTGTCGAGAAGTCCAAGCAAGTAAGAAGCGTCTACGCTCTCGAATGGACTCTCTTAAGGAAGTTGAGGTTCCACCCCAAAACCAATTGGCAATGGGGGGAGTAGCCCAACTCCTTATAAGCCCTTGCTAGGTGTCTCAACTTTCCAATATGGGACTCTTTTCCTTCACATTCTCACACTCTCAACCACTTCTTCATCCCCTTTGCATCAAACCCTGTTTTCAAACTCGTCATTGTCCATGCCAAACCCTCTTCCCCTGTTATAGAAGTCCTATAACATTCTGCACGCATGCGTATACAAATGCAAATACGCATGTGTCTGTGACATACTTTTTTCGCAACAATAATATTATTTGTACCACACAATTTATTGACCACTCTAGGTGATTAACAATGTCGTCAACAAAAATGGTACAAATATCAAAACTCTTTTTAAAATGTCGATAACACGCTCTCGTCCATATTATGTCGACCAAACAGTAGGCTGGACAAGAATTGCAATGGTAGATAAGAGCATTTTATTTTCATGTTGAAAATGCATCATTGATTTGATTAATGAACTGTGTAGGAGGATTTGAAGTTTTGCCAACTCGGGAGGCGGAGCTGAAGAAGATGGCCATCTGAGTTGAAGACAAGGTTAAAGAAATTTGTGCCAGCAAATCGGTAATAATTTCCTCATGCAGGACAGCTTTCTGTGAAACCAATTAAACATATAGTGGTTGCTTAGAATTTTATTTTCTGTGTCTGAGTGTCTTTTAGTAGAGCTAGGTCTTCAATTTATTATGCAGGTGAACGATATGGTAATAGAGGTGGTTGCCGGGGATGCGAGGAACGTTCTCTGTGAGGCTGTAGAAAGACACAAGGCATCCATGTTGGTTTCTGGTAGCCATGGCTATGGAGCTATCAAAAGGTACATCTATAAATACATATAAATATGTAAACATATCATCTCATGATGTAACAATCCATTGCATTGGCATATTCTGCTGTTGTAACTTGCAGGGCTGTTTTAGGCAGTGTAAGTGATTATTGTGAAGAGGCCCAAAATAAAAAATTGAAGCTACCCACCTACCACTCCAGCTACCTTGCCTTAGCTGCCTGCTTCAAATAAGCCAACACATATGTTGCTGCAGCACTAGCTAGCTGCTGTGTCCGCCAAATAATTTTAAGCTCGGTAGCTTTTAAAGAAATGTCGTTTTCCTTGGGAAATACGTTGCTGACATGCATGTTATGTAGTTTTGGTTTATCAACATATCTGTTTTCTTTCAAGACTTCTGCTTGTTTCTGATGGTAAAAGCAGTTTGTATTTGTTCGAATTATGAAATCTGACTTCAAATCTAAACAATGCCGCTGATCCAATGAATCGGCTTTTCTAGTTGGATGATGATCCATGATTTTGGAGATCAACGTTGCATCTTTCTGATTCCAGCAAACATCATCATCAGGGAACAGAGGGCTACTTTCTATTCTGAAGCTTGAAATTGGAAAATGTTTTCCAACACGCATGACAGAACCAAAGGTATTCCTAGAGAATTGGCTTGTTGAAATTAGGAAGGGCAAGAGACGAAGCAATTACAAGCTAACCAAAATTTCTTATCAAAATGAAAGCATCGCATTCAACTCAAAATTTCTTACCAACCATCTAAAACAACAACAGAACTTAGGATCTTAACAAAATGAAAGCATCGCATTCAACGCAAAGATGATCTTAAAATGAAGCATCTCATTCAAATTACAAATTTCTTATTGAAACACAAATAACAACAATAAAACAAAGCAGATTTGAAGGACACAACCATGAACAGCAACAACAACATAATGCTCCTCAGAAACTGATATACATTGGAAATAAACACATTCCTCTCTCAATTCCTCAATTCCTATACTCATAAGAGACACTTCAATGATAAATGAAAGAACTAGAAACCCTCCACGAACTGAGAACAAGCAAATGCCATTAAGAGTACAATGGCAAGTCAGTCCAAGCCCCTGAGACATGCCCATTTTCACAGACATAAGCTCGAACAACCGGCTCACCATCGTCATGGTAACCGAAAACCCGCCTCAAACAGAAGGCAGAATGCAAATCCCAAGTTTCTTTACAGGAGCAAAACGCACAATTCAGATCAATCTTGCTCCTATTCCCATCCTTTATGGTCCTCCACACTTGAGACCCCTTGAAATCCTTGAAAATCCCTCTGAAAAGCATGTAATTCCGCTTCTCTTCGATGTGAACACAGCCAGGCCAATCACATAAGTATAAGCAATCACCACGGAACCGACTGTGAAGAAGCTTATTGCCCTGTTCACGGCTCAAATTCCAAACCCCAGAAGCTAAATGCGACCTCATCGACCTACAAACCTTCCTCTTCTTACATACAGAAAATTCACCGCCCACTCTAACACCACCTTTCTCAACACTAGCCTGATCCTCTGCTGCTTCTACTTGGGCTTCAGAATCAACATACACCGTATCGAAATAAAGATCATCAAAGAGAGACCAAGAACAATTAGACCCTGAAGCACCCACTTCATGATTCGCACCAATTTGGCTCGAGGAAGGGTCGGTTGGGGGCTTGGCTGCCGGAGAAGAATCCAATCTCCGATAATTCTCATCAGGGCCAACCTCGCGTTCGAGCCCGAAATCGGAGTTCTCAAAGAGAACACCGGAGTGGAGGAGACCGGGGCAGCACACCGCGAGCTTGTGAAGCGCGGCCCAACCGCCCGGTGGCGCAGATGAGCCAGAGAGGAGATTGGAGACGACGGAAGGGATGACTTTGGAGCACTTGGTCTTCCAGCAAACGTTGCGAATCAAAGACGAGAACTTGGTGCAAGAGCAGGCGAGCCTGGCCCAGTTTCGCGGGTCCTCTTCGAGCTTGAAGAGAATCTTGAGAACGACGTCGTCGGAGAGCTGGGAGAAGAGGGCTCCGGCCATGTTAATTTGTCCTAGGAGAAAGGAAAATGATATTGCAGGAATTGCTTATTTTTGTTTTTTGGGTGGTACCTTAACAGAATTTCTGTTTGTTTGGTGTTTTGTTTTTCTGGTTTTTTTTTCTAGCGAATGGAATTGGAAGAGAGACCGGGAAAGAAGTATGAGAGTGAGAAGGAGAGTGCGGCGAATGTATTTTTAAAAAGGAAGGGCCAAAGTGAGAGAGAGAGAGAGAGAGAGAGAGAGAGAGAGAGTTGATTGTTTTTGTTGTGGGGTGGGTGGGAATCCGATGGCGGTGAGATGGGTTTGGCTGTGGTGGGGGACTCTACCAGCTATTTGATTCCATTTTCAGTTCTTGCCTGCCCCTCTCTCTTTGTTGCTTTGAAGGTACAAAAATTTGTTTGTTTTTTTGTGATTTTGTCACACTTATTTTTGTTAGGGCCCATCAATCCTCTCATGACTTGTGAGCCTTTTGACCACACTTGATTAGGGCAAAACAACAGGCTCTCTCATCCCTCACTTATCATTTGATATTCGCATTCTAACCTTGCAATGTAGCCAAAACATTAATTCTTTTTTAAAATGAAGATCCTATCTTCATATTTCTTCCAACATTAAAAAAAACAGTAGTAGCATTAAACTTGTTTCTTAGAGAGAAGAAAAAAAAAAGCAATATCTAAACTAAAGAAGAGAATTTGAACATCAAATCTCGGATGCATAGATAATCACTCTTCATTAAACCACTCAATTTTGTATTTTTGGAAAGATAGGGATATGGATTTGAACATTTATAATTATTGATTTCATTGGATTTTGTGGAATGTGGTTGTTGGATTCGGGAAATTTGAGTCCACAAAAAAGAACATGGCTGGTTCACTCACGCTAGACAAAATAATGAGTGGCATAAGATCGAACATGGCCCGTACAATCTCTACTTTGTTGCACATTGGTGTTTGCATTTCTTATCACCTTGTCATTGCATACAGTGTTTCTTATCTCTCCAGTGTCTCTGATTCCCTTGCTCTTTAATCGATGTGGACCGGCCTTCCTTTTTTCACATTCATACACGGCTTCTTTACCTTCCTTCCTTATCCTTGCTTGATTAGCTAGCCATCTGCTCACTTCACTTTTTTGGAGAAAACGACTGCTTATCTAGCGTGTCAGTTTATGGAATAACATAACTTGCCGTCTTTAAAATCAATAACGTCAGCTTCACGCAAATAAACGACTAAGCTTATGGTGATGAAAAAAGAACAATAAAATGAATGAAGGCCATTGAAAACAAAATCCCGGTGTAATAATCTAAAATCTAAACGGCAACCCAAAGCAAGCACCAAGTTTCAATTGGCATCCCGATTCAACATCAAAGCATGAGATTATATGTAAGCTAACTACGGGGAAAGTAAACAAACCAGCAAGAAAACATACTCTGAAACTTCCAACAGCAACATAGCAAAAATCTCATATTCATTACAAGGTGCGAAGATGGTAAAACATCAGTTTCAGTTAAACAAGAATGCAACCAACACAATGGCTTGCAAAATGAATCCATCCATAAACTTAAAAGTCGGATAAATAAAAGGCGTCCCACTTCCACTGCTTTAACAACCATAGTAAAGCTCCCTCCTGCTGGTAGCTTCGGGTAAGGGATCAAGTATCACCTGTCAAACAGAAATATTGCAATCACAATCTAGAAGGAATTTTTGCATATTAATCACAACGCAAGAGCGATTCATGGGAAATGTAGTCGGAGGAGAAAAAGACAGTGCCCAATGATGACACTACTCAAAGTAGATATAATGCCCAAGAATACCGTGACAAACTCCTGCTCCTGCTCCGGCTCTGGCTTGGACTCCTGCTAGCACTACGCTTCTTTGGACTTTTACTTATGTGTTTCTTCGGGCTTTTACTTATGTGTTTCTGATTATGCCAAAGAAAAAAAATTATGAAAGGCAAGAAGGAGCCGTGACCAATCCAGTTGCAGGTATTATACGAATCCAATGTTAAATAAAATCCAGGGAGGCCATCCATTAGTCAAGGAGAAATCAAATAAACATTAGACTTTATCGCTGTCATGTAAAAGAAGAAAAGAAACATCATAAGTGAGGCTTAATTATGCTTCAACTGTTGCAATATCATGTCCTTATAAAACTGGGTGAGTCAAAAGATATTGCAAAATTATTCAAAAGAATAAAAGGTAACACTTACCGAAGGCAGTGGAGATCTGCTTCTTGATCGTGATCTGCAAAAGTTCCAGAAACAACCCAATTTAATAACCATGTTCCTTTTACCAATTTGGTCCAAGGTCCTTGATGCCTCTTCCATGTGAAGTTACCATATCCAATAAGGATAGAAGAAAAAGGTTTAAACACTCAGCATATGAATAGAAAGAAGAAAAACAGAATAAAACAATTAACGTAATCCCCGCCAAAACAGAACAAAATCAGAGGCAAAAATATTTATGAAAAAAAAAACATTATGATTATTATCAGACACCAGTGGAAACAAGAGGAGCATTCTTCCCTACTGTAACACAAGAATCCAGGATATCCAGATAGTGCGCCCTATTAGCTTGGCAAAATGTTGGAGCAGGAAATGAAAATCAAATGCTCATTGATGATGACTTCCAAATCCCAATGGCACTTAGTTCACAGATATCCAGCTTTACTAGTGCAATCCAAGACCTCCATTGTTCCCAATCTAGCACCCATGGACATTTAAAATGCTAAAAGCATTAGAACAGAGGTACCATGAAGGTTTCCAAAGCTGCCTATCTAAAAAACAGCATACCTCCACAGAAAAAGAGTTGTAAGCAATTGACCATATCCAATCAAGATCCTAATATCCAATCCCCAGTTCGCCGCATATATCCATATCTAAAAGAAAAACAAAGGTAATTTTCATGCAAGCAAAAAAGAGAAGAAAATGAAAACTAGGTGGATATCTGACTCCTTAGCAAACCCCACTGCTGACCAAGCAAATAATGGAATGAAGCAACAGAAAGTATTTCAACACAAAGGACATAATTCATACTACACAACAGCAAGAAGACATTTCAATCTAAGCGCACACCACTAATCTTTAGACATCCAAAGACCAAGTTAATCTGAGTCAGTACTTACATCTGTCAACACAACAATTAGTTAAATTTCAACAACTCAGAAATTTAATAGCACAACTAGAAAATGTTACAACGCAGATGTCACAATTCGACTGGCAAAAAATATTATTGTGTCCATCAGTCTTCACCTCATGGACCAATGAAAATCCAGCCAGCATGAATACCAACAAACAAATAGGTATAATGACTAATTGAGAAAAATAACACATACCCTAACGGAGAGCGAGATCTTGATCGCGAGCGAGGCAGAGAAGCAGACCTTGATCGAGATCTAGCAGGTGAGCGGCGTGAAGATTTGGTTTTCGGAGACTTGCTGCAAAACAAGTGAAAAAGTAAGAACACAATATAGAAATGTTTATTCCCCACATGTACTAAGCTGAGTTATTGAAAATGGTCAAACCTCCTGCTTCTGCTCCGGCTATAACTTCGACTACGACTACGACTGTAGCTCCTGCCTCTTGAATGAGATCTACCACGACTAGGACTCCTAGATGAGTCCCGCTTCGAATCATACTCCCTCACCTGTAAGAAAATGAGACAATGAGCATCTTTAACAAAAGACAAATACAGGAGGAAAGGAGAGTACATTTTTCAAATTGGTAAGATGCATACACGAACAGAAGAGCGAGAAAAGGCATTCCGGAACTCAGAGCCATCAAGCTTCTTGATCTGCCGAAAAAAATCGATGAAGTTTGAGAATATAATCTTTGTAGTAAGTAGAAACTTCAGACACATGCATGTGTTGATAAAAGGGAAACCAAGCACCCATACTTCATCAAAGGTTATCCACAATATGAATGTCTGGAGTGGGAAAGTAAAAGCAAGACTTACCGCATACTTCATGTCGTCAAAGTTAGTGTAATCCACAATCCCTGTTGTGCCTATAAAACAATCATAGGGCAGAAAGCTAAAACAATTGCTATTGTAATGTCTTCTGAAGTAGGTCTTAAGAAAACAAATTTGGAAACACAACACAATCAAAGAGCAGAGAAAATCCAAAGATAGTGCGAAATTTGGTTGAGAAACACTATTAGTATTAACCTGTCTAGTTAATAAATTCTATTGGCACCACCTAGGACAAAAGAACTTTAAGTGACCAAGGCAGCAACATCAGCCATAACAACAAAAACTAGTAGGACAGAGGATAGATGAAAAGCAAGGAACTCTATAATGGTCTTAAGAACTCTAAAATGCTAATTCTGACACAGTATTTCTTCCATGAACTTCCCCCAAAATTACAAAGGCAAAAAAAGATCACAATAAATGTTTCTATAACAAATTTGCCACAATATATATGTACAATGTACCACCAAGAAACACACTTGAAGCATGAAGAGCATCTTACCACTACCATCACGAAAAACTTGGGAGAAACAGACATCTCCAGCCCGTCGCATGTGATCCTGAATAAAAATACATCGTATGTGTCAGACATGCATGAAAAGTTTCCACACACAGAAATACAGTTATAATAAAAATATCTCCAATTGATAAATACACACACCTTAAGATCTTGCCATGAAGCTGAAGAGGGTAGTCCACTGACTAACACTGTGGATGGAACAGGTTTAGAAACATATCAAATGCATCCTACCATATAAAAGAGCACAAAGTGTAACAAATGAAATACAAACCACGAAAATCTGATCTCCTGGACATCCCACGCCCACCTCGACCACCACTATAATTACTATGACGATCTGAAGAAGATGAATGTCCACGCCCTCCATGTGCAAGTTCAACCTACAGAGATATACATTAGAATATTATGTCTAGGAAAAGTACCACATCTACCATATGGCATGTAAGCATAATAGCGTACCCGTAAACGATGACCATCAAAATCATAGCCATCACGACCACGAAGTGCATCTTCAGCATCACGAGCATCTTCGAACTGTAACAAAAAAACCTTGTTCAAACACATTATAAAGGAAACATACAAACATAAAATAAAATTAAGCAGCTGAGGGCTCTCACCTCAACAAATGCGTAACCAGGAGGCCTTGGGGGAACCTTCAAGTCAATATGGGCTATGCGTCCATACTGCAAAGAAAATTAGAAACTTCAGTCAGTCTGTAAACCTTCCTTATTCTTTAGGGTATTTTATACCCATCCATCCAACACCTGCCACTCCACTACCTTACAACACAATTGTTCACACCAAAGAAAGATAATACAAGATTAAACAGGTTTTGGGGAAAAGAGATACATCTGTTGTATCCCAATGTCAAAATTCTACTGTTTCCTAATGTCTACATGTGCAAGCATAAACAAATGCATTCCAAATAACAACTTCATCGAAAAATCGCATAGCATTATATGTTGGCATCAATTCAAGCAAAAAAAAAATTGAATTACCTTCAAAAACAAATCTTCGACCTCTCTCTCGCGTATATCACCAGGCAGATTCCCAACATAGAGAGTTCTGCTTGTACTACGGCTGCTCATTTTCCTGAGAACTGTAAATTATATCTCCTACAAAAAAATAATAAGGCAAAAGAAAATAACAGAAATCATGAAGGATCCTGTTCGCATAGACAAGACAGTCAAAAGAAAATAAATAAGGAATTCAAATCTTACAATTATCTCTTAGGATGCTAAACGATTACACAAAATAATCAAACTAAACCCGATACAGCATAGTGCTCAGTCAACATGAATCCGGAAACGAGCATGAAAATACAAATTCAACTCGATTTTAATTATATTACCCTATTATTCTAGGCCAGCAAACACGACATGGGAATGAAACTTAAGGTTGCTATGGTTCTCAGGTGGTAGACGAGAGCTTACCTCCGATGAAATTGGGGATCGCACCGAAGCACAAAGGCTGAAGTTTCGCAAATTAGGGTTTTGAATTTGAGGGAAGGTAGGGCTCCTGATTAAATTACGGTCTAGATAACCTGTCACGCTGAGTACAGCAATATATACGACTCTATTATTAATTTATTAACGTAAACAGTCTGATCGTTGTCTATTTGCGCCAATTTGTATCTGGACCGTTGAAACTCATGTGGACCAAGCGTGCACACCACATGTGCCGAAGCGGTCTAAATTCTAATCTTTATCTGACTAGAGACACTGCAATGGCACTTCGGAGTGAAACTTTTGTCTTTTATAGTTATGCCCCCGTATTCCTCGTATTTCTTTCTCGGACCTTTTACTTTTCCAAATTTCCACTCAAGCTATAAAATAAAAGAATATAAGTCATCCTTTTTATTTTTGGATAACAAATTTATACTCATTCACTCACGCTTGCTTTACTGATTGAATGGTAACGATCTTATTGATATTCAGGAAGAGAAAATGGCGGATAGACTGGAAGGGGAAGGACAATTCAGAATCTAAAGAATTGAAGAATTGCTTTAAAAACCATGCCAAGCATAGGAGAATTCATAATCCATGTAAGCCTGTAGGAATAACTTTCCGAATGATCGAAAAGAAAAACAAAGAACTTAAAACCGAATCGGGTTTATATTCCACAAGTCATTTTAGTCTGGAGAGCAGAAACGCCGGTTTAAGTCACCAAGCAAATCAATGTCCAATCTGCAACTACTGCAAGCAAAACTAAATTGACCATTATCTTATTGCATGGACCAACGAGGCCCGCACTCATTCCAGGAGAAACAAAACAGATCACATAATCAAGTAAAAGACCAGTCTTAGAAAAAATAATACAGCATCTATTCTCCCAACATTTATTATTTCTTCAGTTCAAATGATGATCGATTTCTGCTATGGATGGTGATGCTTATCAACCTCTCCACCCTCTTTGGCCCGCGCAGCTGCCCTTATTTTACGCTGCTCCTCCTTGTAAATTCGGTTTCTTCGTTGAAACTGCAATAATAAACATGCAGAGAAACCATGATCCCAATCAGTATTACCAATTTAAACCAAAACAAAACGAGTCTGTTTTCATGTATGTACACACAAATCAAGTTATATTATGTGATTGCATACAACATCTGGGGATTTTTACTAAAACCTCATCTCTTTTTTTTTTTTGTCAACAAAAAAACTCATCTCTGTAACTGAAAATTCGGATATCAATTGGGTTATGTCCTTCGAAGCCGAACTACATTGCTAAATTGCAAAGTTGCATACTTGTTGTTCAGTAAGTTCCAAAATGTTATGAAATATATATCAATAGTCAAAACCCGAGATGAATAACACATGCATACAATCAAACAAAGCCATTGGATAAATTTATTACCTTGGCAGGGAGAGCTAAAAATTTGAGAGATGAGAATGCCATCTTGATTCAAAAGTTCCAAATGTCCTTAAAATTTGGGAAAGCACTATTTACCAGGTTATGATGTTCTCCTCACCCCACCCATAACAGATACAAAATTGAATAATGATAAGAAATTAAGATGATACTACGAAGACAATCATTTATGTTTTTGAGATTTCCCTTCTCCTATGAACCTTTTCTGATAGAGCAGAACTCTGTAGAAGTTGCCTCTTGTTCAAATTCTACACTTTATGCCAACTGTGTTGACATTTCGCCATAATGTTTAACCTCCTACTCTTAAAATGCTACAGAAAGGTGTATAAAGGCATTGAACTCAACATTTGACATAACATTGAACTATTGTGGTGAATGAAATCTAAAAATATAATGCACAAACAATAACAACTAAGCATGACAGCCTCGATACTCGAAGTGAGCCATAAAGATCATGAAAAGTAAACCCAAGCAACTCCTAGGTGTCAATCTCCCAAAATAGCTGATAAATAGAATTGTATCTGTCTTTATTCTTGAATTATGATAGGAGATACATAGGACTGTATCCTGCACTCGGATTGGGTCGTGACCCTTCAAAGCTAACTTCACCATTGTGAAACCCTAAGCTTATATTTCCTTGTTGTAGGATATTCCAGAATCTATTTCATGTTTTTTCTGTGGATACTACATCACTTTCTGTGCATGGTAATTGGGAAAAATAGTGGGATCTACTCTTCATTTGACATTTAGATGGGTGATTGTAAAATGATCTTATGGAGACTTGACCCTGGCTTTGGTTGAACACAGCAGGGTTTGATTGAAGATGGACCATTAATTCAAATATAAATCATCTACGAAAATAACTTGTCAACCTTCTAACCGAAAGAAAAACTTGTTTAGCTTTGCAATTTGGAGCTGTTCAGCAGTTAGAAATATTTTCAAAAGCCATTATAAAAATTGCACAAACAACACCAAGCTTCTACGAGATTGCTTCTCAATGTTTGGGTAATGATTCTAGTTCTACTTGTCACCCTTTACTTCAAAACAGAATAAGTTATGGTGTTCCTAAATGTTCACAACAACACATAGGAGATGTATTAAGAGAAACCATAACTCGACATTTTCGATTAACACATAAAATCAATTTTCCTAAAACCTTAAATCAGACTTGAAATTGAGTGGTGGTTGATGCCCTAGGGTTTAGAAACACGACATTGTCTACAGCAAGCTTGAAACACACATCGATGGAACAGTAAATCAATTGAGGGAAACTAGAGCTAAAATTGAACACAGCTGAGCTAGATTAATAACTAATCAATAAATAAATAAATAAATAACCAAACAGTGCCTGAAAATGGAGCTGGTGATTTAAGGTTCATGCGCCGATCTGAGCTATAAATGAGATTAAAAACCTAATTGAAAGAAAAAATTGACCTCTTTGGAGTGGTGAAGACACTCGAGGTAGTCTTCGCGAAGAAGAACACAGTCCTTTGGCTGACGGCAGCGAGACATGCACTCGCTGAAGTCGACCCAGAAATCGTAGCAGCGCCCTTTGTTCCCTGTGATTCCCCAACCCGATGCCATTTTCGTCTCTCACTGAGCGTCGAATCAAATCAATTTGCCGGTGGTGTTGTCGACGATGGTTAATGGGTTCAAAAGTAATCGGGATTGAATGGTTGCTTCGCTCTAGCTGCCGCTGACTGTTGGCGGTACGAATGTAAACCGATGGAAATTTTCGCCTGTAAAGACGTCCCCAAAAAATATAAAAAATAGATAAATGAACAAACTAATCAGTTAATCGTGACCGTCGAATGCGTATTCTTCTTGTAAATGGAAGGTGGATTATGAACTATGTTTTGTAAATGGATTTGAGGGTGTATTTTCTGTAGTTTGTATCTTTAAAAAACAATAGTTTTTGAACACAAATGATGATCTTAGTTATTGAAATTAATCTTAATATATGTTAGGGGAATTTGAAATTGGATGTTACGGGGCGAGCTAAGTGACCCACATATGCTCTTTAAGAAAAATCTATTGGAGTTCCTAGCTTTTTCTTTTGAACTGATTTTATATGGGTTTTTTTTTTCTTTTTAATTGATGACGGGGGTTCGAAATTTGGTCTCTTTTTATGATTATATGAATTTCGAGGCTTATGGACCAAAATGCCACAAGTCTCAAAGTTTAGTTTACAAAATCAAAATTTACTTATCATTTGTTTATATAACTTTGGCTTCTCCTTTTAATTTTATAAGATAAACATTGAGTGACTTGTGACACAATTTCATATGCATTAATGAGTATAAGTCAAATAAAATAAGGCAAATTTTCAATTATGCTCGGATATGTATTATTCTTCAATATAGAGATATTTATAAGGAAATACAAAGATGTATTAACCCTAAATACAGTAAGAAATAAATATAAAATAAATCTCAATTATAATACGACTAGACAAATGGGTAAGTAACCAAAATCCGAACATAGTAAGTAACTAAAATCTTAACTAAGTAAGGACTCGCCAACACTTCCTCCCCCCCCCCCTCCCCCCAACATTTTCTAAAGTTGGCGCAAAGATGTTTCGCATGACCAAATTGACAAGGGAGTCAAAGAACACCATATTCGACATTCAAAGAACTGTAGAGAAGGTTTTGTCATAAACCATGAGTGAAACAATTGACAAACCAAATCAAAGTTCGCAGTAGAAACACAAGAGCAAACGTTAACAAATATGTCACATAGCAAAACACATAAACCATGTGAGCACAACAGTAGGTAAGGTAGAACACAGAAACCCTACGATCACGGCAAAAGGGTCCATGTAATTTGCGTCTAAAGAGTAGGTTGGTGGATGATTGAGTATAAACCATCATAATAGATGTAGGAGAAGCAGTAGTTGAAGTAGAACAATAAGCATGTGAAGAAATAAATGCATCAACATTCAGCATAGTGATGAATGACGGCAATAGAAAGGTAGGCAGTGATGGTTGTAAGGTAGACGACGGCGTCGGGCTAGGTGTATAGTGCAACAGAAATAGGCAGTATTTAGGGTTAGGGTCAAGAGAACCTAGGTCGCAAGCACTGTGTATCTATCTCTCCTATCTCTCCCTTGAATCTTGAGGCTCGTAGAGGATTGGGATTTGGAAAAAGAGAAAAACAAAATTAAGGATGAAAGAGAGATTAAGAAAGGAGTCATAACATAAAGTGAAAAAAAAAAAAAAAAAAAAAAAGCCATTTTGGCGTGAAGTGGATTTTTTTTTTTGGGGGGTAATAATTTTTTTAAAAGGTAAATGCAAAAAAACAAAATAAAGAAAGGATGTAAATTTGGAAAAAACAAGGACAAGAAGTGAGATGACAGACGAAGAAAATCATTTCTCACTTGGGCAAAAGAATTGAATTTCTTTGCACACAAAGACAAAGAGTACACGTCGGTTAAGGGGAAAAAAAGGAGGTAAAAATAGATGGATAGAAATGTAGCAGAATTTTTACCCAAAAAAAGAAGAAGAAATGTAGCAGAATTCCTCTACATTACAACATGCATCAATATGCGCCCGTTCCATTTCATCAGATCATAATCGGTCCCGGAGAAAAAGGACCCAAATCCATATACATGTACCGGGGGTCCCATCCCCTTCTCGCAACATAGATTCCTAATACCGGGACCCACACTCCACAATGAACGTGTCAAGGAAGTATTCGGGCCCCGCTCCTCGTAATTCGCGTACAGCGTACACCCCCCGAATGTAGCACGCGATTGGTCCAAATAAGAACCAAAGTCAACGCTAAATGAAAAAACCAATTGACTCATTTTTTTTATTAAGACCACAGTCGTCACGAGGCTCATGACTATCAAGCGCACGTAGAGCTTACTGCGTCCGAACATCGCTTTCCTGAGAAAAGGATCGAGGCGCGCGGGAGACTAATAAGCGACTTATTACTCGTCTCTGCTCCTCCGCTTTTGCAAAGAGCAAATAGAGACATTTCCAATCCCCTTCCCTTTATTTTCGTTAGGCAGAGAGAAGACAGGAGGGTTCCGACAATGGCGTCACCGTCGTCCCCAACGTCGTCGTGTAGCTCCTCCTACTCCTCGTCGTTTTCGAACGCCAAATTCTCGTCTCTTCCAGTAATGGCGCTCCGCGAAAAAATCGTGGAGAAAATTCTCGATAATCGCGTCACTCTCATCGTCGGCGAGACTGGTTGTGGTACACTCCCTACTCTCTTACTCCGTACGGTTCTGCGGTTTTACTATCGCGAACTATTTCGTACTTCGTCATGTATTCTCTATTATGCAGGCCGTTTGGTTCCCGAGAAAACTGAGAACAAAAATAGTGCGGTGTTCACAAAACGCCGCATTTCTAATTTTTGTTTTCTAATTGTTATTCGTGTTGTTAATTTCTTTTGTTTGCTTCTGCTTTTGTTTGGTTTAATCAAAGGGAAAAGCTCGCAAGTTCCGCAGTTTCTTCTAGAGGCGAATTTGAAGCCCATTCTATGTACACAGCCTAGGAGATTCGCCGTAGTAGCTGTTGCTAAAATGGTGGCAAAAGCTCGAAATTGTGAAATTGGTGGAGAGGTTGGATATCACATAGGCCATTCAAAGCACTTATCACCAAGGTGTGTTAACTTATGTCCCATTTTCTAATAATCTTCCCTAATTTTCATTTGAGAGTGTGTGTTACGTTACGTTTGTGTTCATTTCTTTATTTGCTATGTTTTTGCAGGTCTTCGATTGTTTTTAAAACTGCTGGAGTTCTATTGGATGAAATGCGAGATAAGGGGATGCATGCGCTTGATTACAAGGTCATTGTTCTTGATGAAGTGCATGAAAGATCGGTGGAATCAGATCTTGTTCTTGTTTGTGTGAAGCAGTTTATGTTGAGGAATAACAACTTGAGGTCGACTTCTACCTGCCTTTTTCTTATATGGATGTTCGAACTTTTCCTACATTTAGGCTTATTTTATACTTGGCTGTTTCTGCTTACATTCTCTAGGAACAGCACAATTATGTATTCCATATGTAAATACAATTTCCTTGGGCATTCGTTACACGAGAATCTAATGGATTTATGAATTTTCAGGGTGGTTTTGATGTCTGCAACTGCTGATATTGCAAGATACAGGGATTACTTTAAGGATCTTGGCAGAGGTGAACGAGTGGAAGTGCTTGCAATCCCTACGTCCAATCAGAAAGCCATTTTTCAGCGAAGGGTTTCTTATCTTGAAGAGGCATTTACTTGTACTCTTTACTGGAAATATTATGTTTATTCTAGGGAACCTAACTCAATTAATGCTTCTTTTTGCCCGCCTTCATCATCTGAGGCACTCTTATTGGTGTTGAGCATGATGCTTTGCTCCCAAGATCTTGATAATACAATATAGGGTGTAACTTACGGATCTCTGTTTAGAAAAATAACAAATGATAGTAGCCTTTTGTTAGTGCATTGACGAGAGAATATTGTCTGTCAGATGTACAATTGGTATGTAAAGGTGTCGGGAACAAGAGTCTGTACAATTTGTTTTGAAGAGATTTAGTAGGTAAGTACTTAAGTTTTTTGAAAAGATTTAATAGGTAAGTATATAAGAGCTAATAAAACAAATGTAAAAGATGGAAGCTATAAATTTTATGGAGATGAGGCGACATTTCTCTACGACACTGTGTACTATCAATGAAAAATGCTTTAGAATAAAATAGTAAAGTTAATATTTAATTTATGTCAACTTCCAAAAACATCACCTTCGGTTTAAATCATGAAAAATGTGAACTAATTGAAAAACTAGGTCAGGGGGCCAGTTTTAGAGTTCACAATAGCACATGAATTCTATATGGAAACCCATTTCATTTATATAAGTGATGGTTCTGTGATTCTTTCCTGAACAGGTTGCTGGTCTTCTCAATATCGATTCAGAGTCGCTTTCTGATAGTTATTGTTCAGGTCCAAGTCCTTCTATGGCCAAAGCTGATATTAAGACTAAAGTGCACAAACTTATTCATGATTTGGTGTTGCATATTCATGAGCATGAACCAGACATTGAAAAGAGCATTTTGATTTTTCTTCCAACATACAATGCACTGGAGCAGCAATGGTTCCTTCTGAAGCCATTTAGTTCATCTTTTAAAGTTCACATTTTACATAGCAGCATTGACACTGAACAAGCTCTCATGACTATGAAGATTTGGAAATCCCATCGTAAAGTATGTTTGATATCCTAGCTGCGTTATTTAATTTTTTTGATGTGGTTGTTTTTGTACGTGTGCTGTTGGTTCTAACAAAATGTAAGGGTAGTTTAATCCCAATACTTTTCCTTTGCTAGACATGACTGTAACTATAGCTGCAAATAAAGTTAGTTTGAGATATTTAGGATGTAGATTAATGCCCCCTCCCCCCCAAAAAAAATCTGGTTGATTTTTTCCTCCATTATATCTTTATCTTCACACTTATGGTTGTTTCTGAAAACAATAATCTGCACAGGTGATACTGGCCACAAATATTGCAGAGTCGTCAGTAACAATACCCAAGGTGGCCTATGTTATTGATTCATGCCGATCTTTACAAGTTTTTTGGAACAGTTATCAGAAAAAGGAATCTGCAAAGCTTGTTTGGGTTTCTAAGTCTCAGGTATTGAAGGAATCTAACTGGATGATTAATTTTTGTGGTTTCTTGATTCCTTACTTTAGGTTTATGCTGCAGGCCGATCAGCGTAGAGGGAGAACTGGTCGAACTTGTGATGGCCAGATTTATCGGTTGGTTACTAGACCATTTTTCATCCAGTTTGACGAATACGAGGGTCCCTCTGTACTGAGGTTATCATTGCGGCTGCAAGTGCTTCAGATCTGCTGTGCTGAATCTAAGGCCATTAATGATCCCAAAGGTATGCTGTTCTTTGTCATTGTTTTCATCCTTGCATTTAGGTTTTGATAATTTGCTTTACTCTCATTGGAGTTATTCATCACTCATCAGGAAAAAAGAAGAAGATTTCTTTAGTCTTTGTATTGATATGCCAAACAAGGGATTCCATCTAGTTTTTGGATGGGTGATGTAACAGAGTAATTGAGAAAGACAAGGAACACACGTTTTGTGGCTAATTAGGCAAGACAAAGGAAACCTGACCAACATTCTATATCTTGATTATCTGTTGCTGTGCTCCTTGAACCTGATATAAGATTTTCTCTAACTTTGTTGAAGGCTTAAGGGTTGAGTTGGTCTTTGACCAAGGTTGCAGTACTTTTCTCTATTGGTCGCATTTCTATTTAGAAAACTACAAGTCCTTTTCCTTTTATTTTAAAAAAAGTAAACTATACAATCTGGTTTGATGCATAAGCTATAGTTGTTGGAAGACTGTTTCTGTAACGACACTGAAGTTCAAGATCATGCTAGTTGTGAGTTAAACTTGACATCACAAGTTAAGGTGATGTTCAGCATGTAGTCTGCTACATTAAGCATGTTCTTTTATCATGAAGTTTTGGTGTGTTTCTAAGACATGGAGCTTTGGTGTCAGCTTTGTTGCAGAAGGCTCTAGATCAACCACATCCTGAAGTTGTTGAAGATGCATTGGATTTGCTTGTTCATATGAAAGCATTAGAAAAAACATCTCCAAGGGGCCGGTATGAGCCGACATTTTATGGGAGGTTGCTTTCCAGTTTGTCATTGTCTTTTGATGCTTCTCTGGTTGTACTCAAGTTTGGAGACATTGGAATGCTGCGTGAAGGCATTCTTCTGGGCATATTAATGGACACACAACCTCTACCTATCCTTCGTCCTTTTGGAGATGAAATTTTGGTATTAACTGTTAAATGTATAAATTTTGTAGATTTTGGATTTGCTTGATTGCTTGATTGCTTGAGAATTGACCTTTGATTTAGTTAATTCTACAATTCAGTTTGCAGAATATGCTGACAGCTACTTTTGTGGAGATGATGGCAATACTGGCCTAACTGGTAGGAAGGAGATGGTATTCATGGCAAACTTGTGTGCATTTCAATTTTGGCAACGTGTTTTCAAGGTATATTGTACATGAACTTTCACAATGCTTATTAGTGTGCACGTACATTTGTAAAGCCCACTGGGAGTACATTTTGTGTATGATTTAAACATTTTGCTTTACCCTAAAGGATAACCACCGTGTTGAGCATTTGAAGCAACTTCTTAAGTTTGATGAGATGAAAGCTACTGCGTTCCTGCTTCCCGAGATTGAAGAAGATTGGTGCTCTTTCCATAATCTTGTGCAGTCGTCACTAAAACATGTATCTGAAATATGTATGTTGTACATTGCTATTACATCAGCATACTATATTGTCTTACTAGTAATCATCCGCCGACAATATTCATTGCTCCATCAGTCTGGAATTTTTCTGGTACAGTAGAGTGGCATTAGTAATAGGTGTCTTTTTTTCAGATGAAGATATACTAGATTCAGTGCACCGGTATCGGCCCAAGTTTTTGTCTACATCTAATGGCCTTCCATCCTACTATGATCCTTATGAATTTGAGCATAAATGCCTCCTTACATGTCAACAACCAAATGAAGATACAGATGCTCTTGCTACAGATGATAAGCACCTTGAGCCATCTAGTGAAACAATGAAATGTATCGCTGTACCTTTTGTTGCTCCAAATAACTTCCAAAACAACGATGTGGCAAAAAAGTTGGCAACCATAATCAAACAGGTCCTCTCATCTGCATACCTCTTGTGCATTTTCCTTCACATGATCATTCCCTTACTTCTCACGTTTTGCAGATACGAGTCCAGCATACAGAAGATATATCTAGTAATCAGGATTTAGATGTTGATGATGGCTATCATGTCAATGGGGAGGCTTCTATTTGTATATATTTTGTTAATGGATCCTGCAACAAGGGCAGTCAATGCCTGTTTTCTCATTCACTTAAAGCAAAGAGACCCCCATGCAAATTTTTCTATTCTGCCCAGGTATAAAAAATTCACAGCTTTAGTCAATTCTATGTGGCCTTTTAAGATGTTTGTATAGCTATCTCTTTGGTACTTGTATAGTTATGGGATGTACATAGTTTTAAATTGTTAAAAGTTTTGGGATGACATTTACTGTTATTGTCCTTGGCACTCTCTGATCTGTTTCAAGATTAGGCATTTAAAAGGTGAAATTATGGAGGAATTTTCAGAGAATGATTTCTTAAGGTTTATCTTCTATAGAAGTTCTAGGAAGTTAATTGTTACTGTGATGCATAACTGCAGACTTATGGTTAAAGGCTTGTAATTATAATGCAACGGATTAATATCTTCCGTTTTATGACACTAGGAGTTGTTAAGAATTGGTGGGGCTGCCTGGCTGAAAACTTGTCTTATGCAGCACAACATTCTTTGATAAATTTTTGGCTTGAATATCAACTTTCTGAGTACTGCCTAGTCGCATACCTTGCTTGTGGTATAATATCTATTTTCTTTCTAATAATTACAGGGTTGTCGATATGGAGCATCATGCTTCTTTTCTCATGATGAGAGTTCATCAGTGACATCATCTAACTCAACTCTATGCCTGCCAGAAGGTGGAGAAGCCAAAGCTACATCGCTTATACGATCGTTGCCCACTGATGGATGCATTCTCTTATTGGATGACACCAATCTACAATTTTCCTCAAATTTTGCTAGACATTATGATCCATCAAAAATAGTTTCTACCACTAGTTTGTCAGACACATCCATATTTGACTCATCACTGACTGGTGTCAAAATTTTGTGGGGGCTCTATCATCCGTATGGGACAATCATTTCCAAAGCAGGGGAGAGCCAAATCCCATGGAACGAAGTTAAGTGTGTGCTATGGTTTCCTAATTTTGATAGCTACAGTGAGAACTTAGATAGACAGAAGCTTCTCTTGCAGAATTTCTTCGAGTATCTTGCCGTCCGAATGCTGGCTGATGACTTGGACAATGTGCGAGTTATTCTCACTATGAACAATATCAGGTTTGCACAGCTGCAGGTAATAATAACACTGCAAACTGTTTGCATCCCTGCTAATTTTTTGTAGAAATAGCAAATTTAAAGAGATGGCAAAGACTTTCTGTATCGAACAACACGCTTATTTGGTTGCAGTGCGCGCTACTCGGCACATGCACATTACACATTGCACCTTGCACCTTGCACCTTGCACTCACAAGTTTATTTAAATTATTTTGAAAATCTATTTCTTGGTGTCTGCAGTGTCAACTTGCTGTTCTGATACATGTATAATAAACATGTACATAACATAGAGGAGAAGGATGAGGGTTTGATCTTACATAATGATAACGATGGTTGTGTGATGTTTTAAGGCATTTGGTTATGATCGTTTCAGGTGGAAAAGTTGGGCAGGGAGAGCTTCTTCTTCCTTACAGAGTCATTTCCATTTGATGACGCCAGCTTTGGGGAGTTGCCAGACAAAGTCAGCACAAACAAGCCGATGATGGTTTCGAGGCCCATTTCGTACGTTTTTAACTTGCACCCACCTTCAGACATTCAGTTTGGTGACTATGCAGCCGGACTTCACAGTTTTCTTCATCATGAGATCCAGGAAGATGTGTAAAAATTCATCATCTGCTGAACCTGTATAATAAGCTTTACTTGTTACTAAGATTTGGCAGTCGGATTATCGATAGATATTACCTTTTCTTACTTAGGTGTTCAAATGTTCCCTATTTACCCAAATTCTGAACTTTCTGTTTTCCTAGTTATAATACTCCTCATCAAACTCTGGAAGTATATTTTTGATAAACAATTTTTGCTCAAAATAGAAAATGATTTTTAAACTCACGCTTCTCTTTTACAAATTTGTCTTAAATTTGACAAATTCCAAATCTGAAATAGATATGAAGATTTAAATTTTGCAAACGCGAGGTTCAGTGTGAAATAAGGGACTTCAGGTGAATGCGGTAACGAATGTTGTAAAGTGATTTATCAACTTTTTACTTTGGCCTTGTTAAAGGATGAGGGCCTGACACGTGTTAAGGTGGGTCACATTACCCGCACTTACCAGGAAAAGACAAACGAAAATGATAAAGTGATTTAGTAATTAATTTATTTCTAAGAAATCTGAGAAATGCGAAGCTCCTGGAATGCAAGTAGCTGAAGCTGATCTTCTTCATCTCCACGTTTGTACGCAAGGCTGTAAACCCTAAACCCTCACAGAATTCCCATTATAAAACAAAATCCTATGTCACACAAAGCCCTAGAACCCCGGCACCCAATCGATTCGTGCGCATTTCAGCTCCATAGCTGGAGACCTTTTCAGCTGCATCAACAGACAACACCTACCTCCAAAGCCCTAGACTCCGATCCCTCCCTCCCCAACCCCAAACCCTACAACTCCTCTTCCAATGGCCTGGTGGTCCACACCAAGCGTCCCTGCCTATCCAACCGAGCGACGTCGTTTTCAATCGACGCCATCGACATGTCTCGGTTGACCTTGGTAGACGACGACAGGACGATCTCCGGTGGCCATCACAATAGGCACGGCAGCTTTCGATTCATTGCGAAGAAGAGGCGGCGCCACGGGTCCAGGTCAGTTTCGGGTCGGAGCAGCGATCGGAGTGGGACCCGGAGGTGCTGCTCGGTCGGGGCTTCGGCTGCGTACGGTACGTGCTCGGATTTTCCGGTGGCGGTGGGTACGGACTCCAGTGGTGAGCTGTTTGGGAATGGGGATGCAAATTGGGCATCGGATGTGAGTGAAGCTAGGAATTCGAGGAAGGAGAGAGATGGAGGGAGTGGAGAGAAGGAGAATCTGGGTATTGGGTTTGGGCCTATTGGGGGTTTTGATGTTCAGGGGAATGAGTCCGGGTACGGCAGTGAACCGGGTTACCGAGGGGATGCGGAGTTCGGGTACGGCGATGAGCTTGATGAGGAGGAGGAGGATACTCGTCTGTTGTTTTGGGGTGATCAATTTGGAGGTACATTTTGAACAAACGTTGTTTCATTTGAAGCACGATGAAGCATTGCAGATTTTGTGCAAAATTTTAGTTTCATTCTAGTAAAATTTCCTTATAGTTGTAGATTGGTGAATTATATATACATATCTTTAGTTCTCTGCAGTGTATTCTAGTTTCGATATTCAAGTTTGCTTGGTAGATAGAATCTGAACATAGACTTTGGCAGTAGGATCTTTGTTGGAACTTCGAATATAAATGGATAAGGTAGGTGGCATCACCAGTGATGCACATGGTAGGCAGTAATCAGAAAAGTATTAACAAGCAAAGCCATAGTTTTATTTTCTAGTCAGGATTGAAGTGAATTTGACTGACTTTCCTTCTTGTACTTTGGTGATAGTTTCATAACACCGTAGACCGTAGTTCTATACTCTATCAGTATGATTGCTGGCACTAGTTTAGTTTCTGTACATGGGTGTGAATTTGTGGGGTTTACCATTGTTCTTTCATTTTTCGAATATGTATCGCCACTGGACAACAGCATTATGATCTAAGTTGAAAACCCTCAACAGATGTTCATGTTTCACATTCTTTGTCTGAATGCGTAGACCATTGGTTTTGCTGTTATCGGCTTGTTTATATAATTTATTCTTCTTTATCAGTTATCAACTCTATTAATTATCAATTTTATTCCCGGCTACATAGGTAAATGGTGCCGCTATGGATATGAGAAAAAAGAATAAGGGACCAGTAGAAGAAGAAGAATAGCATAAAGTAGTTTAGGAGATTACAGAATCTTCTACTTTGCTTACGTCTTTTGATTATGTTATGTACATGCATTCATGAGATTCTGAATTTTGGTTTTCCAAGTCATTTGATTCAACTGTAGATATGCTGATGGGTCCTTTTCTTGCTCCAGATGCGGATTCCATGATGGAGATTGTGGGGGAAAATACATTTGTCGATCAAAAATCTCATCACAGATGTCGGCGTAAGAAGCACGACTGCAGAATGGTTGATTCGCTGAGGTAACCGAATCAGTTGGAGAATACAAAAGGCGTCTTTATATCATCTAGGCATTAGCTTTCTATTGAGAAGGATGTCGGCCCCTGGATGGAATCCGTGTATGCATGATCTAATCACTGCGTGACCACTTTCTGTCACTTCTGAGGTCCATTTTGATAGTGAGAGGGTTTGGTATATATATCATGGAATGGTTTTGGATTCATTTCGCGATGTCGCTTACTGTAATTTATGCTTAAAGGATTTTGACTGTACATTGTAGCATAGTGTGTTATTCCCAAAATTGCCAACTGATTGGAAATTTTCATTAATATGTACATTGTGAAAAGAATGTCTTCTGCTATTTTTGTGTTTCTGAGTTCAGATCAGATATAAGAAATGCTTTTTCTTAGATGTGTGTTTTTTTTTTTTTTTTTGGGTTCTTTACTTTTGTCCCTCTCTCTCTAATCTGAACTTTAGAGAAAAATAGATAAAGAGCCCACATCCCTATATACTGGCTTAACAATTATTGACTGGCCCAAAATAAAACCAGGTTGCTGAAAGTGTGAAGTTCACTAAAGTAGCCCATGCATCATATCTAAAAAAGACTGAGGCCCTGTGGGATGACAAGACGACATCGTTTTGTTGGGGTGACCAAGTACTGCACTAGTAGTAGCTTAAAATTTTCAAAACACGGCCTGAAGCAGAGAGAGGAGACTGAGGGGGAGAGACGGGGCTGAGATGGCGAGAGCAGAGGCATTGAACGCGTACAGGGCGCTGCTAAGAGCGACTCGGAAGTCGTTCGCCGGAGACACACCGATGCTAAAGGGGTCGGCGGCGGAGGTCCGCAAGAAGTTCGAAGAGAATAGGCACGTGACCTCGGATGTGGAGATCCAGAGACTCCTGGAAGAGGCACGTGAGGCCTCCCTTTTCATCACCCAAATGATCGTCCAGGCTAAGCTCAATTCTCGCGGCGGTTACGGTAAACTTTCATTTCCAATGAAATCATCTCTCTACTCTCTTGTTAATAAATCCCATATCGAATTAACCAGTAGTTTTTGTATGTCGTTGAATGCCCTTGTCATGCCTTGAAGGTGTTTGTTAAATTGCTCCTTTGGCTGCTTTCCTATACTTTTGTTTACCATTTGCTTGTTTGCTTTTATTGTTGTTATGTCGAAATCTGATAACCTTTTGTGCCAATGACAATGATGCTCCAATAAGATGGCTACTTAGATTTAGCTTTGAATTTTATGAGAAAGCTTCCAAACTGATTTGTTTACATCCAAACATTGATTGATTTATGCAGAAGTGAAGGCAGACAAAGATCATGCGGGAGCAACGCTTGAGGTTCCTTCTGAAGAACTTCTTCCCAAGTCTTGAGAAGCAAAGGCTTTTTCACTTACAATGTATGGTGGCGTGCGGCTCGAGGGTTTTGGTGCTTTGCGGTGCCTCTTCCATTTGGTTGTCTAGAAAGTTTTCAAGAATTAGTTATAAGTTGAGCCATCGTTCTTAAACAATTTGTTGTTTTTCGATAAGTAAATGGAATGATTTCATAGATCTAATGGTCTGCATTTCACTCTATTTTCATCCTTGTTCTGAAACAGTTCATAAAAGTCCAAATTGTGAACCAAACAGCGAAAATTTATTGACGAAACCTTGAAATGTGAAAAGTCATTAGCGAAACCCAAAACTACTAATATTCATTGCATTTCGGGGTTGCATTTCGGGGTTGCGCAAATGAAAAGTCATTAGCGAAACCCAAAACCACTAATAAACTTTCGCAAATGAATTTTTCATTTTTTGGGGTTTCACAAATGAATTTTCTTATTTTTGGGCTTTTTGAATGAATTTTTAGCATTTTGGGGTTTCAATAGTGAATTTTCGCATATCGAGGTTTTGCAAAATGAATTTTCAATGGTGAAACATTAGAAATGCAAAAATTTATTAGCAAAAACCCAATGTGCGAAAATTCATTGGCAAAATGAGAAAAGGCAAATATTCATTAGCGAAACCCCAAACTGTGAATACAAAACCTAGAAATCCGAAAATTCTTTTGTGAAACCCTAAACTCTAAAAATTCATTCATAAACCCCCAAAAAGCGAAAATTCATTTGCTTAACCTCAAAATGCAAAAGTTTATTAGTGAAACCCTAAGATGCAGAAATTTATTAATGAAACCCCAAACTGTTACTCAAATTGCCAAAATTCACTAGTGAAACCTCGAAATGTGAGAGGTCATTAGCAAAACCCCAAACAATGAAAATTCTTTGACAAAATTCTAAAATGCGAAAATTCATTAGCTAAACCTTAAAAGACAAACATTCATTCATGAAACCTAAAAACACGAAAATTCATTTGCTTAACCCTAACATGCAAAAATTCATTGGTGAAACCCTTAAATGCGAAAAATTCATTAAAGAAACTCTATAAAAAATCATTTTGCAAAACCCCAAAATGAGAAAATTCACTAGTGAAACTCCAAAATGTGAATATTCATTTGCGAAACACTGCCGATTTAGCCAATTTGAAAATTGCAATTTTGAATGAAGAAATTATATTGTTGAGCTCAACCTACACATTTTCCAACTTGAACAAAACGAAAACTGAGTTACATGACCGTTATTGGTGCTAGAAAACATATCTATTGATGAGTGCACAAATTTCGGTCCTCACAAAGAATGCACACATCCAAATTCTCCACCATTACAAATGGCTTGTCAAGTACAAAAGAAAAGACAGACTGTCTCCAATCTAGCCCTGAGCTTCGGAAGTGGCTAGTCTTCCTCAATATCTTCACCATCTTCTTCGTCATTTTCTTCATCTTCCACATCATGTTCATCATCATCATTCTCCATATCTTCATGGTTGTCTTCGGTTTTCTTACCATCACCATTTCCTGAAGAACATGAGATAAATAAAAGGCTGAGCAAACATATATCACTCACGCTTATCTTAATCAATATAAAAGTGCACTTTGTAACAATTCACACCGAAAAAGAGAAAAGGGAAGGCAGAATGATTAACATACCAAACTCATTGAAGATGACTCCACCAGAGCACAATCCTTCCTCAATCTTCATGAGCTGAAGAGTCATCCTGGGTCCTATCTCTTGGAGCTTGACAGCACTTTTTGTAGAAGCCCGATTGACCCTCCCGAGATCACTAGCCAAAGTAACTGTTGCTGCTTCATCATCTGCTTCACTTTCTGATCCATAGCCAGCCCTTCAGAATTGACAGAAAAAAGAAAGAAGATAAAATGACCAAGTTTAGTCCACCTTCTAACTGCAAAACATGCAGAAGTCTATATTCCTGTTCATTATCTTTTCTATATTGCACTTCATTACGGTCCCTTTATTTTTTATTTTTTCCCTAAAAGCATTCGAAGACGATATCACCACACTAAAACACCATGAAAACAACCTTGAGAAATCATATAAATTCATGCATGACGTATTAACTATACAACTGAAGGAATCAATCCAATTGCAAAATCGAATAAGATGAATTTAATGGCAGATCAGATTTCTGCATTCTTTACCAAACTTACTTAAGATATATTTGAAGGCATACCAGATCATAAGAGCATTCTTTAGCAAACGTACTTAACATTTCTAGCCATCAACTCTAGCAATCTAGTAGAGTTTCCCTAACTTGATCCACAGTGAGAACTCAGTGGACCTCAAAAAACTGTTGAATCAGATACTCTTTGAACAAAAAATTTATCCTCTCATTTTCCCTTCCAAGCTGATTTAAAATTCCTCAAATCCAACAATATAAAACTAAATAACTAACAGTAAGAAAATCATCTTACTTTGTGACAAAATCACTCACGTCTTGAAGATTCCTTAGATCAGGGACTTGATGGTTCTGAACAAATCTTCTTAATCTGCGGGAGACACCCACAGGCTGTAATCTTATGGAGTAATGCCTGAAATCAATCAGTTTTGTGTCTTTGTTGTAATTAAGCAATACTATTCTCTGGCATGAAGAGAGTTTCACCTGAAATATTCAAATCAAAGACCACAGTAAGTTGGGGAAAAATGCTTTTGATACTGACAATTGGGTTGATATCACTTTGTGAACTAACAGTGTTAACATCAATGGATGGAAAGATGTTCTGAAATAGTATTGTTGTGAGCTTCAAATGTTGCTCTCCAGTCCCAAAACCAGAAAGAACGATCTGCCACCAAAAAAAAAAAAAAAAGTATACGTTAAAACCCAAATTGTGATATTCTTTAATGGAACTTCACATAAGATAAATATGCCTCAGCCAAATGAAACTGATAATGCATCAACTAAACTGCAGTTTGGCAATGAATGAGAGACCGGAAAAAAAAAAAACCATTAGAAAGAACTGGTCAGGACATTTAAATATACTTTTATTTCTTCATTTTGTGATAGAGATATAAGATTACCAAGGGGGCATTCTTGAAAAGATCTTGAGGACATCTAGGCCGCAGTTGAGATCGAACAATATCGACTGCCAAAGAGTACTCCTGTATTTTAAATGTAAGTGTTGGGCCTTGAGGTGTCCTCGCAACCCTAAGGTAAGGTGCAGTTGGAGTTTTCGACAACATGAGGAAATGTGTAACCCCCATAGGCCCAGCAACATTCAAAAAGTCTTTAAGATTGTTCCGCCTGTTCTCCTGCAAAACATTGTGGAAAAAACTCAGTTCTTTCCTTGAGATTTTTACTTTAAAATTCATCAGCTCTTCAAATTAAAAAATTGAATCATAACACACTACCACTTCTCAATTTCTAAAAACATGAAAAACCCATGTAGCAACAAAGGCCAGAACAAATATTTTCGTACCTTAAGCTTAAGAGCAGTATAGGGAAGCATCAACTTCCTCAGATCCGCTTGAAGTTGTCTTAGAGGACCAGGCAACCTACATCTGGAAAACACAAAGCTCCTTGGGATTTTATCCCCTGTGACATGGTCCACAGTAGCCTGCTGCTTCTTGGAAACTGGTTTCACAAACACCTTCTTTTTCTATTTTGGAATTTCAATTAATAGAAAGAAAAAAAATCACTCAAAATTGAATAAACGTTTACATAACTATGAACAATGTTCAGAGAGAACAAAATTTCCTTTCTTTAGTTTTCTCGTCAACCAAACACAAGCTACAAGTTCAAGCAAACTAGATAGAAGTAAATATGCTTACATTTCGGAAGCGAGCCATGGATTCCAAGAATATTGAGTTTCAGTGTCGTAATCTCAGCTTCGTAGCTTTGTGATTAATACTGCAAAACAAAACACACTCATTTAGCAATTTATTCTAGGGCTTCATCAGACAAATAAAATAACAAAATTAATCAAATTTAATCAATATTGAAAAATAGGGATGAAGCTGAAGAGAAAAGAAAAGAAAAACAGATGGAGATAATATGGTATTACCTTGGCCGTATGGTTTTGGCGAAATTCCAAGGTTTTAGACGAAGAAGGTGACGACTGATAAGAGATAGCGGGAAGCAAATTAGGTTGTCTTTCAGGCCCATCCGGACCGTTGAATTATAAGTAATGAAATTGATAGGGAGCGACGACGCCGTATAGACACCCCGCGGTTGTTGGGTATTTTGGGAGAGGTTTTGGTAAGGCCCCGCTTTATTTTGGGCTTGGTTAAATTGACATGCCTTTAGACCTAGCACGGCTAGGCTCTAGCGAGAACTTCTTTTTGCGAACAATTGGTGCGAACTTCTATCTACACCGTTGGATAAGCTTTGACGGTTAAGATTATAAGTTGGGTCCAATTAGGTTTCACGTAGAAACGGGTATTAAAAAAACCCATGAATCCGGATCATATTCCTCTCTTCTTCTTTTTTGGTCTGGATTTCATCTTCCTCTCTTTCTTCCGCCTCTCTTCTCCATATTTCTCTCAATCTCTCTTACCCAGACTCCACCCAACACGCCACCCTCCCCGATCACCACCTTCTCACCATCATGCCCAGCCACATCTCAAGGCATCCAAACATCACACTCACCGCCACTCTCTCTCTCTCTTCCCTAATCCCTACCCACTTACGCCAAGCCCAGCCCCGACACCCAAGCTGCCACCACCTAAGCCTCCTTCCCAGCACAGTCATCCCGCCACATTACCCATCCCTCTTCCTTCTCTCTCCCACTTTCTTTCTCTGTTCCTCCCCTTATCTCTTCGACATCCCAAGTTCCAGTTATGAACACCAGTAAACTAAAAATTCAGCCAACACCATAGCTCCCAACCTCATCCCCATCGCCATCCCAAACCTTCCCTCCCCATCCCATTCCCTTTTTATTCAATATTATTGTCTTTCAGAATTTTTCGTTTGGTTGAATGTTATGAAGATTGATTCTCTTGATTTTTTGATTTGCCCTTAGATTTTGTAGACTTTATTTTTTGTATGGAGTTGTGTCTTTTTTCATCTTGCGGGTTCACTCCTTTTTTGGGTGTTCCTTTGACTGTCGTGGGAGTAAGAAAAAAGAAGATTTTCTGGGTTATTTTGTTGTTGCAGAAAATCACCTTTTTTTTCTTCTGTTGATGGAAGAAGTTTCGTGTGCACAGAGTCAGTGGGGCATCCACCTATGGGCCCATCTAACCAGAATATTTTCCTTACCCATGAAGTCTCCTGAATTTCATTGAAATTCTGCTGGATAAAAGTCTCATCTCCTCTAGTTGTTTCGTTCTGTATGATGTGGGTCCATAGACAGTCAAGCTATGGAATTAGAGAAGAGAAGATTGGAGGGAGAGAGAGAGATAGCGTAGAAAATAAGATGGAGAGATGAATCCGGAAGAGAGAGGAGCAAATATGAATAATTAATGTTGTGTTTTTTATGGGGAAAAAAGCTGTTTATGTTTTGATGAATTTGTAATAAATGGAAGATAATATCAAGTGGCAGAACCTGAATGGTGTATCGTTAGTGCTTCATACAGGTGTCATTATCTCGTAGCCACGTGTCCTCAGAGTATCATACAAACTCCGTGCAATATTATATTCGACTATGAAGTCTGAAAATCCAAATTTGAGTCTGGGAAATTTGACATAAGAATTGGAGGAAGAGTAATGAACTCAATCTTAGTATATAAGGAAATTTGACTTTGATAAATTATTTGAATTTTTATATGTAATTTTTAAAAAAAAATCTCAAAACATGTTGAAAATGTCATAAGGAGTGGTGCATCATCAATACTTCATACATGTGTCATTATCGCTTAGCTACGTGTCATTAGAGTATCATTTTGATACAAACCCCATGCGATTTTGGGAAATTTGAAATAAGAATTGGAGGAAGAGCAATGAGCTCAATCTTAGAATATAAGGAAACTTGACTTTGATAAATTATTTGAATTTTTTAAAGTGCAAATTAAATTTTAAATCCCAAAACATATAGAAAATGTCGTAAGATTTTTTGGCATATTTGTTTGTTTTTTTTTTTTTTGATTAAGAAGGGGGGCAAAGCCCCAAGAAACAGACTACACACACTGGTCTAAACAGACCAATCTAGAATGAACAATTCCAAGCAAATCATCAACAAGATAAGCACTTAACCAACTAGGGGCATGCTCAAGCACGCACAGCCCAAGATCCACTTGATAACTCCAATTAGCCAATTGGTCAGCAACACCATTCTTCTCACGAAAAACATGCTGAAGAACACAACTGGGAACCTGCTGCATAAGGTCACAACAGCTCCTAACCAAAGTAGCTAAAGGATGCACAGTAAGCATAGAAGAATTTTGACAGAGATTGATTGCAGTAGCTGAGTCCATTTCAATGATGAGACAATTGATGCCTTCCTCAATTGCTAACTTCAAACCAAAGAAAAGACCCCATATCTCAGCCTCAAGAACTTGACCTTTTCCCAGATTAACAGCAAAACCACTTACCCAGTCACCAGAAGAGTCACGAATGACTCCCCCAGCACCAATGCAACCAGTAACACTTCTCCTTGAGCCATCCACATTCAGTTTGAATTGTCCAAGCCTAGGAGGCTCCCAGGCAACATGAATTTGAACCTTATTTACCCCTTTAGTGCGATTAGAAGCTGACTTAATCCACTCTTGGGCTGCCCCACAAATAACTTGTCTAGGACTAGAGAGGACTGTATCCTCATTCTGGAAAATATGCTTATTTCTCCAACACCATAAATGCCAGCAAGTAAACACAAAAACAGTACTCCAAGGAACATCACCATTCCATTTCTCCCTGGAAAGCACATTGACCTTCATCCAAGGCTGAGCATCTAAAAGGAAAAAATTATGAGCATAGGCAGGGAGGATAACATTCCACGTAGAACGAGCTCGCTCACAATCACGAAGAATGTGAAGAACAGTTTCAGTAGGCCAAGAACAAAAGCCACATGAAGGGTCAGAAGCTAACTGCCTTCGAACCCGCTGATCATTAGATAAAATTTTGCCTTGAGAAGCCAGCCACATAAAGTATTGTAACTTAGGAGGAACATTTAAACTCCACAAGGATTTCCAACAAGAGTCAGGAAAAGCACAACCTTGAAAGAACAATCTATAAGCAGATTTAACAGAAAAGTTGCCATTAGCACTAACCTTCCAAATCTGAGTATCAGGTAAGGAGCCCAAAAACCCCATAGGGACACTAATGACCTGTTGAACAAGGTCTTCACAAAGAACAACTCGCAACTTATCAATATCCCACCAACCATTTTTAGAAAAACTTGAAACATAACATTTGCTATCATGAATGGTGAGAACTCCAGCCTGCTGCATTAAAGGGACATCAGTAACCCAATTATCCTCCCAGAATTTTACAACATCTCCCCGACCTATTCTCCAACACATTCCTTGCATAAGTAACTGAGTACCATGTATAATACTCCTCCAGGTAGTGGAGCAAACCTGCCTTGCTCCAAGAGAATTATCTAAAATAGAAGTCCCTTTAAGATACTTAGCCTCATAAATTTTTGCCCATAACCCATTGTCTTTAGAATGCAATCTCCACCCAATCTTAGCAAGAAGAGCCTGGTTCATACTAGCAGTCTTTTTAAACCCCAAACCTCCTTTACCTTTAGGCCTACAAGCCAAATCCCATTGACAAAGATGGATCTTATATTTCTTCTCACTGCTGCCCCAGAAGAAATTACGATTAAGCCGATCCAAATCATTACAAACACTAATAGGCAGTTTAGTAGTTTGCATGACATAAACAGGGATAGAAGTTGTAACTGCTTGAATTAAAGTAGCTCTGCCAGCTAAAGAAAGAAGCTTACTCTTCCAAGAAGCCAAGCGATTGTGCACCTTATCAACTAAAGAACTATAAGTGTGCTTTCCGACTCTAGAATGCAGAAGAGGCATTCCCAGATACTTGCCAAGGTTATTAGTAAGAGGAGAGCCACAAATCAAACTTATCTCCTTAGCAACCTCATTACAAGTGTTAGGAGAGCAGAAGACAGCAGACTTATCAAAATTGACTACTTGTCCAGACGCAGAGCAAAACAAATCCAGACAACTCTTCATAATTTTAGCTTGATTAGCACTAGCCTCCGCAAACAACACAAGATCATCAGCAAAAAAAAGATGGGAGATCGCAGGGCCAGACTGAGAAGATTTCACAGGCCGCCACTTCTTTTTACTAACAGCATCACAGATAACATGAGAGAATTTTTCAATACAGAGAACAAAGAGATAGGGAGATAGCGGATCTCCCTGTCTAATACCATTCGTTGGACTAAAAGGAGTAGTCAGTTCCCCATTCACATTAATCTGATATCTCACAGACTGAACACAATTCATTATCAACTTAACAAAAGGAGCAGGCAGCCTCAATTCAAGAAGGACATACTCAACAAAACGCCAATTCAACCTGTCATAGGCCTTAGAGAGGTCTATTTTCCAAGCAACAAAACCCTTTTTCCCTTTAGACAACTTAAATTTATGCATTAACTCCTGAGCAATAAGGATATTATCTGTAATATGTCGTCCAGGGACAAAACTAACTTGGTTGGGACTGATAAGATCAGGAAGGATGGGCCTTAAACGAGCCACAAGGATTTTAGAAATAACCTTGTACAGAGTAGAGCATAAGCTTATAGGCCTAAACTGGGCCATAGACTGGGGACTTTGCACTTTAGGCACCAAAGTTATTAAAGTGTAATTCAGCTTGTCAGGGATGTTGCACTTCTTAAAAGCTTGAGACACCATTGCAAAAATATCATCAGCACATTTATTCCATTGAGCTTGATAGAAACAAGCTGGAAACCCATCTACACCAGGAGCTTTCAAACCTCCAATCCCAAACAAACTTCGTTTAATCTCAGCCATGTCAACTTCTTTCTCAAGCAACTCCAAATCTGCAGGATCAATACCAGGGAACAACTTAGGTAAAGTCAGGTCACTCTGCTCTACAATCTCTTGAGAAAACAACTGCTCAAAATACGCCATAGCCAAACCTTTAATGCCTTGAGCTTCCTCAACCCAGGCACCCTCATTATTCTTTAATCTCTCTATTTTATTCCTGCGCCGCCTAATAATAGTAGTAAGATGAAAGAATTTGGTGTTTCGATCACCTTCCTGAAGCCACTGTAATCTGGATTTTTGTTTCCAGAACATAGCCTCTTGCTCCAACACACCATTATACTCCTCAATCAAAAAAATTTCCAAGTTGCTCAAAAAATTATTTGAACCCCTGCACAAAGCTTTTTGAATACCATTAAGACGAGCCAACAAATAGGCCTTCCGTTTCTTAATATGTCCAAAAACATTAACATTCCAATCTTTTAGAGGCTGAACCAACTGATAAGTTTTATCCAAGGCCGAGCCAACAGCTTGTCCCCAAACATCAGAAATAAACTCATTGAATTTCTCATGTTGCATCCACATTGCTTCAAACCTAAAAGGCCTTAAGTGCGGAGAAACAATAAAACGAGAGTGTAACGTAATCTTGATTGGATTGTGATCAGAAGTAGTCCTAGGCAAATGCTGAACATTAGCCTCAAGAAATAACCTTCTCCATTGCATATTACAAATAGCTCGATCTAACCTTGCATAGACTCTCTTATTATTCCATGTAAATTTAGGTCCAGAATAACCCAAATCAATCATCTCATTGCCATCAACCCAGTTTCTAAAACCTTTAGATTTGCACTCAAGAGCTCCACCAAACTTCTCATCAACAGCAAGCAACTCATTAAAATCCCCGGCTATCAACCAAGGCATATTATGACTTGCAGCAACAAAGGAGAGATAATCCCACAATTTCACTCGCTTGACAGCATTAGGACTAGCATAAACACCAGTAAAAAGCCAAGGGTCTTGACCATTGCGAGCCACACAAGCAGAAATTGTTTGATCAGAAGTACCAACAACTTCTACATGAACTCTGGAATCATCCCATAAAAGCCACAAACCACCAGAGAAACCCACAGCGTCAACAACTTCAAAGCAAGGAAAGCCAAGAGACTTAACTACAGAAATAGCTTTTGCTCCACTTATACGAGGCTCACAGATAAAAAGCATATCCAACCGATGAGTGCGAATCAAATCAAGCACATTAGACTTAAATTTGGAGCTTGCTGCTCCTCTAACATTCCAGCAACAAATATCCATAAAAATACCAATTAAAGAATAAAGTAACCTTAAGGGCTAAAACCCTTTTATTAAGACTCAAAAGCCATACCTTCACCAGAAGTGAAGGCATTACTTGCCAATTGTCCACCATGTGAACTAATATGTCCTTCCGAAAAGTCCATCTTCTCTGTGGGAGCCAAACCCTCACTGTCAGAAGGGATTAGCACTTCATCATCACTGTCAGAACCAGAGTTGTCATCCCTACAAGTAGTGATCTCCCCTATATTGGGTGGCTGATGCCCAAAGATATACAACCCTTTTTCCTTTTGAATTGGGTGTCCACTGTCCCAACTCGCAAATTGCTCAGGTAGAGAACCAGTAACAACACTCGTCTTGCCTTGAAATCCCACCCTTCCTATAGAATCAGAAGTGCCAATGGTACTTTTACTTGCCACACTAGCAGCCTGGCGATTTCCAGGGGTATTTCTAATTGCCACACCAGTATTCTGACAATTATCCTTCACACGGGTCTTCACAGGCAAGCTCTTGTTCGAAATATCCTCCAAAGCCTGCCTAGCAACAGACTTTTTACCCTTAGATTTTGTCCAAACCTTATTTCCCATATTCAAATCAGTAACGAAAGATTGCATTGGTCTGTTACCAGTCTGATCAAAAAACTCACTACTATTCCCCTTATCCCTTCCAAAATTCTCACCAATTTGCCTAAGAGCATCAAACCTTGAGCCCTTATTTTTAACAACAGAATCCTTGCCTCCCACTCCCTTAAAATTAGACTGAGGCCTGCGCCTAGGGGGAACATTCATCCATGGACCTCTCAAGCTCTGGTCAGACTCATAGTGAGCCCTGTTAATTCCCACCGAACTACCCCCCACAGCATCAACACCCATGGCAGTAGGAATCTCACCATTAACGGTTTCAGCATCTTTAACATTCAATTCACACTTCTCTCGTTTATGGCCATACCTCCCACAGAGATAGCATATATCAGGCAGCCCCTCATACTCTATGTTATACCAGTTCTGGTTTATTTGGACAAAAGCATCTAAAGGCTTAGTGAGATCCAATTCCACACACAATCGAGCAAACTTGCCCCGATGTTGAAAATCTCAAAACATGTTGAAAATGTCATAAGGAGTGGTGCATCATCAATACTTCATACATGTGTCATTATCGCTTAGCTACGTGTCATTAGAGTATCATTTTGATACAAACCCCATGCGATTTTGGGAAATTTGAAATAAGAATTGGAGGAAGAGCAATGAGCTCAATCTTAGAATATAAGGAAACTTGACTTTGATAAATTATTTGAATTTTTTAAAGTGCAAATTAAATTTTAAATCCCAAAACATATAGAAAATGTCGTAAGATTTTTTGGCATATTTGTTTGTTTTTTGATGAATTTGTTATGATTTTTTAAAGTTAAAACATTAAATAAATAGTAATAAATGGAAGAGAATTATAAGGGCTCGTTTGGGAGTGCTTTTGAAGCAGCGAAAAGCGCTTCTAAATGGGCAAAAGCACTTCTGTCTTTTAAAAATGGTGTTTGGCAAAAATTGCAAAAGCGCTTTGGGTGAGATCCAAAAGCACTTCATACAAGTGTCATTATCATATAACCATGTGTCATCAGAGTATCATTTTGTATGTTATTATCTTTAAAAATTAACCAAAATTTCATAAAAATAAAAAAGATACCCTAAATTTTTTACAAACTACTTGCTATATTATCTTCTAATATGAAGTCCGAAAGTCTAAATTTGAGTTTGGGAAATTTGATCATCAATTAGAGGACATGAATCATTTATATCCGTTCTACGAGTATCACGCCACCAAAACAAGTTTCATAAAAGTGTCACAACAAATGCACTAGAGCATCCCTGGTGCATCATTCTGGGTAATAGAATAAATATTACTACATTGCATATTTTTGTAATACATATACAAATTAAAAGAATTCTCAAAAATTTGTAGGAATTCTTTACGATGTTTCTTTGTACTATAAGCAGCACTAAACCTTTCATTTCGAAGCGTTTACAAAACATATTTTAAGTAGCACTAAACCTCATCTATCACACTCTCTCACTCTCTCTCTCTCTCTCTGTGTGGCTACATGGTCTCCAAGAAGAAGTATGATTGGTTTGTAAGTATCCATTTCAAAAAAACAAAGTTGCCTGGGCTTTAGCCCAGGTTAGCATGCTATTGGGTACGTCCCTGATACCATCCCATGTGGTTGCTAATATAAAGTTGGTTTAGCTAATTAACCTCAAACCAATTGAAAACCATAAAGCATAATTTTGCTTTTTTCCCAAGTAAAGCTCCTTCGAATCTTCTATATGCTTCCTTAGCCAGTCTAACTTTTCATGGTCCAAACAAACAATAACCCCATGAACCTTAACTAGTTCAAAGATCATGTGATCACTTTTCTGGCAGGGTGGCTGTTTTGATCACGCTGAACTGTTGAAATCGACATGGTCTTTTAATGATATATAGATACAGTCCGTGTTTGAATCTTGGATGTTCTTTTTGTTTTTGCAAAGCCAACTACATCTATGAGTTGTTATATCATGTATTACAAGCGTTGATATTAATAAATAATAAACAAGTTGGCGTTTGTACCGTTATTGATAACATAATCTTCCCATATCACACAATATCACACAAGATAACATAGATACCAAAATCATGAGGCAAAAAATTCATCTGCCCCGTTCACATGTTTTTCACCATTTCAAACCTAAACTTTCTGCTCATCATTCATCACTCTCTCCTTCCCATCTTAATTGCCCTCACCAGCCTCTCGCCTTTGAAAAAAGTTTCCCACCCTCTAAACCCTTTGCCAGTTGCCACCCAAGACCCCCTTATAAAAAGCTCACCGCTCAATTAACATTTTCATCACATTCCTTCTTCCCATTTTTATTTTTCCATTTTAGAGATGAAAATGGCATGTTCCAATTACGTTTTAGCATTCATTTTGCTTGCAATATGCCTGATCAATTCAGCCCAGTTGGTATCTGGAAATGGGGATCAAAACAATGTCCAAAAGGCTTGCAGTGTGACCAGATATCAAGACCTCTGCATCCACTCACTTGCTTCATTTTCAAGCTCGGCCAAGAGCAGCCCTAGCAGGTGGGCAAGAGCTGCGGTTTCAGTGACATTGGGTGAGGCCAAGAGTGTGGCTCAGTACTTGCGAGCTCTGCAAAAGCACAGCCGCATCAATGGAAGGAGAAGCAGAGTTGCTCTGTCTGATTGCATTGAGTGCTTTCAAAACGCAATCGACGAGCTTCACAAATCGCTTGGTGTTCTCAGGAGTCTAAGTCGAACGACTTTTGACACGCAAATGGGTGACCTCAATACGTGGCTGAGTGCTGCCCTTACCAATGGAGACACTTGTTTGGATGGCTTTGAGGGCCAGAGAGGAAGACAAGTCAAATTGCTTCAAAACAAGGTCTTAAAAGCCACTCATATCACCAGCAATGCTCTGGCTCTTGCCAACAAACTTGCCGCCACAGGCCTGGGAAGCCATCCTCATTCATAGGAAGCTAGGGGGACAAATTATAGGCTCGGCCCATGCACACACATAATTAATTTTAAGTCGTTGATGTATTATGAGTCTCAATAATACATGAACGCGGATTAATAAACTTTAGCATAACTTAATAATGAAAAGCAGTGCGACTCAAAATTGTGTAAATGAATGGTTTGTTCAATTGTTGCAACTAGTTTAGTAACCATTAGTTTGTCTACATATATAGTTATTCTCTTATTCGCAGATGATAAACTACAATTAACCGCAGCTAATTGCAGTTCTGAAATTACCAATTGGCGGCAATTGCTCTCTGCAAACAAAAAATATCTGTACCTTATACTGTTTTTTTTAGTTTTGTAGCAATTATTGAAGTTGGTGGCAAACCTTTATCAATAGGTAACATGAAGGGCGACAAAAGAAGATTCTAATTGATAATGCACATAGTTCAACTTTGTTTACATTATTAGTTTAAAAGATTTTAGGATTTCCACTCGTCTCACCGTAACCGTAACGTTCGGTCTCGACATTTTTTGCACCTTATATTATTCCATCTGGAAATTAAAGACATTGTTGCATCAGACTCTGTTTCTGTTTCAACAAGTCAATAACATTAGATTAGGAAAAATTGTCGGAGTGATTTTGGTTGCTATCCATTTGGAAATGAATGTTGAAATTGAAACAACAACAACTTGCGCATGCAATTCGTTTTAGGCCGAGTTTAGGTCTTTGTTTTGGTCCAGGGATGTCATTTTCGGAAAGAGAATTTACCGTAAGTTATCGATCCTTGTGCTTGGAGTGTTGGGCGACCTAATGTCCTTAGGCATATACCACTTCAACAGAAGATGACACGAATATAGAATGGGTTGTAAGGTCAATTTATCTTTTCAGTTTTGGAGGCTTATGATAGGTCAATTTATGTGCAGAAGCTATTAGCTAGATGTAAAAAATATACAACAGTTAAATTTGTATTGTCAATTCCTTCAAATTTTCTACCGCCCGAACCAATAAAACAACTAATAAAATTAGGATAATGTTTGCTTCCTCTTGGGTAAGAAGATACTCATTTTTCTTGCGAGTTATAATTTAACATATTTATAAAATAATTTATCAATAACACAAAAAGAAAAACTTTTGCACAAATATTACACTCTTATTTGCAAGAATATAGGAACTCTTACTTACATGTAATATGACAGAGAGAAAAGTATTTTCTATAAAGTTATTATTATCTTTTCCCAAACTAATAACATTATTTTAGTTAATTACTTCAAAAACCCATTGCCTAACTTCATAATCGGGAAAACCCTAAATATGTATGTACATGAATTTCGTGGTTTGGTGGGGACCATAGCGCAATAAGCATTGTACAAACTTTCTAGGAAGTTGGAAGAATTTCTTACACACCATTCAGACTGTTTGGCAGCTAAGAAAAAGTTTGCAACTTTTGAAACTTTTGACCCAATTTTCTTACTTACAGTACTTCACATATGAGAAAAGTTGCACATCGTTCTCATAATGTCATGATTTCAAATCAAGAACGCTAATAAAGAAATCAACAATAGAGAATTAATTATGTTCACTATAATTTGTCCCAATGGTGGCTCTTATGCGACCATCATCACTGCCGCTCATTGGAATCAGATTAATCTTGAGTATTTTTAGTTATTGTTTGTTTTGTTTAGATTTAAAATATAGTATTAACATATAAATATACACATGTTACAATATGATTGAATTGATAAGACCACACGAAGGATTTATGTACTTAATAGGGCATAATAGGGCATCTTGAGTAAGATTAAAGGGCACCGCAAACCAAATAAAGTTGTCTATATTATGCAGACCGAATCGAGCATGTCGGTGTGCAACACCATTTATTTCCTTATGAGTAAATTGAAAAAAAGAGCAAGTCGGTCATAGAAAGACAATAAAATAAAAAATGAAAATGAATAAATAATACCTTTTTGGCCTGAAGTGAAGGCTGATAATTAAAGAGGGATCAAGCAAATGAAAATGAGTCAGCATTTGAATCTCTTGTATGGTTTATGAGAAAGTTTAAGTAGTATTTGATCAATCATGGCGGTTGGTGGCCAATTTGGCAGAAACGTGCGAAATCATTAAGCGCCACGTGTACGGAGCAGCAGCTTCAACGTTGCGTATATATGAATGCTCCTCCGACGTGCGAACCAAGTCCTGTTTTTGTGGGTCTCATTAATTTAACATGCACCTAATCGCTACTCTACATACAAACTCTAATTTCCAACACCACCCACACCAAACAAAAAACATAAACATAAACAGTTTATATATCAACTTTCACGGACTTATAAAATTATGTAAATTTAGTGAAAAATAGCCTTGATTTGAAGATCAGAGTTCGAATTTCTTTGACACATATTGATAGTGTGTGTAAGAAACTCTTTTTTTTTTTTTTTTGGTCAAGACTGAAACTTCATTTCAAGGCCGGAAAAACGGCAGAAGATCTTACACAAAAGGAAAGAAAGCAAAACTAAAAGTCTTTCACCTGAATCCATACAACTCAGCAAAGAAAAACTTTCAATCCAAAACAAAAAGAAAACTTAAGGAGGACATGGGAGTCCATCCGAGATCAGAACTTGCACTCCTCTTCCTTATAATTTAGACTATCGCTATAGATTTACTATAATTGGGATTTAAACGGATGCCATGGAAGGTAAGGGGAGGACCTCAACAACAACAACAACAGAGGTAAACCCCATTGGCTATTGAATATTTTTCTTAAAATCTTATACCCGACAAGAAAATTGAAATGTAAAAATTTTACCGTTAGCGAAAAAAAGGATATAGTGAAAAAACCAAAGGTGAATCTGACCCCATATTCTCATTTGGGTTCACGAAGTCACTCACAAACTAGCCAAGTAAATTTTTAGGCATGGAAGAAAATGGATCTGCACAACGTTGACCTCAATTACTAAAATAGAATCAAGATATCAACAAACTGAGCACTTAATAATTAGGTGAATCCATTGACCAAGAACTCACCATTAAATTGAAATTTTTTTAAAACCACTACTTGTTGGTGAAGAAGGCGAATAAACCAGAGTTTGTTTCCTTTCCGGGGTAACAAATAATAAGACAACCATGTCACCATCCAGTGGCGGACGCAGGATTACGTCGCCATGGGGTCATAGTGTTAAGTTTCGGCGGCTTGTAGTGGTTGGTGGTGGCGGTTGGGGGGATTAGTTAGGTTTTTAGAGGAGAGGGAATTTTGAAAAAAAAAATTAGGTTTTGGGATGAACTGAAATGCTGCTGCTGGGAATTAGAATCGGGTAGATAGGGGGCTGCTGATGGGTTTTTTTTTTTTAAAAAAAACCTGGCTTCAAAACGACGTCGTTTTGAGCCAGGTTTTTTAAAAAAAATTTAACACGCCTGGACCAAAACGGCGTCGTTTTGGCCAGGTGGTTTAAAAAAAAAAAAAGAACTCGCGCGCGCGCAAGGCAGGCGCTGCCTGCGCCAGCTTCTTCTTCTTCCTCTGCTGGGTATTTCGTCGAGCACTTGGTGTGTGCCATGGGGTCGCACACCAGCCAGCCATGGGGTCGCACCAGTCCTTCTCCACTACGTTTCCAAGCTTCCATGGGGTCGCCTGACCCCATTTGTCCCTCTGTGCGTCCGCCACTGTCACCATCCATCCGTTTAATAAGTTTTGTTATATGGGAAAATGGTAGTTGTACAAAGATTTTAAATAAAAAATTATTGTACGGCCGTTGATACAGGGCCCGACATATAATTGCTATCTGAAATATATATATTATTTAAAAAAGAATTATTTTTATGTATTTATTGCAAATGTGGACAGTACTTATTTATGTAATTAGTAGTTGGAAAATGAGGTTTGTATTATAATTAAAAAGATTAGGTATAATCTGGGTTCAAGTCACGAATATTGTGTTTATTTTCTTTAAAAGTGAAAGCTATATAATAAAATGCATGTGCAGCATATGCCTCGCCACTCTGAATGCACACATCTCATGTGTTTAATCTATTAATATACAAAAGCGTTTTATGTTAGATTAATAGTAATTACACTATTAATATCGGTTGGTGTATGGCTGATAAAGTGGGAAAAGTGTCCATATTCATCAAAGGTACTTTGACATCGCAATTTGATTGGTTACGTAAAGGGATTTAGGTTTAATTAGCTTTATAACAACGAATCCTTAAAAATATTAAAAAGGGAAACAAATAAATAAAATATAATTGGATATCAGCCTATGGCCCTGCCCATGGAGAAATTTATAGAATGGTAATAAATATTTATTTTTAGCACAAGTAATAATCTAAAATATTAGTGAGGGGGGATTTCTTCTCACGCACACTATCTACTAAGATGTCATGAAAGTTCGAACTTTAAACCATTAGTCTACAAATCAATGTCCTTTTTCACTGAACAAATAGTATTTTATGTATGGCATGTTGAGTTAGTCAGAAGGAAGGGGAAATGGAGTGTCCAAATCACTCCAAGTTTCAACAAACTGCCTTTAAATATCTAGAATTAGGCCAATTTTTGTTGACCTTTTGATGAGGTGCCATCTTTAGGGTAATTGTACTCAATTGGTTATTGGATTTTGATGCTTATTGTTTTATTTGTTTGCTAAAGAAGATGATGCTTATTACTTGAGAAGTTCACAAATAAGACTTTCATCTAACTTCCCTTGAAAGTTACAATTATAGTGGGAAATTCATTTAATAAGTTTGTTTTTATTAATTCATGTAAAACACGATAATTTTTAAATATTGTGAATATGCGTGTGTATTTATTGGTATGCCAATTAAGATATATATTTTTAGATAGTTGTTTAAGCTTAAACTAGGGATAAGCCTCCTGCCTGCAAACAGGTATTAGCTAACAATCGATAGAGACATTTTGTTTTATACCATATGTCTGGTTATGTCAACTAGTGGAAATTTGAATATGGGTTCATCCTTTTTTACGTGGGTGATTTTTAATCGTTCATATAACACATAATTAGAGGAAAGCGAAAAAAGTAATTTATATGAGATTTGGAAAGCGAAAGTAAAGTAGAACGAGGCCTCAATCTGTACCATTACTGTTAACAGTATGCACCGAGGTATATGGAAATACAAAAACTTGAAATGAAATTAAATGCAGTCTTTAGAAAAGAAAGCGATACCGAATTTAATGTTGAATTGTGTACATGCCTAGCAAAAGCCAATCGGTGTTTCACCTTTTGAGACGTAGACAACCCTTGGATAAAGTACGTACAAACAAGGGGTGGAAAATGAACCTGCACTGAATATACAACATGTGTGATTTGAATATTTGAATATTTGAGCTAGAAATTTCCAATTTAATAAAAGCCACATGGAATGTGTATCAATTGTGTGTCTAAAATATCAATATGCATGGATCTAAAAGTAAAAGCCACTGTGTGACGTATGTGTAGGCCTGCACTGCCCATTCCCCTTGGGATTTCTGAATCTTCTAATACGAGAGCAACATCTGTCGTGTATGCACCAGTGTTTTTAAATGAATCTGCAGTTATTTAATTATAGGCTTTTTATCACAAATGGTCCTTAACGTTTAAGATTTTATCACGAATGGTCCTTGAGGTTTTTTTGTGACACTAATAGTCCTTAACGTTAGGGCTTTTTATCACAAATGGTCCCTCCGTTAAAAATTCTGTTAAGTGTCTGATGTGGAAGACAAGTGGAGCCCATATTCCAATCACATTGTGACATGTGGATGGAAAAATAATTAAATAAATTTTTTATATGAAAATTCCTTTTTTTTTTCTACAACTTTTCATCCCCCTTCCTCTACTCCATCTCTCTCCCCCTCTGCCCTCGCTCTCCATCCTCTGCCCCCTCTCTCCCCCTCTGCTCTCCCTCTCTCCCCCCTGTCCTCTCCTTCTCCCTCTGTAAAAATAATAATATAAACCATATATCTTTCTCCATCTTTGTATAGTGGTATATAAATCATAACCCACAATCCCCCTTTGTTTTTTTCTTGCCCATTGCCTGCCACCTGCAAGAAAAAATTGTCTTTGGGATTCTTTTATTAGTCTCTGTTTTTTTAACACAGCCACCCGCAAGCCGCAACCCACACCCAACTCCCCTACCCTCTCCCACTGTATTTTCTCTCCTCCTCTACTCTACCCCTCTGTTTTTAATTATTTTAAGTTGTTTGAAAAAATATTTGCGTAAAAGGAAATGTGAAACTACCTTGTGCAAGTGATTATGCAAAATATACAGAGGGAGAGGGGTGGGTTGCGGGTGGGTGGGCATGGGGTGGTCGGGCTGTAGAGGCAAGGAAAAAACAACAGAGGGAGAGGGAGAGCACAGGGAGGAGAGAGGGCAGAGGGGAGGGGGAGAGAGACAGAGAGAGAGTGGATTTTCATAAATAAAAAATATATATTATTTCTTTATTTATTTAATCCACATGTCATGATGTGATTGGACATGTGGGCTCCACTTATTACACTTAACAAAATTTTTAACGGAGGGACCATTTGTGATAAAAAGCACTAACGTTAAGGATTATTAGTGTCACAAAAAAACCTCAAGATCATTCGTGATAAAATCATAAACTTTAAGGACCATTTGTGATAAAAAGCCTTAATTATAAATTTGCAATTTAACTGGTGATTTATTTAATTATGTTTGCAGTTTCCACATACACTCAACAGTCTCTCTCTCTCTCTCTCTCTCTCTCTCAAGTCGCCAGCAAGGCAACAACAGAAATCCTTTTTCGGTTTACTTTTGGAAATATAGATTTTATACCTGTGTATGTGTTGGTAAATAATTCTTTATGGTAACAAATACTCCAAAGCAATCTCAAATCACTAATGAGTTGGGCATTAATGTTTGGTCACTGTTCTGGGTAAAAAAAATCTCAAAACACAATCTACAACTTGATAATATGTTCCCTTTAAACAACTGGATATAAAATGCCACTATTTTTTGGACCACAAAAACATTCATTGATCTTAGTACCAATGTTCCCTGTAATGTATATAATTGGGGTATTGGCTACTACTTTGTACTTCCTTAAATACATATAATTTATAGCAACCTGTCCCTCTATATCATTTCATTTGTGAACTTTGGTTTTGTTACCTCAGTAATTTACTGTTGTCTTACATATTTGTTGTTGAATTATTGAAAAGAAAGGAGACACTGGCTTAATCAATTAACCTAATTTATACGTGTCATCGAAGTTTTTATAGTTGCTTTTCTTTTGAAAAAAATAATATACGTATACGTTATCTAATTTTGAGGCTCATTGAATTAGGACGGACGCAGAACAGCACATTCAATCGGGTGAGCTTAGCCAAGGAAGCCCACAACCAGGAGGGATTTGATTTGATTTGATTTGACCCTTTCTAACCAAGTCAATATAGCCAACTGAGAAATTAACAACCCCAGGTCTCCACCGCCCCAGTTAAAGCGAGTGAGTCACCACTGGTGCTAAACCATTAATTTTAATTAGTTATTTAATTAATGAAAATCAATTATTTAACCAAAACCCCAAATCACCAACTATTGGAAATTTTTTCAAGAAGAATCACGCCAAATGACAACCGTTTACTTTTCAAATGCGAAAAGGTTGCAAAGGGCCACTCTGTAAATAACCTCCAAACCAAGGCCTTATTCCCCACCCCCTCGCAGTTTAAATACCACAACACAACACACATACCAGCCCACATAACCACACGAGTGAGACCGACACCACCCGCCACAGACTGAGTTGCCGGCGAGTTCTACCCGTCTAACTCAGTTACCCTCTTCCCTATACAAATTACTCAAGAGTCTCCAACTCACTCTTCTTCTGAACCCATAAGGGGCAGCGCAATGGGTTCGGAGCTCATCTTCAGAGGGCACGAGGCCCAACACGTGGCGGACACCTACTCGCCGAAACCGCAAAAGCCATGGGCCTCTGTGACCCGCCCGATTGGGTACTTGCTCCGAGAGCAGCGCCTCGTCTTCGTCCTCGTCGGCATTGCTATAGCCACCGTCGGGTTCACGCTCCTCCCGTCCTCTCGCTCTCCGTATGTTAACGGCAACGTCCCGATCTCGAACGAGTATGTTAGGTACGACTTCGATTCGTCGACCCATTTGACGCACAAGCCCGCTTACGAGCGCCGGTTCGGGTTGACGAACTGGAATTCTGGTGGGAAGGTGCCGCTGGGGCTGAAGAGAAAGGGGCTCCGGATCGTGGTGACGGGTGGGGCCGGATTTGTCGGGTCGCACCTTGTGGACCGTCTGATAGAGCGAGGGGACAGCGTGATCGTTGTGGACAATTTCTTCACCGGCAGGAAAGAGAACGTAATGCACCATTTCGGGAACCCCAGGTTCGAGCTCATCCGACACGACGTCGTTGAGCCTCTTCTCCTCGAAGTCGACCAGATCTACCATCTCGCTTGCCCTGCCTCCCCTGTCCATTACAAGTTCAACCCCGTCAAGACTATTATATCCTTTTCTACTTCCATTTTTCTAATTTTATTTCTTTATAAAGTTTTTTTCTTCTTATTAATTTCAATTATAATTATTTGGAGGCCTTAATTTTTAATTTTGGAGCTGCACAAAACCAATGTGGTGGGGACTCTGAACATGCTGGGTCTAGCGAAGAGGATAGGAGCGCGGTTCTTGCTAACCAGCACCAGTGAGGTGTACGGTGATCCTCTGCAGCACCCGCAGGTTGAAACCTACTGGGGCAACGTTAATCCAATCGGTGAGTGACAGAGTATCTCTCTCTGTTTTCCTTTTTTAGATTCCATTATTAGCGGTTTCGGTTCTATTTGTCGTTACGGTGCACGTTAGTGGCGAGGTATATTAGTGTAACTTGCGCGGGACAGGTGCGGAGGCTATATCTCTGATTTGAAACCCAGGTCGGGGCGGTTGTCTTTTTCTTGAAGTTGAAGGAGTCGATGCTAATTGACAGCACGTTCGCCATGGTGGGTGGATGGGACCCACGTGGCCAATGTTCCTGGATCCGGTCGAATTTCTACGGTGAACGAGAAACCCGTGATTTGCGGGTCCACTCATCCGACGGTGGCGATTTTGTGTATTCCCCGCACCGCCATGACCGTAATGTAGGGTGTGTCGTGTTAGGACGGTAAAAATAGAAATTGGATAGGGGCAATTTTGTAATGTCCATAGGCGTCTTTTGGTTTAGGGTAGGTGCAGATCTCGCAGACTCCAGAAGTATTGGTCCGTTACCTGACAAAATTCGTTGGCTGTCTGAATGGGTGACAGGTGTCCGAAGTTGTTACGACGAGGGAAAACGTACGGCCGAGACATTGACCATGGACTACCACAGAGGAGCCGGAGTCGAGGTACCGTTTCTGAATGCAAATTTAATTATTTTTGTTCTTTTACAACCCAAAATTAATTAACTTAATCACATATTTTTTCAATAATTAGTGAGAAATAAAAATGAGAAAGGCCAGTCCTCTCAGTAATGTGCCAGGTGAACCCAATTTGAGGAGTAATGGGGTCAATAATTACAAATTATATTTTGTTTAATCCCTAATGATTTAGTTTGTAATTTGATTGGCTGTTGTTGTTGCAGGTTAGGATTGCTAGGATTTTCAACACTTATGGGCCAAGAATGTGCATAGATGACGGCCGTGTTGTTAGTAACTTTGTTGCCCAGGTAAAAAAAATTGTTTATATTTTGTATTTTTATATGTCATTGAAAGGATGAGCTGTTTATTTGAGTGGTAATTGGGATGATGCAGGCGTTGAGGAAAGAGCCTATGACTGTTTATGGAGATGGGAAGCAGACAAGGAGTTTCCAATACGTTTCTGATCTGGTAAACGCTTCTACTTTAGTTCCCTTATTATTTTAATAAGCGGGTACTGTTTTCGCTTGCTTTGTTGCGTTGCGTGCTGCTTAGCTAGCTAATTGTTTTACTTTAAGTATTCCAAACTGCTTCTTTTTACGGTTTTTAGTATCGAGCCATGTGAAATTAAATTTTATAATGCAAGATTAGAGAGAGTGAGATTGAGATGGGCAGTTGTTAGTGAACTGGTGACAAACTTGAAAAAAAAGAGAGCAGGGTTTTTATTTCTTTTTAATGAACTGGTTGAGTTTGATTAATCTCTTTACCATGTGCATGGCACAAAGCAATTGCATATGCTGCGCACTTTAGCTATTGTGCATAAATTGCTGCCAAGTAAAATTTCTGATCTATGCAGTTTAGTCGATGTTGTGCGTTGTATTGTGGTCAACTTCTTCCTTTCTGTCTTTTAAAAGTAGGATCCTCATTCGCTGGTGCTGAAAGATATTAAGATTTTGCCGTTTTGTGCATGGCAATAGGTGGAAGGTCTAATGCGCCTGATGGAAGGTGAACATGTCGGACCATTCAATCTCGGGAATCCGGGTGAATTCACCATGCTTGAACTTGCAAAGGTAATTGACATGATGAGATGGAATCCCTAATCAAATGTTGCAGTTTAATTTTTTTTACTTATTGTTTCTTGTGATGTTGGTGCATGCAGGTGGTTCAAGAAACAATCGACCCAGACGCAAAGATAGAGTACAGGCCCAACACAGAGGATGACCCCCACAAGAGGAAGCCTGATATCACAAAGGCTAAAGACTTACTTGGTTGGCAACCAAAGGTGTCCCTGCAAAAGGGTCTCCCTCTCATGGTCTCTGACTTCAGGAAGCGCATCTTTGGTGACCACAAGGAAGCTGGCTCTACCGCCACCACCACCACCACCATGTAATAATCCTTCCTTCCTCTGTTAATGTAGGCATGGCCATTGGCATATATACTTCATTTCTCACTCAGCAAACTGGCAATGGGAAAGACAATTCCTTTCTTTCTTTCCCCTCTCCAATTTCCAAACGAAATACAACAGCAGGGTCACAGCCGCAGTAGCAACAGCAACAGCAACAGTAGCATATAAGAAGTTCTGGCACTTGTTTTATGTCCATCCTTGTTCTTTATGTGTTGTTATCCTCTTAAAGCTTAATAGACAGCGAGCTTCTCTTTCCGATCGGTCTTCTTATTCTTTCTTGTTATGCGAACGGTGTCCATTAGAGACAGTGTTAATTAGATTACATGATATTACTTGTTTGTATTGTGAGGAGCTTCTCCAATCACTGATCCATTGGTAATGATATGTTGATATGAAGCAACTACTCTTCTTTGGAAAAAGAAAAATCCCAAATTCTGAGATGTTACAAGACAGGAATGCGGATTTTGAATAACAGATTCTACAGGTTCTAAAATACAGATAATCTGAATTCTGAAATGTCGAAACAATAATTTTGAGAGTGATGGATAAAAGTTTTGCACTAAAGATGTCACAAGCAGCTGATATGAAGCTGCATTTTCTATGAGCTGAAATTTTGTGTATGTATTCGATTACCTGAGAGAGATACTCAGGGATGTGAGTGAGCCTAAAGACTACGTGTGAAAAAAAGGGAGATTAAATCTCAATAGCACAAGCAAGTGCAACTGTAATGCTGAAAAGAACGTTAAAAATGATACCTTCTTCTTTTCCTCTTTCTCAAAAGGAAGTAAAGCCTTGAAGACTTGACAATGTGTTCATGGTGATACATTCACACTAGGGCAAGTAAGCTTGACCTACCTCCGGTAAAGGATTGCTATGATTCCGTAGGAGCACTCTGCATCTATCTGACTGGTTAGATGCAGTTTCCAGGATTGTCAACCACAAAGGCATCCTCATTGTGACTTTTCTTGATAATTACCTAAGCCATTTACAAGTGTGTCACTAATTAGAAGGATTGGAAAATGACATCAAATTTTACTTGTTAGAGAAGGGAAGGTTAAATACCATACCGAATATGGCTGCACGGCTATACCATTTCTCTTTAAAACAAATTAGAAAAAACCGAGTATAGCCCCATGGATATACTATTTATTTGGAAAAAAAATTAGATAAAACAGAGTATAGTATTTCTTTAAATTTGTTTTTTGAAAAAACTGAGTGTAGTGTTACGGCTATTCTATTTCTTTAAAAAAAAAAAATTAAAAATGCAGAGGATAGCCGCACGGCTATACTATTTCTTTTAAGAAAAATTTAAAAAGGAGTATAGCCGCCCGGCGATACTGTTTCTGTTAAAAAATTAGCAAAACCGAGTATAGTCGCACGGCTAGACTATTTCTTAAAAAATAAAAAAACGTGTATAGCCGAGCGGCTATACGATTTCTTTAAAAAAAGTTTTTAAAAATGCCAAGTATAGCCGGTCGGCTATACTATCTTTTTTCACAAAAATGAAGAATACCGATTACAGCCGAGCGGCTATACGATTTAAAGATACCGAGTATGGGCGCGCGGCCACACCATTTCTTTGAAAAAAAATTAGATAAAACGGAGTATAGGCGCGCGGCCATACGATTTCTTTCAAAAAAATAAGAAAAAACCGAGTATAGCCGCGCGGCTATACGATTTCTGTAAACCAGATTCTCTAATTCTCAGTTCCATTAGCAAATGCCATGACTTTGAGCTTAGAGCCTTAAGTTTAGAGCCTTCATTAATTGTATACTTGCACACTAGCACCAAGGAATGGGATGGCCTTATTTTTGAACAAGCTAGCTTCTCTGGTGCCCGCTCTCCATGCTGTCGACGTTGACCTCCCTCTTGAGATTTTGCGCAAGGATGAGAACAAGCTTGAACAGGTTGCTTTGGGTAGAGAGTTCCATATAAGTCTGGGAAGAACTGTACCCGAGATTTCGCTATATTCAGATAGTCCAAACAAAGTTGTTGACATGCAAACAATACAAACATGACAATCAGATATATTAAAAGCTACAGTAAAACCTAAAACTAAAATTCAGAAATATAGGACATTGTTATACCAGTTCCAACGCAATATTTTCATGTTTTATGCTCCTGCTGTTTTACATTGTTGATTTAAACTCTTTTCACCATCTTAGGATTGACTGCACATCAAAACATGGAAGCCAGAGGTTTTCAGGGAAGGCAAGCCACCATCTTTAGAGGTAGCAGAGACCACTCTGTTGCCATTGGGGCTTGTGATGGCAAGTGACTCACAAAGCCGCGGATTGGATTTGTTCAAGTGAAATGTGATTTAAATTGGATTTGTTCGTTCAATTAGACCATTATCTCCCCTTTCAAGTTCCAGACGGACCAATCTCTGTAATTTGATCTGACCCTTACATTGATAAAGCATATTATACAGCTGAATTATAATAGAGGTTTATCAATAAAGGGCAAGGAAGGATTTATTCCACTGCCTCCTCTTAGCGAGAGCGATACATTTCTCATCCAGACGAAAACTGAAGAGCATTCATTTATTCAAGTGACTAGCACATCAGTTGCCATGCACATTCAACATTGGCTGGCCTACATTGCCGAGTGATGCTGCAATCTGCGTCCCTTCAACCCACAGAAATATCTCCTGTGCGACTGTGTTCGCACAGGCTGAGGCGACTGCTGCTGCTGATGCTGCTTGTTTATTGTTTGGGGTGGTGAGGCTGTGGTGTTCATCTTGAGAATGGCATTCCTATATGTGTGAATTGGTTGCACAACGACGGAATTGTCATCACTAGTGTGCTTCTCAAGCCAAGTTATGATGTCTGCAAAGACAATTTCGACGTTCCCATCGGGCTCTCCTGATGTCAGGCCATGCCACATTCCAGGGTACAATTTGATGGTCTTGTCTGCGCTGCTGGCTTTCTCATACAGTGCTCTGCTGACTTCTGGGTCTGTAACCGTATCTGCCTCCCCATGCAACACAAAGAAGGGTAGCCTCACCTGCTATGCTAGTCTACAATTGTTAGTAACTAATTATATATATATATATGTTGAATCAAATGGAAGTGGAAGCAGCATCAAACCACCTCATGCAAAGTGTGTTCAAGGCTCATGCTAGTTCTGAGCATTTCCAACGCTGTTTTCAGCCTTGGCTTGTCTTGGTAGATCAGCTTGTTGCTCCTTATCTGAAATTTGAACCCATTCATTCTCTTAATTGTCACCAAATAAAATGAAAATAGTGTTTATTTAATTGTCTTTGTCACCTCTTCGCGTTTTACAGGATCTTTGAAGGCCGAGTCAATGACGTCTTTTGTAGGCACTATCTTCCATTTGGGTATAATCTCCTCCACTCTGGTCAACACATTGATAACCAGCGGATGCGGTTTGACCTTCTCTGATATCTTAATTAACAATATTGGAATGGATAAAACGATCAGTTTTGATTTGGTAAACCAACGCTTCACCAAACAAACCAAATTAAAAACTTAAACACGCAAATCAAATCACCACCTTACACATGGGTGCAACAAGAACAGCACCATTCCAAAAGGTCGGCTCCTTCTTGTGAAGCAGAAGGGCTACTGCCCCTCCCATGGATTCTCCATACAAGAACCTGCACTTGTCCCTGTACTCTTCCTCCGCTGGAACACCATTTTAGTGCAAAGTTTAATTAAAATCACAGGGTAGAGGGTACCCAAGAACCAAGATTGGGATTAGTTTTTAAATGGGAGGATTGGATTGGATTAAACATACCACAAATGGACTTGAAGAATTCATTGCAATCATTCACTATGTTTTCAAACTTCTTAATGTAACATCTGGCCCCTCTCGAGCGTCCATGTCCTTCGTAATCAATTCCGAACACTGCATACCCCGCATTCGCTAGGCGGACACCACATTCTATTTTTATTTATTTATCAAAGAATAACTTCATTAGATAACCTTCAACACGTAGGTATTAAAAAGAACAAATTGGTATTTGCCTCTTCAATATCATATGTCTGCCAGTTGCATTAAGTATTTGCCTGGATCAGTATAATGTTTCTAACAACAGCAGTCCTTTTGGCATTATCACAGTGGGCCAGCAAAAGACCCTACAGCCCAAAATTTGTTTGCCAACCTAACCAAACCAACCCAGTTGACCACCCAATTTCGTTTTCAGTATAGGATCTTCATGTAGGGTTGTTGGATGATAATTGCTGGATGGAGGAGTAAATAATCATGCCGAAAAAGAAGAGAATTTTCAAATATGCAGAGAAACATTGTTTGGAAAGTCTTCATCTTGCAGAGCTCATTTATTATCACCAATCAATCACTACGGCCTAAATTGAATTATAAGGATCCAAAAAGAAAAGAAAAAAAGGAGGTCAACGATTTGGACAATTACTGAGATAAGTCTTAATTGCTTATAAAATTATGGATTGGAGAAGGACACTGATGTACTGACTCTAAGAGCCAATTTTAGAGAGAGATTAGAGGCAGTGAGAAAAAAGAGCCATGTGTTGTGTTTTGTGTGTGCATGCCTCCTTCTCCAACCAAGTTGAAGATGATGTGTTGCACCAAAATAATTGAGCATTGAACCAGAAAGATAGGACAAATGATAGTCTTGTCAGCACTCGGCTCTGCAGTAGACACTGGGAATAATACGAATGGGATTATATAAAGGATTGGATGGGATTGGATGAAACTGGAACAGCCTTGAAAAAAGCCTTTGTACTTGTCTGATTATTTGCAATATAATTAAAATTTAGCATACAGACACAGCGGACAGAGGTGTGCCATACGGTTGTTTGTCAAAGATTTAAGCTTATCCTGGACAAGTCATCCGCTTTGTTTGTTTTCTATGTATCTATCCTCTCCCAATTCCCAAAAGATGACCGCCTAAAAGTATGCCTATCTGAGAGGCGAAATAGTAGTGATCCAGTAAAAAAATGGCAAACACTCTGTGGCCCTGTGAGTGGATTTTGCGTAATTTGACGAGGTTTCCTTGGATATATATGTATGCATGTATGCATGTATATGAAGAGAAAAGATAAGGAATTTTGCAAGTTTTATGCTTTCTGTAGAATAAAAGTGTCCTTCAATTTCAATGAATTAGCATTCCCAATATATCCCACTAGATTTGCTTTACTTGCAGAAAAGGAAAAGGCAAAGGGAAGAAGAAGAGGAAAAGTTGGCTAAAAGTTTCTTTCAGCCTCTGTTTTTCATGATGACAATCTCTATCTATGTATCTGTACACGATCAAATCATCAAGTGTAGTAAATTACTATTATTACCAACCCCTTTTGATATATTGAAATTTCTTTTCGGTTTGTAAGTTGTGAAAGAATACTGTCTTATTTTTCTTTTACTACCCTTTATATATATTTATATATTTTTATAGATGAAGAGAAGCAATGGAAAGTTGAGAAAATATAATTGAAAGAAAGAAGAGGAGGAACGAACAAGAGTCATTTAAGCATATTTATTACCTCTCATGAAACCGCTGCACTCCATGCCATACCCTGCAACACCATTAATGAATACCACCAATTAATTACATATATGCCCCATCTCATCAGACAGGGAGAGAGGGAAGGAGAGAGAGAGAGAGAGTACCATGGCAAAGGAAAACGAGAGCTTTTGGAGAGGAAAAAGGCAACCATCTGCAAGTGAAAAGCTGCACTCCTCTTGAATTCCTTATGTAAACCTTCTCTCATTCAACAAATAAATAACCACCCCCCATCAGAGAAGAAACTATATATATATATATATATATATATATATATGTCAACATTGTCTAATATAACCAAACACATACATACATACACCCTATATGTATCTTGAAGAAAAGAAAACGACTAAGATACTTACTTCTTGATATTCACCATCCATGTTCACCACGCGAGAGCAAAAGAAAAGAACACGACTAAGATATCAGATCCTTGATAACTCCATGTTTGAATAGTATATCCTAACTCTGGATCTGTGAGTCGATGCCTCAAACACAATAATAACTTGGGAAAGAGATGGGTGATGAATGTTAATGTTGTTCTATTTAACTTAAAAGAGAAAGAGATTCTGAAAAAATATGGGGAATAGGAAAGTAGAAGCTCTGGAAAAGAAAGATGATGAGAGAGAGAGAGAGAGAGAAATATGGGGAAAAGGAAAGTAGAAGCTCTGAAAAAGAAAGATGATGAGAGAGAGAGAGACAGACGGTGGTAGTAGGTGTTTATCTGGATTGTGTTTTCTTTCCTCACCCCAACGTCTATAAGGTTCTTGTTATATATAGTAAATAGATGCCTTCGAGTGTTATAATATGTGATGTGCTTCATGCGCATAGAGGATGTTTTTGTTTTGGGGTCAAAGAGCAGAGGACCACTTGTTCCTTTCAAAGTTTTCCTACTCGTAAAGCTATTGTTTTCCTTCATCATCTTTGCTACTAAAAAGTGAATACACACCTGAGCTTGGCTAGAGCATATGTGCTTCTTGCTTTGCAACCGAGTTTCAATTCTCCTCTCCGTAATTTAAATTAGTTTAAATTAAAATATTACTTGTATAAAAAAAAAATGAATACAAATTAGTCATATCGTTTACATAGCCACAAAAAAAAAAAAAAAAAAAAAAAAGGAAAATATTCATATCGTTTATAATATTGTAAGATGCAATCATACAAACTTTTTGTATATTTTCCACGATTATTAGAACGTTTTGACGTTTATTTAGAGTGCGACATGACCAGTAAAGTAGACAGGAGTTGCATAAACATGATACGTAACCAATTATTGAAAAGAAAGGAAAAGAAAAGAGAAAACCTCGAAATGGGAATGTATGGTTGTAACACCAATATAAGGCACCATCTTTTGTGCTTTGATAGCTCTATTTATTTTGTCACCAACCAAGCACCAAACACCAAACATTTTAAAGTCATTTCATACAGTTGCTCTGTACCGAGTTAATATCCATCTACCGTTTCAACTTTTCAAGGCTACATTATTTAATTTTTCACCTTCCGAATATATTTTCTAACTTACTTACCAATCACACCCTCACTATAGAATTTCGTCGTCTTTAGTATTCAAAGAATGGATCCAAAATGTTCCAACCCAACCCAACCCAAAATTTAAATGGATTGGGAAGAACATAGCTCACTCACGCCTCATCAAATTTTGCAACTGTCGAGCCCGTTCCAGCTAACAAACGTACATGAACTGAATTTACTTAGACGACCCGATTGGATTGGAAACCAATTCAAGATCCGAATTCATTTCAATCTTACGATTATCTTTCCATAAAAACTTGGAAGTTGAACCGACATTTCTGATTAACAAATCCCACAAACCCACACCAAAAATAGCATTGCAAATTCTTGAGCTTTCACCTAAATACTTGACCTCGTATATATTCAAGCAGAGACTCAGAGACGTTTCCTCATCAAAATGTGACACACACGTTTTAAGAAAATAAAGGCATTTAGGTTAGCAGGTAGAAAGATAGTCACTTACCCCCACAATGTTTTCTTAATTCTTTTTTTTCTATTTTTTATGTTTCCCACACATCTAGTTATTGCGTAGGAACATCCATCCATTGGTTCCTAACTACCAAAGTTATAATTTATATCAACCTCTTCGTGCAGCAAGAATGTTATTGAAGTCAACTTAAACAAAATCAACAAGGGCGAACGCATTGTCATTGTCCACTTCTTAGTTTTGAGATGGTATGTAACCTACTGCCTATGCAGAGTAGATGCTGTCACTTTCATGCAATCACAAATAAACGGAGATTTTGCTACACTTGAATTTGACTAGTCGAAAACAGAAATTTTGCCTGTACTTCTTTCCTTTTCTTTTTTTTTTTGTTTTTGTCTTTCTGTTTTCTGAGAAGCAGGGTATCATCATCTACAATGCTCACCTGGTTTAGTTTCACCCAGAATTCAAAGGATGAAGGGCGTATCAATTGAAGGGCTTTCATCCTTGGTCAAATATCTGTTGAAATGAGCATCAGCAACAAAAGGGAACCTTGTTATCTGCTCTAGTTATTTACACACAAAAAAAGAAAAAGAAAAGAAAATCATACAAAAGAATTGAACTGTCATACACCGGTCACTTGCTCCACAAACGCTAATCTACCGACATAACAGAATGTATTTCTTTGCTTAGTCAAAAATAACGACAGTGATACAGACAAATGGTTCAATAAGATGAGGGATCTAAGCAGGGGAAAAAATAGGTAAAACATGGAGGGAGCGAAGAGAACAACCTTCCTCTGCCACAGTTTTCCACCGAGAGGTTTTTCAAGTTGTTCTAGCATAGTCAGTGGCAACTTTGAAGGCAGAAACCAGACAAGCCATAGGAACCACCTGTGTCCAGCTTCGTGTCATAGCAGCAATGGCTCCCCCTGCGACTGCACCAGCAATCAGACCATTCACCTGCCAGAAGAGGGAAAAACCATTATCTTCTAGCAGGCCATCAAGCTTTTCAAAGTTGACTCATTAGACACCCAATGAAATACAAAATTAGGGGCAGTGTAGATCAACAAACTATCAAGTACAACCTTTCCAAATTCTAAAATCTTAGTGAAGCCAAGATCAAGCTGGCTGAGCTGGTTGGCTCTGGTGTTGCCTGCAAATTTGTGAGTGCAGCAGCAATAGTGTGTCGGGTCACAATATAGAACTGGATTGCAAGAGTTTTTAAGCAATGCAAGTTGGATTGTGTTGGGCAAATTACCATACAAGACTCCAAATTGGTTTGTTAGAATATCAGCAAGCACTTTGTATTAGGATGTTTGAAACTCACAAGTAGAAGATATGGAGAAAATAAAATGAAAAGCATATTTTCAGCAGAGCTTTATATATCAAAGAAGTATATACAAATTGAGTTCCTAAACATGGGTTTCTTTCCAGATATACAAGAGCCTCACTAACCCAATCACTCTTTCCCCGATATCTTTGAAGCCCACAGTGAGTAGCAGTACAGATTCCAGCAACAAGTCCTGTAATGTAAGCCAATTTTAAAAGTGTCAATTCAGCCAAATACGGCTCTCAGAAACTAAAAATCAGAAAACAAAAAAAGCAGGATATATTACATCTGAGTTTACCATATTGAAAGCCACACGAGCTAGCCGACCTCGCCTGCTCACGGTACCAATACAAAATGTATCACTCAAAAGTTTTAGTAAGAACCCTAGACAACTTTGTTGCTTATCTATGAAAGAATTTATACCACAAAAGCGGCCTGAGCTACCCCTCCTAGGCCTACATCACCGGCAAAGAAACACAAACTTACAAAATCAAAATCAATTCTACAAATTTTTGATGAAAATGAGGGAAAGTTTTGAACTTTACCTTGTTTACGAGCCTCGTGGGGAGCGGAACACAAACCCCAAATTGCACCAGCCTGAAATTTATGAGATTCAAAATTATTTATTTGAGCTGTAAAACGAGTTTCCAGATACATAGAATTACAATGTCTTATTCAGTTTCAGGGGATTGAATTACCGTTCCGATGCGGAGGATAGAATCAACGGCGACGGAAGAGCACGGGACGACGTCGTAGGGCTCTCCCTCCATCTCTCACCTCCGGTCCCCGATGCGCGCCGCGTTCGATAGACGTTGAAAGAGAAACGAGGGCCGAAACGACACCGTCGCCATACTTTTCTTAAAGAGGACTGGGCTGAGATAGGCAGGCCTACACGTATTATTTTACGCTGGGCCTTTGGGCCCGTACCAAAAAAATAAAATAAAAACCCCGCGAACCCAAAACCCTAGTCCCTTTTATTGTACTGAGAGCCTAACCCTAATCCCAGTAACAGACGCAGCTCACACACAGACGCAGAGAGAGAGAGAGAGAGAGGGAGAGAGAGAAGCGAAGATGAGTCGTGGGGCGGCAGCTGGGACGAAGGGGAAGAAGAAGGGGGCTTCCTTTGTGATAGACTGCGCGAAGCCAGTGGAGGATAAGATCATGGACATCGCCTCACTGGAAAAGTTCCTCCAGGAGCGCATCAAGGTCGGCGGCAAGGCCGGTGCTCTCGGTGACACCGTCACCGTCTCTCGTGAGAAGAACAAGATCACCGTCACCTCTGACTCCAACTTCTCTAAGAGGTACTCACACTTTGGATTATGTTTATTTGCAAATACCATTTTGCAGATCTGAATTATAACTAGAACCCAGTGGTTTAAAACTCATTTTATGAAAAAGTAGTTATTATTTTTGGTTTTTTTGTTGTGCCCTAAAATGGCCTTTGTTTTTCTGTTGTAGCAAATGTTTGCTTTGTTCTGTAATGGGAACTATAAGCTTTGGTGTACGACTAATTTCTTGATTACTGCATTTCCATGAATATAAATAGCAGCTCAGCGTAAAATATGTGGAATTCTTGTATCTTGATTATTACATTTCCATGGATATGGTATTGCTGATGTTAGTCTGGTTATCTTTTGTTTATATCATGCTTTGTGTATAAGCTTCATATCACTTCATATGTATAAATGCTAGCACAGGACTCATTTGTTTCTGTTGTTGTGAATCTTTGATGTTGGGTGCATTTTGCAGAATATTCAATGGTTTATTTTCTTTGTAACTTGATTTTAGCTTTACTGTTCCATTATATTTTGGATTATTCCATTTCTATGAATATAACTTTCAGTTCAACATAAAATGCTTGAAATCCTTATATCATGATTAGTTATGGTTTCAGTTAGACATAGGTACTCTTTTGTTGCTTTTTGAGTAGTAATCATGCTCTATTTTCTTTTATGTATAACCTTTATATCACTTGTTTCTCAGGTATCTTAAATACTTGACGAAGAAGTACTTGAAGAAGCACAATGTGAGGGATTGGCTTCGTGTAATTGCCTCCAACAAGGACCGCGGTGTTTATGAGTTGAGATACTTCAACATTGCTGAGAACGAGGGCGAGGAGGAAGACTGAAAACCTAGTCTCCTATTTTGTGGCATTACCCTTTGAGCTTAGTAGTTCTAGAGGACAATCTTTTGTTTTTCACCTGCTTATCTATCGACTTTTATTTTGGCTTGTTTCATGATTGATACCCACTATGAAATTAAGCTTCTTTTGAGTATTCGGTCTGAAATTTAGAATCTGGTTATCACATTGTCTATGTGGGTGGTACAATACATATTTTCATTCAGGTATTTGATTATGGTGGATTGATAATTTTTTGACGGTGTTTTTATATATATCACCTACCCTCGGCGGGAGTTCGTTCAAATGAGATGCAAAGAGAGCTATTTTTTGATTTGCACTAAATCAAATAT